>NC_069499.1:159159174-159509174 GCF_027579735.1 Bombina bombina | reverse complement strand
AGCCCCCCTGGGTTCATTTATAAATGTTATTTGATCAATGTTTATATCATTTGATATATTTGTTTAAACAGGTTACTACCTCAATTATCTTATAGGTCCTACTAGCTGTTGGACCCCCGATTGAAATGAATAGTATTTCAATCTATATTATTGTTGTTAACCATCCCTCCACCCCAGTTATTTATTACATATGTTACTGTTCTTTTTTGATAACCTTCATTAATGTACTTGCATGGTATCTTCCTCTTATTGCACATTTTTGTAGCTCTCACCCACAAAAAATGAATACACTTAACTCTAGCCCTAACCACTCTCAACCTCTACACCCCATGTTACAACTTTCTCCATCCGTCATCTCCACACAAAGCACTATCCATGGCTAAGACTACCAGGAGGAACCTGACCTTCCTTACAATTAACACAAAGAGTATAAATAATCTGCACAAAAGGAACATTATAGTTAGAGATCTTAAAGATAAAAAAAGGAAATTTGATTTTTATACAGGAATCTCATTTTGTCAAAGCTAAAGAACCCAAAACTTTCTAATATAAAATTTGGCCCTCGTTTTATGCCTCAAATACCACTAAGACTAATGGAGTTGGGATCCTAATCAAAAAAGGAATTCCTTTCCAACTACTTAGCTCATATAAAGACAACGAGGGTAGATATCTAATCTTAGTTGGAAAATTATATAAACACAGCAGTCACACTAGTCTGTGCATATGCCCCAAATACTAGTCAAGACAAATTTATCATTTCCCTCACCTAAAAAATCTTAGAAGTCACAAAAGGGCTACTTATTCTGGGTGGTGACCTCAATGTCTCACTAGATCCTTTCCTAGATAACTAGAACCATACTCCTTCCAACCCCAATAGGGCCTTTAACAACATAAAATGCCACTTAAGAGACTTTGCAGTTCATGACATATGGAGGAAATTCCATCCAGAAACTCAAGATTACACATTTTTCTCCTACCCGAACTCAATCTTCTCCCGAATTGACTACCTCTTAGCTGACGTTAATTGCCTTACTTTAGTTCTATAATTCCAACATCATGGTCCGACCATTCCATAGTAACCTGCACAATGAACTGGCCTTCAATCTCCCAGACCACCTATACTTGGAGACTTAATGAAGAACTTTTAAACCTCCCACAATATAATGACTGGACTGAAAAAGCCTTAAAAGAATACTTTCACATTAACATTGACTCTGTCCCCCCTCTTCCACAATGTTTGGGAGGCACATAAAAGAACTATGAGAGGCAAACTAATGAGCATGCAACCCCACCTCCTCAAACATCAAAGATCCCAATTACAGAACTCATTATATAAGTTAAACAACTTAGAAACCCAATTGAAAAAAGACCCTACAAACAAAAAACTGTGCAAAGAATTACAAACTGCAAAACAAATAACTTCTCAACTATTAAAGAATGCAAAAAACTTGCATTCAAACTTCGACCAACTTATTACAAGGGAGACAAATGTAGTAAAATTTTTGCTCGCAGGTTAAAACGTAGAACCAATAGATCATATATACTTACAATCAAGTTACCAAATAACAAAACCCATAACGACACCTCACCAATCACGGAATCTTTCCGTACATACTATGAAAAATTATATAATCTAGCAACAACATCCCCATCAACAAAAGCAACTTAAACGGATGACCAAACATCCTCCACTGAACAGTATTTAGCCAACATCAACTTTCCTTAAATAACCAAAGAACAAATGTCCCACCTAAACGATCCATTCACACTTACTGAAATACGCAAAACTATCAAAGATCTTCCTTTAGACAAAGCTCCAGGGCCAGATGGTTTCACTAACTACTACTATAAAAAATTCATAGACACACTTTCCCCACATCTCCTCACCCTCTTTAATTCAATAACACCCACTAACCCATTCCCTACACAAACCTTAGAAGCGATTATATCAATTATCCCAAAACCAGGTAAAGATCCTCATTACGTAGAAAATTATAGGTCAATCTCCCGATTAAATACAGACCTCAAAATATACGCCAAATTACTAGCAACACGTTTAAACTCTATTCTCCCAAATGTAATAAAAGCAGACCAAGTAGGATTTATTCCCACTAGAGAGACTAAAGATAACACGGTTAGAGTGACTCAACTAATTGAATACGCAACAAGTAAAAAAAATCCCCCTTTTAATCCTGTCAACTGACGCGGAAAAAGCGTTCGAACGCGTCAGTTGGCAGTTCCTGAAAACCGTGCTCCACAAAAAATGGGAACTGGTCAAGACTTTAATCGATAGAGTATTCGCTATGTATTCCACCCCGACTGCCCAAGTTAATGTTAATGGACTCCTCTCAACACAATTGAACATCTCAAATGGTACTAGGCAGGGTTGCCCATTATCCCCACTTTTATTCGCTTGCGCCATAGGAGGTCCTTGCTCAAAAAATCCGGAATCACCCCCACATCACTGGAATAAAAACCACAAATGCACACCATAAATTAATGTTATACGCTGATGATGTACTATTTTGCATTACTAATCCACTAACTACTATCCCTCACATACTTCAACAACTGGACGAGTTTGGTGAGATGTCCAATTTTCTAATCAATAAAATTAATTTGAAATTATTAATCTCAATTTACCCCAAGCAGATTATTAGTCAAAAAGATTTGCCCATTCATATGGCAACAGAAATCCATTAAATATCTAGGAATATACTTAAAGGGCCATAATACCTAAATGTTTAAACACTTGAAAGTGATGCAGTATAGCTGTAAAAAGCGGACTAGAAAATATCACCTGAACATCTCTATGTAAAAAAGAAAGATATTTTACCTCAAAAGTTCCTCAGTAGCCACATCCCATTGTAAAGGACTTCTAAGCAGCAAATCAGTATGTCTGCCCCGGGACAGCGGAAGGAGCGAGCTTTCGTGCACACTCATCTTATTTCCCTATTCAGTGCAAGGAAGATTACAATGAAATCCCCTGAGATCACAGTAAAAGAGTTAATGACCTAAGCACTGTTGATGCTGATTGGCTGCTGTTCATTTCTTTTTTTTTCTTTCTTTTTTTTACCTGCAGCTGGGCAGCAGCCAAGTATAACTTTTTACACAGAACTTACTCTGCTGAGCTGAGGAAATGGAAAGGTAAAATATCTTCCTTTTTTACATAGAGATATTAAAGTGATATTTTTACAGTTATGCTGCATCAGTTTCAAGTGATTTAGCATATGAGTATTGTCTCATGTCCCTTTAACTCCAAATCCTGATGACCTTTTTAATCACAGATATAAACCTCTTCATTTAACCATAACTGCTGACTTATCCTCCTGGACAAGAAAGCAAATACCCTGGCTAGGTAGAATTAATCTCATTAAGATGAACATCCTGCCAAGACTCTTGTAACTCTTACAAACTCTACCTATCCCACTTCCCAAATCATACATAAGCTCACTTACATCTAAATTAGATTTCATTTAGCAAAATTCCAAAGCAAGAATTAGCAAAAAACAGAATTTATGCTTACCTGATAAATTACTTTCTCCAACGGTGTGTCCGGTCCACGGCGTCATATATTACTTGTGGGAATACTCTCTTCCCCAACAGGAAATGGCAAAGAGCACAGCAAAAGCTGTCCATATAGCCCCTCCTCAGGCTCCGCCCCCCCAGTCATTCGACCGACGGTTAGGAGAAAAAAGGAGAAACTATATGGTGCCGTGGTGACTGTAGTGTATAGAGAAAGAAATTTTTCAAACCTGATTAAAAAAACATAATTTATGTAAGAACTTACCTGATAAATTCATTTCTTTCCTATTAGCAAGAGTCCATGAGCTAGTGACGTATGGGATATACATTCCTACCAGGAGGGGCAAAGTTTCCCAAACCTTAAAATGCCTATAAATACACCCCTCACCACACCCACAATTCAGTTTAACGAATAGCCAAGAAGTGGGGTGATAAGAAAAAAGTGCGAAAGCATATAAAATAAGGAATTGGAATAATTGTGCTTTATACAAAAAAATCAAAACCACCACAAAAAAGGGCGGGCCTCATGGACTCTTGCTAATATGAAAGAAATGAATTTATCAGGTAAGTTCTTACATAAATTATGTTTTCTTTCATGTAATTAGCAAGAGTCCATGAGCTAGTGACGTATGGGATAATGATTACCCAAGATGTGGATCTTTCCACACAAGAGTCACTAGAGAGGGAGGGATAAAATAAAGACAGCCAATTCCTGCTGAAAATAATCCACACCCAGAATAAAATTTTAATGAAAAAACATAAGCAGAAGATTCAAACTGAAAACACTGCCTGAAGTACGTTTCTACCAAAAACTGCTTCAGAAGAAGAAAAAACATCAAAATGGTAGAATTTAGAAAAAGTATGCAAAGAGGACCAAGTTGCTGTTTTGCAAATCTGATCAACCGAAGCTTCATTCTTAAACGCCCAGGAAGTAGAAACTGACCTAGTAGAATGAGCTGTAATCCTTTGAGGCGGAGTGTTACCCGACTCAACATAGGCATGATGAAATAAAGATTTCAACCAAGATGCCAAAGAAATGGCAGAAGCTTTCTGGTCTTTTCTAGAACCGGAAAAGATGACAAATAGACTAGAAGTCTTTCGGAAAGACTTAGTAGCTTCAACATAATATTACAAAGCTCTAACAGCATCCAAAGAATGCAATGATTTCTCCTTAGAATTCATAGGATTAGGACATAATGAAGGAACCACAATTTCTCTACTAATGTTGTTAGAATTCACAACCTTAGGTAAAAAATTCAAAAGAAGTTTGCAGCACCGCCTTATCCTGATGCAAAATCAGAAAAGGAGACTCACAAAAAAGAGTAGATAATTCAGAGACTCTTCTGGCAGAAGAGATGGCCAAAAGAAACAAAACTTTCCAAGAAAGTAATATAACGACCAAAGAATGCATGGGTTCAAAAGGAGAAGCTTGAAGAGCCCCCAGAACCAAATTCAAACTCCAAAGAAGAGAAATTGACTTAATGACAGGTTTTATACGAACCAAAGCTTGTACAAAACAATGAATATCAGGAAGATTAGCAATCCTTCTGTGAAAAAGAACAGAAAGAGCAGAGATTTGTCTTTCAAGAAACTTGCGGACAAACCTTTATCTAAACCATCCTGAAGAAATATAAGTCTTCCAGACTCTATAATATATCTCTCTAGATACAGATTTACGAGCCTGTCACATAGTATCAATCACAGAGTCAGAGAAACCTCTTTGACCAAGAATCAAGCGTTCAAACTCCACACCTTAAAATTAAGGTTTTGAGATCCTGATGGAAAAAAGAACCTTGAGACAGAAAGACTGGTCTTAACGGAAGAGTCCACAGCTGGCAAGAGGCCATCCGGACAAGATCCGCATACCAAAACCTGTGAGGCCATGCTGGAGCTACCAGCAGGACAAACGAGCATTCCTTTAGAATATTAGAGAATACCCTTGGAAAAAGAACTAGAGGCGGAAAGATATAGGCAGGATGACACTTGTAAGGAAGAGATAATGCATCCACTGCCTCCGCCCGAGGATCCCTGGATCCGGACAGATACCAGGGAAGTTTCTTGTTTAGATGAGAAGCCATCAGATCTATTTCTGAGAGTTCCCACATTTGAACAATCTGAGGAAATACCTCTGGGTGAAGACCATTCGCCCAGGTGCAACGTTTGGCGACTGAGATAATCCGCTTTCCAATTGTCCATACCTGGGATATGAACCGCAGAGATTAGACAGGAGCTGGATTCCGCCCAAACCAAAATTCGAGATACTTCTTTCATAGCCAGAGGACTGTGAGTCCCTCCTTGATGATTGATGTATGCCACAGTTGTGACATTGTCTATCTGAAAACAAATGAACAACTCTCTCTTCAGAAGAGGCCAAGACTGAAGAGCTCTGAAATTGCACGGAGTTCCAAAATATTGATCGGAAATCTCACCTCCTGAGATTCCCAAACCCCTTGTGCCGTCAGATACCCCCACACAGCTCCCCAACCTGTAAGACTTGCATCTGTTGAGATTATAGTCCAGGTCGGAAGAACAAAAAAGCCCCCTGAACTAAACGATGGTGATCTGCCCACCATGTCAGAGAGAGTCGTATAATCGGTTTAAAGATATTAATTGAGATATCTTTGAGTAATCCCTGCACCATTGGTTCAGCATACAGAGCTGAAGAGGTCGCATGTGAAAACGAGCAAAGGAGATCGCATCTGATGCGGCAGTCCTAAGACCTAAAATTTCCATGCATAAGGCTACCAAAAGGGAATGATTGTGACTGAAGGTTTTGACAAGCTGATATCAATGTTAAACTTCTCTTGTCTGACAAGGACAGAGTCATAGACACTGAATCTATTCTAGAAACCTAAAAAGGTTACACTTGTCTGAGGAATCAATGAACTGATTGGTAAATTGATCCTCCAACCATGAACTTGAAGAAACAACACAAGTCGATTCGTATGAGATTCTTCGAAAATGAGAAGACTGAGCAAGTACCCAGATATTGTCCAATAAGGAAATACCAAAAAACCCTGTTCTCTGATTACAGAAAGAAGGGCACCGAGAACCTTTGAAAAAAATTCTTAGAACTGAGGCTAGGCCAAACGGTAGAGCCACAAAACTAGTAATGCTTGTCTAAAAAGAGAATCTCAGACACTAAAAGTGATCTGGATGAATCGGAATATGTAGATACACATCCTGTAAATCTATTGTAGACATATAATGCCCTTGCTAAACAAAAGGCAGGACAGTCCTACAGTAACCATCTTGAATGTTGGTATCCTTACATAACGATTCAATATTGATAGATCCGGAACTGGTCTGAAGGAATTGACCTTCTTTGGTACAATGAAGAGATAAAATAAAACCCCAGCCCCTGTTCCAGAACTGGAACTGGCATAATTACTCCAGCCAACTCTAGATCTGAAACACATTTCAGAAATGCTGAGCCTTTGCTGTGTTAACTGGGACACGGGAAAGAAAAAAATCTCTTAGCAGGAGGCCTTAACTGAAGCCAATTCTGTACCTTTCTGAAACAATGTTCTGAAACCAGAAATTGAGAACGGAATTGATCAAAATTTCTTTGAAGAAAACGTAATCTGCCCCATACCAGCTGAGCTGGAATAAGGTCCGCACCTTCATGGGTACTTAGGAGCTGGCTATAGGTTTTCTAAAAGGCTTGGATATATTCCAAACTGGAAATAGTTTCCAAATTGATACCGCTCCTGAGAATGAAGGATCAGGCTTTTGTTCCTTATTGTGAGGAAAGGAACGAAATGATTATTAGACCTAAATTTACCTTAGATTTTTTATCCTTTGGAAAAAAAGTTCCCTTCCTTCCAGAAACAGTTGAAATAATAATTTATTACCCTGGAAAGAAAGGGAAAGCAAAGTTGACTTAGAAGACATATCAGTATTCCAAGTTTAATCCATAAAGCTTTTCTAGCTAAAATAGCTAGAGACATATACCTGACATCAACTCTAATGATATCAAAAGAAGGTATCACCAATAAAATTATTATCATGTTATAGAATAATAATAATGCTATAAAATTATGATCTGTTACTTGTTGCGCTAAAGCTTCTAACCAAAAAGTTGAAGCTGCAGCAACATCCGCTAAAAATATAGCAAGTCTAAGAAGATTACCTGAACATAAGTAAGCTTTTCTTAGAAAGGATTCAATTTTCCTATCTAAAGGATCCTTAAATGAATTACTATCTGCCGTAGGAATAGTAGCACATTTAGCAGGAGTAGAGACAGCCCCATAACCTTAGGGATTTTGTCCCCAAAAAAAACTCTAATCTGTCAGATGGCACAGGATATAATTGCTTAAACGTTTAGAAGGAGTAAAAGAATTACCCAAATTATTCCATTCCCTGGAAATTACTTCAGAAATAGCATCAGGGAGATTAAACACTTCTGGAATAACTACAGGAGATTTAAAAACCTTATTTAAACGTTTAGATTTAGAATCAAGAGGACCAGAATCCTCTATTTCTAATGCAATTAATACTTCTTTAAATAAAGAACGAATAAATTCCATCTTGAACAAATACAAAGATTTATCAGCATCAACCTCTGAGACAGAAACCTCTGAACCAGAAGAACCATTATCAGTATCAGAATGATGATGTTCATTTAAAAATTCATCTGAAAAAAGAGAAGTTTTAAAAGACTTTTATGTAAACTAGAAGGAGAAATAACAGACATAGCCTTCTTAATGGATTTAAAAAATAAAATCTCTTATGTTTATCAGGAACACTCTGAAAATTAGATGTTGACGGAACAGCAACAGGTAATGTAACAGTACTAAAGGAAATTTTATCTGCATTAATAAGTTTGTCATGACATGCAATACAAACAACAGCTGGAGAAACAGATACCAAAAATTATAGCAGATACACTTAGCTTGGTAGCTCCAGCAGTAGACAGCGATTTTCCTGTAGTATCTTCTGACTCAGATGCAACGTGAGACATCTTGCAATATGTAAGAGAAAAAAACAACATATAAAGCAAAATTGATCAAATTCCTTAAATGACAGTTTCAGGAATGGGAAAAAATGCCAAAGAACAAGCTTCTAGCAACCAGAAGCACTGAAAAAATAAGACTTAAATAATGTGGAGACAAAAGCGACGCCCTTATTTTTTAGCGCCAAATATGACGCCACATCCGGAACGCCGACATTTTTGGCGCAAAATAACGTCAAAAAATGACGCAACTTCCGGCGACACGTATGACGCCGGAAACGGAAAAGAATTTTTGCGCCATAAAAGTCCGCGCCAAGAATGACGCAATTTCAGCCCCCGCGAGCATAACAGCCCACAGGAAAAAAAGAGTCAAATTTTGAAGGTAAGAAAAAATGATTAATTCAAATGCATTATCCCAAATATGAAACTGACTGTCTGAAAAATAAGGAAAGTTGAACATTCTGAGTCAAGGCAAATAAATGTTTGAATACATATATTTAGAACTTTATAAACAAAGTGCCCAACCATAGCTTAGAGTGTCACAGAAAATAAGATTTACTTACCCCAGGACACTCATCTACATGTTTGTAGAAAGCCAAACCAGTACTGAAACGAGAATCAGCAGAGGTAATGGTATATATAAGAGTATATCGTCGATCTGAAAAGGGAGGTAAGAGATGAATCTCTACGACCGATAACAGAGAACCTATGAAATAGACCCCGTAGAAGGAGATCACTGCATTCAAATAGGCAATACTCTCCTCACATCCCTCTGACATTCACTGCACGCTGAGAGGAAAACCGGGCTCCAACTTGCTGCGGAGCGCATATCAACGTAGAATCTAGCACAAACTTACTTCACCACCTCCATCGGAGGCAAAGTTTGTAAAACTGAATTGTGGGTGTGGTGAGGGGTGTATTTATAGGCATTTTAAGGTTTGGGAAACTTTGCCCCTCCTGGTAGGAATGTATATCCCATACGTCACTAGCTCATGGACTCTTGCTAATTACATGAAAGAAACCAGGGCGGGCCATGGACCGGACACACCGTTGGAGAAAGTAATTTATCAGGTAAGCATAAATTCTGTTTTCTCCAACTTTGGTGTGTCCGGTCCACGGCGTTATCCATTACTTGTGGGAACCAATACCAAAGCTTTAGGGCACGGATGAAGGGAGGGAGCAAATCAGGTTACCTAAACGGAAGGCACCACGGCTTGCAAAACCTTTCTCCCAAAAATAGCCTCCAAAGAAGCAAAAGTATAAAATTTGTAAAATTTGGCAAAAGTGTGCAGAGAAGACCAAGTCGCTGCCTTACATCTCTGATCAACAGAAGCCTCGTTCTTGAAGGCCCATGTGGAAGCCACAGCTCTAGTGGAGTGAGCTGTGACTCGTTCAGGAGGCTGCCGTCCGGCAGTCTCATAAGCCAATCGGAGAATGCTTTTCAGCCAGAAAGAAAGAGAGGTAGCCGTAGCTTTTTGTCCTCTCTTCTTACCAGAGTAAACGACAAACAAAGATGAGGTTTGTCTAAAATCCTTAGTTGCTTCTAAATAGAACTTTAAAGCACGAACAACATCTAAATTGTGTAACAAACGTTCCTTCTTTGAAACTGGATTCGGACACAGAGAAGAAACAACTATTTCCTGGTTAATATTCCTGTTGGAAACAACCTTCGGAAGAAAACCAGGCTTAGTACGCAAAACGACCTTATCTGAATGGATTACACTGCAAAGTAGATAATTCAGAAACTCTTCTTGCAGAAGAAATAGCAACCAAAAACAGAACTTTCCAAGATAATAACTTGATATCTATGGAATGTAAGGGTTCAAACGGAACCCCTTGAAGAACTGAAAGAACTAAATTTAGACTCCAAGGAGGAGTCAAGGGTCTGTAAACGGGCTTGATTCTGACCAAAGCCTGTACAAAAGCTTGTACATCTGGCACAGCTGCCAGTCGTTTGTGTAACAAGACAGATAAAGCAGAAATCTGTCCTTTTAGAGAACTCGCTGACAATCCCTTATCCAAACCTTCTTGGAGAAAGGAGAGGATCTTAGGAATTTTAATCTTACTCCAGGAGAATCCCTTGGATTCACACCAACAGATATATTTTTTCCATATTTTATGGTAAATCTTTCGAGTCACAGGTTTTCTGGCTTGGACCAGAGTATCTATCACTGAATCTGAAAACCCACGCTTGGATAAAATCAAACGTTCAATTTCCAAGCAGTCAGCTGCAGAGAAACTAGATTTGGATGTTCGAATGGACCTTGTACTAGAAGATCCTGTCTCAAAAGGTAGCTTCCATGGTGGAGCCAATGACATATTCACCAGGTCTGCATACCAAGTCCTGCGCGGCCACGCAGGAGCTATCAGAATCACAGAGGCCTTCTCCTGTTTGATCCTGGCTACAAGCCTGGGAAGGAGAGGGAACGGTGGAAAGGCATAAGCTAGGTTGAACGACCAAGGCGCCACTAATGCATCCACTAGAGTTGACTTGGGATCCCTGGATCTGGACCCGTAGCAAGGAACCTTGAAGTTCTGACGAGACGCCATCAGATCCATGTCTGGAATGCCCCATAATTCAGTCAACTAGGCAAAAACCTCCGGGTGGAGTTCCCACTCCCCCGGCTGGAAAGTCTGACGACTCAGATAATCCGCCTCCCAGTTGTCTACTCCTGGGATGTGAATTGCAGATAGGTGGCAGGAGTGATCCTCCGCCCATTTGATGATTTTGGATACCTCTCTCATCGCCAAGGAACTCCTTGTTCCCCCCTGATGGTTGATGTAAGCTACAGATGTCATGTTGTCTGACTGGAATCTTATGAATCCGGCCTTCGCTAGTTGAGGCCAAGCCCGGAGAGCATTGAATATCGCTCTCAGTTCCAGGATGTTTATCGGGAGAAGAGACTCTTCCCGAGACCATAGACCCTGAGTTTTCAGGGAATCCCAGACCGCGCACCAGCCTAATAGACTGGCGTCGGTCGTGACAATGACCCACTCTGGTCTGCGGAAACTCATTCCCTGAGACAGGTGATCCTGGGACAACCACCAACGGAGTGAGTCTCTGGTCATCTGGTCTACTTGAATCTTTGGAGACAAGTCTGCATAGTCCCCATTCCACTGATTGAGCATGCACAGTTGTAATGGTCTTAGATGAATTTGAGCAAACCATCAACCCTACTACTTCCATGCACTGAGCTATGAAAGGCTGCAGAATAGAGTGAAGAACTTGACAAGCGTTTAGAAGCTTTGACTTTCTGACTTCTGTCAGGAAGATCTTCATTTCTAAAGAATCTATTATTGTTCCCAAAAAGGCAACTCTTGTCGACGGAGACAGGGAACTCTTTTCTACGTTCACCTTCCACCCGTGAGATCTGAGAAAGGCTAGAACAATGTCTGTATGAGCCTTTGCCTTGGAAAGAGACGACGCTTGAATTAGAATGTCGTCCAGATAAGGTGCCACTGCAATGCCCCTTGGTCTTAGAACCGCCAGAAGGGACCCAAGCACCTTTGTGAAAATTCTGGGAGCAGTGGCTAGTCCGAATGGGAGAGCCACGAACTGATAATGTTTGTCCAGAAAGGTGAACCTTAGGAACTGATGATGATCTTTGTGGATAGGAATATGTAGATACGCATCCTTTAAATCCACGGTAGTCATATATTGACCCTCCTGGATTGTAGGTAAAATTGTTCGAATGGTTTCCATTTTGAACGATGGAACTCTCAGAAATTTGTTTAGAATTTTTAAATCCAGAATTGTTCTGAAAGTTCCCTCTTTTTTGGGAACTACAAACAGGTTTGAGTAAAACCCCTGACCTTGTTCCACAGCTGGAACTGGGTGTATCACTCCCATCTTTAACAGGTCTCCTACACAATGTAAGAATGCCTGTCTCTTTATTTGGTTTGAAGATAAGTGAGACATGTGTAACCTTCCCCTTGGGGGTAGTTCCTTGAATTCTAGAAGATAACCCTGAGAGACTATTTCTAGTGCCCAGGGATCCTGAACATCTCTTGCCCAAGCCTGAGCAAAGAGAGAGAGTCTGCCCCCTACTAGATCCGGTCCCGGATCGGGGGCTACCCCTTCATGCTGTCTTGGTAGCAGCAGCAGGCTTCTTGGCCTGTTTACCCTTGTTCCAGCCTTGCATTGGTTTCCAAGCTGGTTTAGTCTGGGAAGCGTTACCCTCTTGTCTAGAGGCTGCAGAGTTGGAAGCCGGTCCGTTCCTGAAATTGCGAAAGGAATGAAAATTGTACTTATTCTTAGCCTTGAAAGGCCTATCTTGTGGGAGGGCATGGCCCTTTCCCCCAGTGATGTCTGAAATAATTTCTTTTAATTCTGGCCCAAAAAGGGTCTTACCTTTGAAAGGGATATTAAGCAATTGTGTCTTGGAAGATACATCCGCCGACCAAGACTTTAGCCAGAGCGCTCTGCGCGCCACAATTGCAAACCCTGAATTTTTCGCCGCTAATCTCGCTAACTGCAAAGCGGCATCTAAAATAAAGGAATTAGCTAACTTAAGTGCGTGAATTCTGTCCATGACCTCCTCATATGGAGTCTCCTAACTGAGCGACTTTTCCAGTTCCTCGAACCAGAAACACGCCGCTGTAGTGACAGGAATAATGCACGAAATTGGTTGAAGGAGGTAACCTTGCTGTACAAAAATCTTTTTAAGCAAACCCTCCAATTTCTTATCCATAGGATCTTTGAAAGCACAATTGTCCTCAACAGGAATAGTCGTGCGTTTGGCTAGTGTAGAAACCGCCCCCTCGACGTTAGGGACTGTTTGTCATGTGTCCTTCCTGGGGTCGACCATGGGGAACAATTTCTTAAATATAGAAGGAGGGACAAAAGGTATGCCTGGCTTCTCCCACTCCTTATTCACTATGTCCGCCACCCTCTTAGGTATCGGAAAGGCATCAGGGTGCACCGGGACCTCTAGGAATTTGTCCATCTTGCACAATTTTTCTGGGATGACCAAATTGTCACAATCATCCAGAGTAGATTGCACCTCCTTAAGTAATGCGAGGAGATGCTCTAATTTAAATTTAAATGTCACAACATCAGGTTCTGCCTGCTGAGAAATTCTTCCTGTATCAGAAATTTCTCCATCTGACAAACCCTCCCTCACTGCCACTTCAGACTGGTGTGAGGGTATGACAGATAAATTATCATCAGCGCCCTCCTGCTCTACAGTGTTTAAAACTGAGCAATCACGCTTTCTCTGAAATGCTGGCATTTTGGATAAAATATTAGCTATGGAGGTATCCATTACTGCCATCAATTGTTGCATAGTAACAAGCATTGGCGCGCTAGAAGTACTAGGGGTCGCCTGCGCGGGCATAACTGGTATAGACACAGAAGGAGAGGATGCAGAACTATCCCTACTTCCTTCATTTGAGGAATCATCCTGGGCAAACTTACTAAATGTGACAGTACTGTCCTTACTTTGTTTGGACGCCATGGCACAATTATCACATACATTTGAAGGGGGAACCACCTTGGCCTCCATACATACAGAACATGATCTATCTGAAGGTACAGACATGTTATACAGGCTTAAACAGGTTAATAAAGCACAAAAAACGTTTTTAAACAAAACCGTTACTGTCTCTTTAAATGTTAAACAGAGCACACTTTATTACTGAATATGTGAAAAACTATGAAGGAATTATCCAATCTTTACCAAATTTTCACCACAGTGTCTTAATGCATTCAAAGTATTGCACCCCAATTTTCAAGCTTTTAACCCTTAAAATGCGGAAAACAGAGCCGTTTGCAATTTTAACCCCACTACAGTCCCAGCCACAGCGTTTGTTGCGACTTCACCTATCCCAGGGGGGTATACAATACCAATCCAAGCCTTCTAGGAACGTTTTCAGTGGATACCAGACCCTCTCACATGCAGCTGCATGCACTGCACTCAAAAGAAACTGCGCAATAATGGCGCGAAAATGAGGCTCTGCCTACTACAGTGAAAGGCCCTTCCTGACTGGGAAGGTGTCTTAACAAGTGCCTGGCGTTAAAAACGTTCCCCAAATAATAAAAAGTGTGAAATCCACTTCAAACTGTAAATGATACTTAAATAAGCAATCGATTTAGCCCTTAAGAGTGTCCACCAGTTAATAGCCCATAATAAGCCCTTTATTCTTTTTGAGTCTAAGAAAATGGCTTACCGATCCCCATGAGGGAAAATGACAGCCTTCCAGCATTACACAGTCTTGTTAGAAAAATGGCTAGTCATACCTTGAGCAGAAGTGTCTGCAAACTGTTCCCCCCAACTGAAGTTCTCTGGGCTCAACAGTCCTGCGTGGGAACAGCAATTGATTTTAGTTACTGCTGCTAAAATCATACTCCTCTTTTAAACAGAACTCTTCATCTCTTTCTGTTTCAGAGTAAATAGCACAACCATTACTATTTCAAAATAACAAACTTTTGATAGAAGAATAAAAAACTACAACTTAACACCACATACTCTTCACCATCTCCGTGGAGATGCTACTTGTTCAGAGCGGCAAAGAGAATGACTGGGGGGGCGGAGCCTGAGGAGGGGCTATATGGACAGCTTTTGCTGTGCTCTTTGCCATTTCCTGTTGGGGAAGAGAGTATTCCCACAAGTAATGGATGACGCCGTGGACCGGACACACCAATGTTGGAGAAAAATAATGTTACTCCCAATCAAAGCGTGAGGAATGGGTGTCCCTGACTTACATCGATACAGACAGGCCACATATCTCCAACGGATAATCGACTGGTTTTCTTACTTCCATAATAAAATTTGGGTCCAACTGGTCTCCCACTATAGATGAACTAATCTCCTCAGGCCTTCACATTTTTAAAAACTGGTTATTTTATAGACAATGCTACTCCATAATATCATCACACCCTCAAAACAAAAACATGACAAGATCTGACTCCCTTTGAATCCCTCTGTAATAAATCTTCCCCAACCAGACACGCTCTTTAACTCCCTCCATTCTTCTACAACAGCCTCATGGCTATATCCCATATTATATAGATAGATGGAACTCTGAACTGGGCACAGATATTACACATGCAGATGCTTTATATATCTTCTCAAATATCAAGAAAACTTCGATTTCATGCAAATTCAAAGAACTCAACCTAAAAATATTGCAAAGATGGTACCTAACCCCTGAAAGGTGTAAAATAAAATTACAAACTCAAATCTGCCCAGTGCTGGAGATGTGGCTACTCTGAAAGCCACATGGCTCACATATGGTGGCAATGCCCCAAATTATCCTCCATTTGGTCTGCAATCTCACAAGAAACAAGCAAAATCCTTAATGTTCCAACCCCCCTAGACCCATGCCTATGGCTCTTTAATTAAGTTCCCTTTAAATTCTCTACACCCACGAAAAAACTCCAACAGGTAAAATTTAATTTTAATGATTCAGATACAGCATGTAATTTTAAACAACTTTCCGATTTACTTCCATTAAAAAAAATGTGCACATTATTTTATATTTACACTTTTTGAGTCACCAGCTCCTACTGAGCATGTGCAAGAGTTCACAGACTATACGTATATGCATTTGTGATTGGCTGATTGCTATCACATGATACGGGGGAGTGGAAATATACATAACTTTGAAATTTGTTAGAAAAAAAATCTACTACTTATTTGAAATTCAGAGTTAATGCTATTGTATTGTCTTGTTATCTTGCATTTGTTGATTATGCAAATCTACTGCGTTTAGTGATCCTTTAAGCAAAAGCTTTAAAATACTAGTTGCAAGGAACTAGAAATCTGACAAAATTCCCTCCATGAAACAATGGTACGTAGAATGTAACCACACGATTTCCTTAGAGGAATACCACTACATGAAATCTAAAAAACATTGATGTATATGCGCAAATACTCTCAATGTGGGAAACACATACTCAAAATAATCCCCACACCACAACCTTGGTTTAGAACTACACAGTTTACTAGTTGGAGTACCTGATGAAACATTTTAATACCATGCTAACAGTAACAATGCTTTATTTTATTTTAAGTTTCATATTGATTATCCCTCCCTCCCCTTTTTTCTGTGCCCCTTTTTTCCTTTTTTAATTTTATTTCTCTCTCTTTAATTGTTATTTTAACAAAAACAAAAACTCAGATTTGATGCATCTTGAAACCACTGTGTTATTCTTCAATTTGCATTGTAATAATTTGGTTTTCAATAAACTTTTGAATTTCAAAAAAATAAAAATAAAATAAAAACAGCTATTTCCGCTGAGAAATTAAATCCACAAAAACAGAATTTATGCTTACCTGATAAATTACTTTCTCTTACGGTGTATCCAGTCCACGGATTAATCCTTACTTGTGGAACATTCTCAATCTCCACAAGAAGTGGCAAAGAGAGCACACAGTAGAGCTGTCCACACAGCTCCCCTCAGGCTCTGCCCCCCCCCCAGTCATTCGACAGACGGTTAGGAGAAAAAGGAGAAACCATAGGTTGCAGTGAACCTGACTTAATTGCCAGGGCGGGCCGTGGACTGGATACACCGTAAGAGAAAGTAATTTATCAGGTAAGCACACATTCTGTTTTCTCTTACATGGTGTATCCAGTCCACGGATTCATCCTTACTTGTGGGATACCAATACCAAAGCTTTAGGACACGGATGAAGGGAGGGAACAAGTCAGGTAACCTAAACGGAAGGCACCACTGCTTGCAAAACCTTTCTCCCAAAAATAGCCTCCGAAGAAGCAAAAGTATCGAATTTGTAAAATTTTGCAAATGTATGCAGTGAAGACCAAGTCGCTGCCTTACAAATCTGTTCCACAGAAGCCTCATTCTTGAAAACCCATGTCGAAGCCACAGCTCTAGTGGAATGAGCTGTAACTCGTTCAGGAGGCTGCTGTTCAGCAGTCTCATAAGCCAATCGGATGATACTTTTCAGACAGAAAGACAGAGAGGTAGCAGTTGCTTTTTGACCTCTCTTCTTACAAGAATAGACAACAAACAAGGATGATATTTGTCTGAAATCTTTAGTTGCCTTTAAATAGAATTTTAAAGCACGAACCACATTAAGATTGTGTAACAGTCGTTCCTTCTTAGAAACTGGATTAGGACACAGAGAAGGAACAATGATTTCCTGGTTAATATTCTTATTAGAAACCACTTTTGGAAGGAAACCAGATTTGGTACTCAAAACAACCTTATCTGCATGGAACACCAGATAAGGTGAATTACACTACAAAGCAGACTTCAGAAACTCTCCGAGCAGAAGAAATAGCTACCAAAAACAAAACCTTCCAAGATAATAACTTAATATCTATGGAATGCAAATGTTCAAACGGAACCCCTTGAAGAACTGAAAGAACTAAATTTAGACTCCATGGAGGAGCCACCGGTCTGTAGACAGGCTTGATTCTAACTAGGGCCTGTGCAAACGCCTGAACGTCTGGTACAGCTGCCAGACGCTTGTGTAACAGGATAGACAGAGCTGATATCTGTCCCTTTAAGGAACTAGCTGACAAACCTTTCTCCAATCCTTCTTGGAGAAAGGACAATATCCTTGGAATCCTAACCTTACTCCACGAGTAACCCTTGGATTCGCACCAACAAAGATATTTCCGCCATATCTTATGGTAAATTTTCCAGGTGAAAGGGTTTCTGGCCTGGGTCAGAGTATCTATAACCGATTCAGAGAACCCACGCTTAGCTAGAATTAAGCGTTCAATCTCCAAGCAGTCAGTTGCAGAGAAACTAGATTTGGATGCTTGAATGGACCTTGTATTAGAAGATCCTGCCTCAATGGCAGTTTCCATGGTGGAACCGATGACATGTCCACTAGGTCTGCATACCAAGTCCTGCGTGGCCACGCAGTCGCTATCAGGATTACCGAAGCCTTCTCCTGTTTGATTCTGGCAACTAGCCGAGGGAGAAGAGGAAACGGTGGAAAGACATAAGCTAGACTGAATGACCAAGACGCTACTAAAGTATCTATCAATGCCGCCTTGGGATCCCTGGACCTGGATCCGTAAAGGGGAAGTTTGGTGTTCTGACGGGACGCCATCAGATCCAATTCTGGAATGCCCCATAGCTGGGTCAACTGAGCAAAAACCTCCGGGTGGAGTTCCCACTCCCCCGGATGGAAAGTCTGACAACTCAGAAAATCCGCCTCCCAGTTGTCTACTCCTGAGATGTGAATTGCAGATAGATGGCAGGAGTGATCCTCCGCCCATTTGATGATCTTGGTTACTTCCTTCATCGCTAGGGAACTCTTTGTTCCTCCCTGATGATTGATGTACGCTACAGTCGTGATGTTGTCCGACTGAAATCTGATGAATTTGGCCTCCGCTAGTTGAGGCCATGCCTGGAGCGTATTGAATATCGCTCTCAGTTCCAAAATGTTTATCGGGAGAAGAGATTCTTCCCGAGACCATAGACCCTGAGCTTTCAGGGAGTCCCAGACCGCACCCCCAGCCTAACAGACTGGCATCGGTCGTGACAATGATCCACTCCGGTCTGCGGAAGCTCAGTCCCTGAGACAGGTGATCCTGAGACAACCACCAGAGAAGAGAGTCTCTGGTTTTCTGGTCCATTTGTATTTGAGGAGACAAATCTGAATAATCCCCATTCCACTGTTTGAGCATGCACAGTTGCAGTGGTCTTAGATGAATTCGAGCAAAAGGGACAACGTCCATTGCCGCAACCATTAAACCGATTACCTCCATGCGCTGAGCCACAGAAGGCCGAGGAATGGAATGAAGAACTCGGCAAGTATTCAAAAGTTTTGACTTCCTGACCTCTGTCAGAAAGATTTTCATTTCTACCGAGTCTATTAGTGTTCCCAGGAAGGGAACCTTTGTGAGCGGGGACAGAGAACTCTTTTCGACGTTCACCTTCCACCCGTGAGACCTTAGAAAGGCCAGAACAATGTCCGTATGAGCCTTGGCTCTGTGAAAAGACAACGCCTGTATTAAGATGTCGTCTAGATAAGGTGCTACTGCAATGCCCCGCGGTCTTAGTACCGCTAGAAGGGACCCTAGCACCTTTGTGCAAATTCTGGGAGCGGTGACCAACCCGAAAAGAAGGGCCACGAACTGGTAATGCGTATCCAGAAAGGCAAACCTTAGGAACTGATGATGATCTTTGTGGATAGGGATATGTAGGTACGCATCCTTTAGATCAACGGTAGTCATATATTGACCTTCCTGGATCATCAGCAAGATTGTCCGAATGGTTTACATTTTGAAAGATGGAACTCTGAGGAATTTGTTTAGAATTTTTAGATCCAGGATTGGCCTGAAAGTTCCTTCCTTTTTGGGAACTACAAACAGGTTTGAGTAAAATCCCAGTCCTTGTTCTGCAATTGGAACTGGGTGTATCACTCCCATCTTTAGAAGATCTTCCACACAGCGTAAGAACGCCTGTTTCTTTGTCTGGTCTGAAGACAAACGAGAAATGTGGAACCTTCCCCTTGGGGGAGAGTCCTTGAATTCTAGAAGGTACCCCTGAGCAACAATTTCTAACAGCCAGGGATCTGGAACATCTCTTGCCCAAGCCTGAGCAAAGAGAGAGAGAAAGTCTGCCCCTTACTAGATCCGGTCCCGGATCGGGGGCTACCTCTTCATGCAGTCTTGGTAGCAGGCGCAGGCTTCTTGGCCTGTTTACCCTTGTTCCAGCCCTGCAAGGGTTTCCAGGTTGCTTTGGGCTGTGAAGCGTTACCCTCCTGCTTTGCGGCAGCAGAGGTTGAAGCAGGTCCGCTCCTGAAGTTGCGAAAGGAGCGAAAATTAGCCTTGTTTTTGGCCTTAAACGGTCTATCCTGCGGGAGGGCATGGCCCTTCCCCCCAGTGATATCCGCGATAATTTCTTTCAACTCGGGACCAAAAAGGGTCTTCCCCTTGAAAGGAATGTTTAGTAACTTTGTTTTGGACGACACGTCAGCCGACCATGATTTGAGCCAAAGCGCTCTTCGCACCATAATGGCAAAACCAGAATTTTTCGCCGCTAACTTAGCTAATTGGAAAGCGGCATCTGTGATAAAAGAATTAGCCAGCTTTAGAGCATGAATTCTATCCATGACCTCGTCATATGAAGTCTCCCTCTGGAGCGACCTCTCCAGCGCCTCAAACCAAAAAGCCGCTGCAGTAGTTACAGGATTAATGCAGGCAATTGGTTGAAGAAGGAAACCTTGCTGAACAAACATTTTCTTCAGCAAACCTTCCAATTTTTTTATTCATAGGGTCTTTGAAAGCCCAACTGTCCTCTATTGGTATAGTTGTACGCTTAGCAAGTGTTGAAACTGCTCCCTCTACCTTAGGGACCGCCTGGGGTCATTTATGGGGAACATTTTCTTAAAGATGGGGGGGGGGAACAAAAGGTAAACCTGGTCTCTCCCACTCCCTAGTCACAATATCCGCCACCCTCTTCGGGATCGGAAACGCATCAGTGTATACAGGGACCTCTAAAAACCTGTCCATTTTATACAATTTTTTTGGGACCACCATGGGGTCACAATCATCCAGCGTAGCTAAAACCTCCTTAAGCAGGACGCGGAGGTGTTCCAGCTTAAATTTAAACGCTAAGGAATCTGACTCTGCCCGCTGAGAAACATTTCCTGTGTCAGAAATTTCTCCCTCGGACAGACCGTCGCTCACTGCCACTTCAGCGTGTTGCGAGGGTACTACAGATAAATCATCCAAAGCTTCCGATTGCTCATCCTCTGTTCTTAAAACTGAGCTATCGCGCTACTTTGGAAAAACTGGCAGTTTGGATAAAAATGCTGCAAGGGAATTATCCATGAATGCTGCTAATTGTTGTAATGTAATAGGGGCCAATGCGCTAGAGGTACTAGGCATCGCTTGCGCGGGCGTAACTGGTGTCGACACATGGGGAGAGGAAGGAGGACTATCCTCGTTACCTTCCGTTAAAGAATCATCTTGGGCTACATTTTTAAGTGTCACTGCATGGTCTTTAAAATGTTTAGATACCTTGGCACACTTTAAACACAAATGCAATGGGGGTACACCCATGGCTTTTAAACACATAGAACAGGGTCTATCTGAAGGCTCAGACATGTTTGACAGATTTAGACAGCACTCAAATACAGTAAAAAACACTTTTTAAAAAACGTTACTGTGCCTTTAAATAATAAAAAGCACTCACTTTTTTACCAAATCTCCAAAAAACATCCAATCTTTATGACATTTTCACCACATGATCCTAATGCTTTGAAATGATTGCACACAAATTTTCAAGACAATTGACACCTTATTGCCCAAACCGGAGCAAATTGAAGCAGGCTACCGGTTTAACACACTACAGCACGATGCCACAGTCTCTGCTGTGGCCCTACCTTCCTTGGGGATTACTTTTGGACGAAAATAAGCCTCCCTGGTGTCCTCCTGCAATCTCTGGACTCTACACGTGAAGCTGCATGAAGCTGTCTTGCAAAAGAACTGCGCAACTGAGGCACGAAAATGAGGCCCCCTCCCTCTTCACTCCGGAGTTGTGGGGCCTTCCTGAGTCAAATTAGGTGTCTAACAATATGCCAGGCGTATTAAAACCCCCAAAAAGTGTTCCAAACATAAAAAACACTTGTGCTTAATAAAATAATCGACTTAGCCCATAAGTGTCCACCAGTATTTAAGCCCTTTAACTAAGCCATCCTTCTATACTGAGTCTCAGAATATGGCTTGCCTTCCCACATGGGGATTTCTGTCAGTCTTCTAGCATTACCAAGTCTTGTTAGAAAAAAAGTGACTGAGCATACCTTAAGCAGTTAAGCCTGCAAACTGTTCCCCCCAACTGAAGTTCTCCGGTACTCAACAGTCCTGTGTGGGAACAGCAATGGATTTTAGCTACAACATGCTAAAATCTTTTTCCTCTCAGCAGAAATCTTCATCACTTTCTGCCTCAGAGTAAATAGTACAAACCGGCACTATTTTAAAATAACAAATTCTTGATTGAAGAAATAAAACTACAAATCTAACACCACATACTCTTTACCCTCCCGTGGAGATGCCACTTGTTAGAGCGGCAAAGAGAATGACTGGCGGGGCGGAGCCTAAGGGGAGCTGTGTGGACAGCTCTGCTGTGTGCTCTCTTTGCCACTTCCTGTGGGGATTGAGAATGTCCCACAAGTAAGGATGAATCTGTGGACTGGATACACCATGTAAGAGAAATAAGTTCTTATAAACAGAAGAATCAAACTGAGACAGCTGCCTGAAGAACTTTTCTACCAAAGACTGCTTCAGAAGAAGCAAATATATCAAAATGGTAAAATTTAGTAAATGTATGCAAAGAAGACCAAGTTGCTGCTTTGCAAATCTGATCAACTGAAGCTTCATTCTTAAAAGCCCACGAAGTGGCAACTGATCTAGCAGAATGAGCTGTGATTCTCTGAGGCGGAGACTGTCCCGCCTCCAAATAAGCCTTGTGAATCAAAAGCTTTAACCAAGATGCCAAAGAAATAGCAGAGGCTTTCTGACCTTTCCTAGAACCAGAAAAGACAACAAATAGACTAGAAGTCTTCCTGAAATCCTTAGTTGCCTCCACATAGTATTTCAAAGCTCTTACCACATCCAAAGAATGTAACGCTATCTCAAGAGAATTCTTAGTATTCGGACACAAAGAAGGAACAACAGTTTCCCTACTAATGTTGTTAGAATTCACAACCTTAGGAAGAAATTTAAACGAAGTCCCTATAACAGCTTTATCCTGATGGAAAATCATAAAAGTAGACTCAAAAGAGAGAGCAGACAATTCAGAAACTCTTCTAGCAGAAGTGATAGACAAAAGGAACAACACTTTCCAATAAAGTAGTTTAATATCCAAAGAATGCATAGGCTCAAAAGGAGGAGCCTGCAAAGCCTTCAAAACTAAATTAAGACTCCATGGAGGAGAAATAGACTTAACAGGCTTGATACGGACCAAAGCCTGAACAAAACAGTGAATATCAGGAAGTTTAGCAATCTTTCTATGAAATAAAACCGAAAGAGCAGAGATTTGTCCCTTCAAAGTACTTGCAGGCAAACCTTTATCCAAACCGTCCTTTAAAAACTGTAAAATTCTAGGAATTCTAAAAAAATGCCAAGAGAATTTATGAGAACACCATGAAATATAGGTTTTCCACACCCGATAATAAAACTTTCTTGAAGCAGACTTACGAGCCTCCAACATAGTATTGATCACGGAGTCAGAGAAACCTCTATGACTAAGCACTAAACGTTCAATTTCCAGATGAACAAACGTGAGGCTGCACAACAGGTTCAAATGAATAACATAGGTTTATTCGTATAATAAAACCTAGACAGACATAGACAGGAGGGTAGTTCATTTGAACCTGTTTTGTAGCCTCACGTTTGTTCATTTTGCTTTGGGCGGATGGTTCTCGCACCCCTTGGCTTTGCACCTTGCATGGATAGAGTTTTGAGGGCTGTGGCTTACCACGTTTGCTGGCGGATGACGTCATCAACCCACGACACCGCATCTTCTGAGGGACCGTGAGCTGTAGCGGTTGTAATCTCACTTTACGATGTTCAATTTCCATACCTCCAAATTTAGTGATTTGAGATCCTGATGGAAAAATGGCCCTTGAGCCAGAAGGTCTAGCCTTAAAGGGACAGTTCACCCAAAAAATGTTTTAATTTTTTGAAAGTACTAGATTATTTAAGTATGCCAGTCTGAAACAATAAATACAAATTTTTACCTCCATCAAGATATATATTTTTTAATATAATGCATTTCAACAGGCTTGTCTATACCCTGTATTACATTTTTAATATGTGCGTTAGGCCCTAAGTTGCTTCACGGTTGTGAAGCGCCCTCAAATGATGTAATCCAGAAGTGTGAACAGTTAGTTATGTGAAAGAAACGGTATTGTGAAATTGAGACACAGCTTGTAGGTTCTCTCTCATAGCCCTCACGTAACGCTACTTAGTCCCAACATGGAGAGATGTTGCTTATACATTGTGTACTTTAGTGATCCCTGTTAGTTATGTGAAAAACCATCAGCAGTGTATTGTGAATTTCAGACAGAGCTTGCAGGTTATCTCTCACAGCCCTCACGTAACGCATATAGCCTTCTGTGCTTCACTGCTAAAGATTTATGTGTTTGTGTTTTGCACCCCTTGGAAACTCCGTTCACATAATAAGAACACTTTCTTTGAATACGGCATTGCAATGTGAATGGAGTTTCCAAGGGGTGCAAAACACACAAACATAAATCTTTAGCAATGAAACACAGAATTCATCTCAGAAGGCTATATGCGTTACGTGAGGGCTGTGAGAGATAACCTGCAAGCTGTGTCTGAAATTCACAATACACTGCTGACCGTTTTTCACATAACAGGGATCACTAAAGTACACAAAAATGTATAAGCAACATATCACCATATTGGGACTAAGTAGCGTTACGTGAGGGCTATTAGAGATAACCTACAAGCTGTCTGAAACTCACAATACACTGCTGACCGTTTATTGTTAACCAGAATATTATTGGAATGTAGTACTGTATTTCAACATATCCCTTGATGCAGAGAGCGCGCTTCTCTGTAAACGGCTATTTAGCATAAAATTGCATAAAGCAATTTGATAGGTCACGGGGTAGGGTTATACATTTTTGAAGCACAACCCTTTTATCTGGGTGTTCCAGGGTTGCCGAGCTGAAACACAAAGAAGCAAGCTAAAAAGGTAAAAATATTACATATTGAACAAAACAAAAAAAATTAATCAGTGCTCTCCTTTCCTTTTATTCATATTGTTATATTGCTGCTAATTAACACCTTTTACATTGAGTGAACTGGTCCTTTAAAGGAAGTGACCAAGGTTGGCAAGATCTGAATACCAAAACCTGTGAGGCCATGGTGGTGCTATCAGAAACACATGTGATTCTTCCATTATGACCTTAGAGATCACCCTTTGAAGAAGAACTAGAGGCGGAAAAATATAAGCAAGTTGGTAAGACCAAGGAACTGCTAACACATTCACCATCTCCGCCTGAGGATCCCTGGACCTGTAAAGGTATCTGGGAAGTTTCCTGTTTAGATGGGAAGCTATCAGATCTAATTCTGGAAGACCCCACATCTGTGCAATCTGAAAAAACATCTGGATGGATAGACCACTCCCCCGGATGCAAAGTCTGACGGCTGAGATAATCCGCTTCCCAATTGTCTACACCTGGGATATGAATCGCAAAAATTAGTCAAGAGTTGGCATCAATGTTAGAAGTGGCATCAATGTTTTATTCTACACTCACAAACTTCTCCGATTATGCCACAAGTATACTCATCTATTTTGGTGTTGAATATTTCCCCTGGAGTCTTATTCTGGACTGGTGGAAGAACAGGCGGCGGCCTAAAGTTTATTTCCCAAACCCCCCCCGTTCTCCGGGTACAAGCAGCGCATATATCACTGCTGCAATCTAGGACATACTATAGTGTTGATAAAGCTGTAGTCTCAGAGACAAGATTATTTATAGCTTGAGTAAAACAAAGAAAACTGAATATATGGATGCACAAGACTCTCGTACCATACTTAGAGCTCTTCTGCTTGAGAACAAAATGGACGAGAGGTTTAACAGACTCAGCCGAATGCTTAAGTCATGTGACATCACAATGGGAGATAATGCACAGACCTCAGTACCCCTGCTCTCGGAAGCCCAGGAAGAGTTCCAGTGTGATCAGGATGAATCGGCCGGTCCTTTTCCGGTCTGCCGCATGGACCCAGCAGCTCTCACAGAGAACAAGTTACTGGCACTGATGAAGCGGAGGCCGCTACTACACGACGATCCTCACCGCTAGGTATGCGACTGGTGCCCATTTGAATTGCCGTGTAAGTGAGACCTTGCTCTCAGGTGATGGGAGGGGAGGAGCAGTCGACTTCCTAGCCCGTGGTTTGAGCTTGCAGCGGATGGAGGATCCTACAAATGAGCCTAATAGGATAAGCTACTCTCAGATGGTAGTCTGTATATAGGACTTGCCGCATGAGAATTTTAATTTCTAAGGATGGCAGTCTGTTCATATGCCTTAGTTGACTCTCCCTGTGAGAACTTTTTACTTGACTGCTTTTAATTGCTAGCATACATTTCCGGTCCCTACGTTGTTTGTCCCCGTTAGATGAGAACTGTTATGTGATGACTCTTGAGTGCGGTAATAAGCTTTCAATAGGCACTAAGTTTGTTTTCTACATGTCCACATAATGACTTTATTAATGGGCACAGTTCCTGACTTTTTTTTTAGCCATAACCTAGAACTCTGCATGTTTCTAGCGCCACGGTAACGCAGGTTGTTTATAGGATGTTGTGTTGGCTAATTACCTACAGTTCAACCTGTTTAATTAAGTAATATATTATAAAGGGATAAATACCACTTCCATCTACGTATTGACATTCACTAGGTAACAAAAAAACAAACAAAAAAAAACACTTAGTCTAAGATGGAAGCTCATATAGTTGAACTTAATTGGTTACATTATTTAGGGCTTCTCATAACACCCATATTGCATTGCTTCTACCACATTAAATTACCCCCCCCCCCCCAATACACATTTATTTTGGAGTATGCCTCCTTGGACGCTTAACTATAATATATTCTCACGCTTTAAAGATGACTTAAGAGCTAAACTCATTCTCGTTAGAGGCTATTACTACAACACTAAGCGCATTGAACTAATAGGTTATTACCAATTACTGCAGCTATTTCTTGATAAGCTATACGATTATTTCAATGTCTCTGTTCCACTTACTTGCAACTGATACTAATTTCTCAATATGTGTTTTAAGGTCCAGGAGAGGCCACTTCATAAGCTAATCTCTGTATCATTAAAAGTGTTAGATCCTAGAGTGACCTCCTAATTATAGGAGAAGTGTATGTTAAAGAACAATATCCTTTCCATCTATTTGTATCTGTATAGTATGTTTTATGGTTTTCAAAGAAGCAAAAATCTCATATTATTGCAGCTTCGACTCTACATCTTATCAGTATGTCTTGGATTGCTTTCTTTAAAATATAAGACAGTACTTTAAGTTCATCATTGTCTTATATACTATGTTATTCAATTTCAGTGTGACAAAAACTTTATTAAGCAAACAGAGGTCCAAGAGTGACCGTCCATATCATTTTATTCTCTCTAGATACCATACTAGTTTGTCTGGGTCCAAGAGAGGCTGATTGCTGAATGCGAGTGGGTGGAGTCCAGTGTGACCTGTCCCTTTTTGCAGACGATATGATACTTTACGTACAGAACCCAAAAGAAAACACCCCCCATATCATGCGAATAATACACCAATTCGGCTTAGTTTCAGGATATAGAATAAACATTGATAAATCCGAACTGATCTAGCTACAATCGCAATCAACACATAAATCCTTACCATATAACTTTAAACATATCACACATTCCTTTAAATATTTGGGAATCAAATTATCCAAAGACCAGAGAGAATGGTACCATCTAAACTACTGTCCCCTAATTAAAAGGCATACAAGATAAGCTGCCTATCACAATGTCTGGTAGAATAGCCCTAATAAAAATTATTATGTTCCCGAAACTCCTATATCTGTTTCAGATGATTCCTGAAAACATCCACAAAACATACCTTAGCTTAATCAACAAGTCAATATTCTCATTCGTGCGGACAGGGAAAAAACACAAAATAAAATCCACTAGAAAGATGGCTGAGATTAGCTCTGGCAATCCCAAACTTGGAGGCATACTGCGAGGCAGCCCAAATTAAATATGTACTAGACTGGTTAACAGGGAAACAACAATTCACAATACCGGCTTTGGAGGGACAACTGATATCCCCATGGTCACTACAGGCACTACCACACATGGCACCCACGCAAAATTACCAAGCTCCTCAAGAATTACCCATTGCTACATCAACCCTTACTTGCATGGTGAAAATGTGCAAGAACCTTCAATTCAATCACAAAAACACGAGATACCTCCCACTGAAAGGTAATCCAGAGTTCCCTGCCGGAATTGATTCTGAGGTGTTTAACACATGGAAAAACAAGGGGTTGACCTCAATATCCCAGATTGTAAATAGCTTAGACATGACAGTCAAATCATTTCAGCACCTACAAACACAGTTTGGTTTGCCAAGCACACACCACTTTGCATATTTGCAGGCGAGACACTATGTTAATGACCTACTGCAACAAAAGGAACTCAAAAGACCAGAGTTCAGACACAGGCTCCTTCAGAAGACAACACAAGGGGAGACATCCATATCTCCGATTTACAAACTTGATATGAAACACACTAACACATCAACAACCAAATACATCAGCGACAGCTGGACGACCATCTTGAACGTATAGATCACGACAGGCATGGTACAGCGATGCATACAACAGTCTAGAAGGTCAACCTTATCGGCAGTTTGCCGAGAATAACATATCAGATTACTACAGAATGCATATATTCCACCTAAAATCTTTAAAAAGTGGAGACCAAGTACAGAGGGCATTTGTCGGAAATGCAGATCACATGACGCGGACTCGCTCCATATGATATGGAGCTGCCCCAAGATAGGTAGATTCTGGAACATGATAACACACTGGCTAAAGACCACATTTCACACTGACGTAGACATCTCACCTACACTAATAGTGTTCATGGAATCCCTAGTAACAACACCCAATACTATGGGCAAATGGACCAGCAATATCATCCTCCAGACTAGGAAACTTATTTTTAAGGGGTGGCTTGACTCGACTGCGCCCACACTTCCACAACTCAAAGCTAATATGCAGAAACAGGTAACATATGAAGCAGCTGACACTTTGAGAGATGTACGTACAGGGGAGAACTAGGCCTTTCATGAGGAAATGGGAACCATACATACGTACTATGGATGACTCCACGCAAAAGCAGTTATTATTCCCACTCAGGGACACCGAGTGTATGTTGGAAGAGTACCTTCAAGGTAAATGGAACATTCGGTACACAGAGGGGGGGGGGACGACGACAGACAGATACCAATTAATCTTATATCTAATGGTCTGTCTTGCTGTTGCTGTTGGAGGAGAGAGGCGGTAAGGTCTAAGGAGATAGTAATGTCTTAAGTACTGCCATATGACTACCAAGTTATTGTTAACCTTTTTCATTTTTTCTTCTACACAGAGACACTACATGACTGTGGTGGACCCCGAGTAATGTACCCTCATTTGATTTGTTAGTATTGTTGAAGTTGTATACTGTGTTGAGAACACCCAGGTCGATACCTTTAAATATTGCCACATGGCGGCCAGGTTATTGTTCATGGTATTGGAAATTTTGGGGGGACAGGAGGGGCTATGAGTGGAGGGTGGGAGGGTAATTGGGGAAGAAAGAAAACTGAAAAAGAACTACCATGACGATCTTAATAACAGACTTGTTGCTGGTGTCTAAAGGCATCAAGTTGCAAGTATCTAGCTCAACTTAATGTTATGTTTATAATCAGAAAACAGAATTTATGTTTACCTGATAAATTACTTTCTCCAACGGTGTGTCCGGTCCACGGCGTCATCCTTACTTGTGGGATATTCTCTTCCCCAACAGGAAATGGCAAAGAGCCCAGCAAAGCTGGTCACATGATCCCTCCTAGGCTCCGCCTACCCCAGTCATTCGACCGACGTAAAGGAGGAATATTTGCATAGGAGAAACCATATGATACCGTGGTGACTGTAGTTAAAGAAAATAAATTATCAGACCTGATTAAAAAAAAAAAACCAGGGCGGGCCGTGGACCGGACACACCGTTGGAGAAAGTAATTTATCAGGTAAACATAAATTCTGTTTTCTCCAACATAGGTGTGTCCGGTCCACGGCGTCATCCTTACTTGTGGGAACCAATACCAAAGCTTTAGGACACGGATGAAGGGAGGGAGCAAATCAGGTCACCTAAATGGAAGGCACCACGGTTTGCAAAACCTTTCTCCCAAAAATAGCCTCAGAAGAAGCAAAAGTATCAAACTTGTAAAATTTGGTAAAAGTGTGCAGTGAAGACCAAGTCGCTGCCCTACATATCTGATCAACAGAAGCCTCGTTCTTGAAGGCCCATGTGGAAGCCACAGCCCTAGTGGAATGAGCTGTGATTCTTTCAGGAGGCTGCCGTCCGGCAGTCTCATAAGCCAATCTGATGATGCTTTTAATCCAAAAAGAGAGAGAGGTAGAAGTTGCTTTTTGACCTCTCCTTTTACCAGAATAAACAACAAACAAGGAAGATGTTTGTCTAAAATCCTTTGTAGCATCTAAATAGAATTTTAGAGCGCGAACAACATCCAAATTGTGCAACAAACGTTCCTTCTTTGAAACTGGATTCGGACACAAAGAAGGCACGACTATCTCCTGGTTAATGTTTTTGTTAGAAACAACTTTCGGAAGAAAACCAGGTTTAGTACGTAAAACCACCTTATCTGCATGGAAAACCAGATAAGGAGGAGAACACTGCAGAGCAGATAATTCTGAAACTCTTCTAGCAGAAGAAATTGCAACCAAAAACAAAACTTTCCAAGATAATAACTTAATATCAACGGAATGCAAGGGTTCAAACGGAACCCCCTGAAGAACTGAAAGAACTAAGTTGAGACTCCAAGGAGGAGTCAAAGGTTTGTAAACAGGCTTGATTCTAACCAGAGCCTGAACAAAGGCTTGAACATCTGGCACAGCTGCCAGCTTTTTGTGAAGTAACACAGACAAGGCAGAAATCTGTCCCTTCAAGGAACTTGCCGATAATCCTTTCTCCAATCCTTCTTGAAGAAAGGATAGAATCTTAGGAATCTTTACCTTGTTCCAAGGGAATCCTTTAGATTCACACCAACAGATATATTTTTTCCATATTTTGTGGTAAATTTTTCTAGTTACAGGCTTTCTGGCCTGAACAAGAGTATCAATAACAGAATCTGAGAACCCTCGTTTTGATAAGATCAAGCGTTCAATCTCCAAGCAGTCAGCTGGAGTGAGACCAGATTCGGATGTTCGAACGGACCTTGAACAAGAAGGTCTCGTCTCAAGGGTAGCTTCCATGGTGGAGCCGATGACATATTCACCAGATCTGCATACCAAGTCCTGCGTGGCCACGCAGGAGCTATCAAGATCACCGACGCCCTCTCCTGATTGATCCTGGCTACCAGCCTGGGGATGAGAGGAAACGGCGGGAATACATAAGCTAGTTTGAAGGTCCAAGGTGCTACTAGTGCATCTACTAGAGTCGCCTTGGGATCCCTGGATCTGGACCCGTAGCAAGGAACCTTGAAGTTCTGACGAGAGGCCATCAGATCCATGTCTGGAATGCCCCACAATTGAGTAATTTGGGCAAAGATTTCCGGATGGAGTTCCCAGCAGACAGGTGGCAGGAGTGAGTCTCCGCCCATTGAATGATTTTGGTCACTTCTTCCATCGCCAGGGAACTCCTTGTTCCCCCCTGATGGTTGATGTACGCAACAGTCGTCATGTTGTCTGATTGAAACCGTATGAACTTGGCCTTTGCTAGCTGAGGCCAAGCCTTGAGAGCATTGAATATCGCTCTCAGTTCCAGAATATTTATCGGTAGAAGAGATTCTTCCCGAGACCAAAGACCCTGAGCTTTCAGGGGTCCCCAGACCGCGCCCCAGCCCATCAGACTGGCGTCGGTCGTGACAATGACCCACTCTGGTCTGCGGAAGGTCATCCCTTGTGACAGGTTGTCCAGGGACAGCCACCAACGGAGTGAGTCTCTGGTCCTCTGATTTACTTGAATCGTCGGAGACAAGTCTGTATAGTCCCCATTCCACTGACTGAGCATGCACAGTTGTAATGGTCTTAGATGAATGCGCGCAAAAGGAACTATGTCCATTGCCGCTACCATCAAACCTATTACTTCCATGCACTGCGCTATGGAAGGAAGAGGAACGGAATGAAGTGTTTGACAAGAGTTTAGAAGTTTTGTTTTTCTGGCCTCTGTCAGAAAAATCCTCATTTCTAAGGAGTCTATTATTGTTCCCAAGAAGGGAACCCTTGTTGACGGAGATAGAGAACTCTTTTCTACGTTCACTTTCCATCCGTGAGATCTGAGAAAGGCCAGGACTATGTCCGTGTGAGCCTTTGCTTGAGGAAGGGACGACGCTTGAATCAGAATGTCGTCCAAGTAAGGTACTACTGCAATGCCCCTTGGTCTTAGTACCGCTAGAAGGGACCCTAGTACCTTTGTGAAAATCCTTGGAGCAGTGGCTAATCCGAAAGGAAGTGCCACGAACTGGTAATGCTTGTCCAGGAATGCGAACCTTAGGAACCGATGATGTTCCTTGTGGATAGGAATATGTAGATACGCATCCTTTAAATCCACCGTGGTCATGAATTGACCTTCCTGGATGGAAGGAAGAATTGTTCGAATAGTTTCCATTTTGAACGATGGAACCTTGAGAAACTTGTTTAGGATCTTGAGATCCAAGATTGGTCTGAACGTTCCCTCTTTTTTGGGAACTACGAACAGATTGGAGTAGAACCCCATCCCTTGTTCTCCTAATGGAACAGGATGAATCACTCCCATTTGTAACAGGTCTTCTACACAATGTAAGAATGCCTGTCTCTTTATGTGGTCTGAAGACAATTGAGACCTGTGGAACCTCCCCCTTGGGGGAGGCCCCTTGAATTCCAGAAGATAACCTTGGGAGACTATTTCTAGTGCCCAAGGATCCAGAACATCTCTTGCCCAAGCCTGAGCGAAGAGAGAGAGTCTGCCCCCCACCAGATCCGGTCCCGGATCGGGGGCCAACATTTCATGCTGTCTTGGTAGCAGTGGCAGGCTTCTTGGCCTGCTTTCCCTTGTTCCAGCCTTGCATTGGTCTCCAGGCTGTCTTGGCTTGAGAAGTATTACCCTCCTGCTTAGAGGACGTAGCACTTGGGGCTGGTCCGTTTCTACGAAAGGGATGAAAATTAGGTTTATTTTTGGCCTTGAAAGACCTATCCTGAGGAAGGGCGTGGCCCTTACCCCCAGTGATATCAGAGATAATCTCTTTCAAGTCAGGGCCAAACAGCGTTTTCCCCTTGAAAGGAATGTTAAGCAATTTGTTCTTGGAAGACGCATCCGCTGACCAAGATTTCAACCAAAGCGCTCTGCGCGCCACAATAGCAAACCCAGAATTTTTCGCCGCTAACCTAGCCAATTGCAAAGTGGCGTCTAGGGTGAAAGAATTAGCCAATTTGAGAGCACGGATTCTGTCCATAATCTCCTCATAAGGAGGAGAATCACTATCGATCGCCTTTTCTAGCTCATCGAACCAGAAACACGCGGCTGTAGTGACAGGGACAATGCATGAAATTGGTTGTAGAAGGTAACCTTGCTGAACAAACATCTTTTTAAGCAAACCTTCTAATTTTTTATCCATAGGATCTTTGAAAGCACAACTATCTTCTATGGGTATAGTGGTGCGTTTGTTTAAAGTAGAAACCGCCCCCTCGACCTTGGGGACTGTCTGCCATAAGTCCTTTCTGGGGTCGACCATGGGAAACAATTTTTTAAATATGGGGGGAGGGACGAAAGGTATACCGGGCCTTTCCCATTCTTTATTTACAATGTCCGCCACCCGCTTGGGTATAGGAAAAGCTTCTGGGGGCCCCGGGACCTCTAGGAACTTGTCCATTTTACATAGTTTCTCTGGGATGATCAAATTCTCACAATCATCCAGAGTGGATAACACCTCCTTAAGCAGAGCGCGGAGATGTTCCAACTTAAATTTAAATGTAATTACATCGGGTTCAGCTTGTTGAGAAATTTTCCCTGAATCTGAAATTTCTCCCTCAGACAAAACCTCCCTGGCCCCCTCAGACTGGTGTAGGGGCATATCAGAACCATTATCCTCAGCGTCCTCATGCTCTTCAGTATCTAAAACAGAGCAGTCGCGCTTACGCTGATAAGTGGGCATTTTGGCTAAAATGTTTTTGATAGAATTATCCATTACAGCCGTTAATTGTTGCATAGTAAGGAGTATTGGCGCGCTAGATGTACTAGGGGCCTCCTGAGTGGGCAAGACTGGTGTAGACGAAGGAGGGAATGATGCAGTACCATGCTTACTCCCCTCACTTGAGGAATCATCTTGGGCATCATTTTCAGTGTCACATAAATCACATCTATTTAAATGAGAAGGAACCTTGGCTTCCCCACATTCAGAACACAGTCTATCTGGTAGTTCAGACATGTTAAACAGGCATAAACTTGATAACAAAGTACAAAAAACGTTTTAAAATAAAACCGTTACTGTCACTTTAAATTTTAAACTGAACACACTTTATTACTGCAATTGCGAAAAAGTATGAAGGAATTGTTCAAAATTCACCAAAATTTCACCACAGTGTCTTAAAGCCTTAAAAGTATTGCACACCAAATTTGGAAGCTTTAACCCTTAAAATAACGGAACCGGAGCCGTTTTTATCTTTAACCCCTTTACAGTCCCTGGTATCTGCTTTGCTGAGACCCTACCAAGCCCAAAGGGGAATACGATACCAAATGACGCCTTCAGAAAGTCTTTTTTATGTATCAGAGCTCCTCACACATGCGACTGCATGTCATGCTTCTCAAAAACAAGTGCGCAATACCGGCGCGAAAATGAGGCTCTGCCTATGATTAGGGAAAGCCCCTAGAGAATAAGGTGTCTAAAACAGTGCCTGCCGATATTATTTTACAAAAATACCCATATTAAATGATTCCTCAAGGCTAAATATGTTATATATGAATCGATTTAGCCCAGAAAATGTCTACAGTCTTAACAAGCCCTTGTGAAGCCCTTATTTACTCTGTAATAAAAATGGCTTACCGGATCCCATAGGGAAAATGACAGCTTCCAGCATTACATCGTCTTGTTAGAATGTGTCATACCTCAAGCAGCAAAAGTCTGCTCACTGTTCCCCCAACTGAAGTTAATTCCTCTCAACAGTCCTGTGTGGAACAGCCATCGATTTTAGTAACGGTTGCTAAAATCATTTTCCTCTTACAAACCGAAATCTTCATCTCTTTTCTGTTTCAGAGTAAATAGTACATACCAGCACTATTTTAAAATAACAAACTCTTGATTGAATAATAAAAACTACAGTTAAACACTAAAAAACTCTAAGCCATCTCCGTGGAGATGTTGCCTGTACAACGGCAAAGAGAATGACTGGGGTAGGCGGAGCCTAGGAGGGATCATGTGACCAGCTTTGCTGGGCTCTTTGCCATTTCCTGTTGGGGAAGAGAATATCCCACAAGTAAGGATGACGCCGTGGACCGGACACACCTATGTTGGAGAAAGACTTTGTACAACGGAAAAGGACTCATTGTATTGTACTCTGTTGATCATTGTCAAATTGAGTTGAGATGTATTTATCCATGGTACCCTTCCACTCAAAAATAGTCTTAAAAAAAAAACAAAACAAAAAACACCACTAAAGAATACCTTAATAAATTCTGTCTATGGGTAGCTGCTGGGAACACAAGCAAGCACATAGTGAAGAAACCAACATACAAACAAACAAACTCCTCATGGTTTTAAACTTCTCTCTCTCTCTCTAAACCTACACTTCCATATCAGTTTTATGAATGGAAAACCTAAAACATTTTTGTAGAGAAGAAGAAAAATAGACCAAAAAAAGTCTAACCAGAATCAGTGGGAAACCTTTTATATCAGGGATAAAAAGATGCAGCCTGGCATTGTTACTTATTTAAATACCACCCACTCTTTATGCAAAAGAGGCTCTTTCAATAAAAACTGCACTGTACAAATCATTTTAAACAAAAACAAGCTCCACAGCAAAAGTTATTTGCATTAATATAGGCATTGACATTTACAATAGGAAGACAAAGTAAAAGCCTAAAATTTTTAAATGTTGGTAGTTTGTGCTGTGTTCAGTTCATATGTACAATAAGACAAGGCAAGGATTGTTTATCTCTAGGACAAGCATGTAACACGCTGCTTGCAGCTCATTATTTGAAGGATAAAAAAAAAAAAAAAAAAAAAAAGAGTTAATAAAAATACTCCCAGTTTAATTACATGGTTCAATTTTGCAAAATGATGTGTAACATCAAAGTATGAATGAGCATATAACGAGAAATGCCAAAATATAATTAGTGAGCAAAACACTACATAAAAAAAGTCTACATAAATACCCTTTCATGAGCAACACACCATTCTGATTGGCTACTATGTTTCATAAAAATACTAAGTTCTCTTCTAGAGAGTAAAAAAGGTTTAAAAATGCAGATACAAGATTGAAGGGATACTGAACCCAATGTTTTTATTTTATGATTTAGAGAGAGCATGCCATTTTAAACAACTTTATAATTTACCCCTATTAACAATTTTCTTCTTTCTCTTGGTATCTTTATTTGAAAAAGCAGGAATCTAAGCTCAGGAGCCGGCGCATTTTTGGTGTGCTAGCAAACGTCACTTCATTGAAGGAGAGCTCTGTGCTATGGGTGGCTGCAGCGGCACAGACCAGATGCGTTTAACACATTTCTTTTAATAACTGATGACAAACTCCTCCACTTTATTTTCAGTGATGGTAAATCCTAGCATTTGTTAAATCCTCTGGTTTACCATCACTTTAACTAGGGGAGGCATAATTACCAAAGACGCACTGCTCCGTGACCGGCTCTGCAATTGATAAAGCTTGTCTGCTCCACTGACAAGACAGATACTGGGGCAGTGACTTCAGCAGGTCATTAGCTAGTGCACGCACATAAGGGGATATGTGCGTCCGGATAGGATTAGTACATTAATGGGTCCTACTGGGGTGTTAGGAAAAGATTACATTTTCAAGATCAAATTGCATGAAAAATGCACAAAATAGAAATAATTATTCTGATGGTTCTTTAGAAAGATGAAAAGTTTGTTTTTCAGTTTCACGTTCCTTTAAACCTTCTGAGACCCCCAGACGGCCACCCCATCTTAAAAAAAAAAAAAACAACTAAAACTTGTGTCTGTAGAGATTAAAGACAAAAGAAGCCCCCTGCATAAAGAGCTAATAATTAATCTACTGTCCGGGTATGGCTGAGTAACATTGGATATCACATAATTCAATATCTCATCTAGCTAATATCTACTATGAATTGATTTAGCTGCATTGTGAACAAACACTGGAATGGGTCAGATAACCCCTCCCATTTTTATTCTCAACTACAGACTTGTAGAACAAAAGAAATAGACAGGACTTCTAAAAAGAACAAACATTGGTCCCAAACTATAAGAGATAATGTCACATCTCAAGAACCTTTGATCACGGTCTCAGAAGGTAATTTCTAATGAATTATTATTGTATAGCCTTTCCAGATTGAAATCTCTAAATTATTTTAGCCTTTGAAGCTCATAACTCCACATGGGGTCATTACATGGGCCTGATAATTAACCAAGAATGAATGCATCCTGGGATGTTGGAGACAAGATTCTCTACATAAGTCAGATATGCAAACGAAATTCTGAAGATATAGTAATTAGAACATGCCTGTTAATTGCCCCTAAACTCAGATACTGTCAAAGTGGCTAAGCAGAAACACATGTTGCATTGTAACTTTGAAATTCATTTTAAGTAAAATATACCTCAGTATTGTATAAAAATGTATATAAATTTGTGGATCTAAGAAGAAAGGCCTAACAGTAACATAGGTTAGATAAATATTTGATAACTTAAATATAAAATGTTTAATCAACTTGTTTCAAACTGGATAACATTCTTATATTTTCCAGGCATCTAATAAGAACATACAGTATATATAATTGGTGCTTTAAATAATATCATATGTTTTATACACTCAGCAAGAGGTATACAGATATGAAATATTTATATGGGATAATTATCCAATATAGATATAATTATATGAAACTACATCTGATTGCTGATCTCAAGGTATGTATGTGATATTAAGATAACTGAGAAAGTAATTGAGTCCATAATGAAGGTATTAAAATCCTTTTAAATCTTTTCATAGAAAATATGATTTTTAAATGCATGTTTAAGATATTATAAGTGGAGTATTTTCACGTTTAATCTTGAAATACTCAGAATAAATGTGTCAGGGTTTTTTCCCTGCTTTGTTTGCCATGTGCTGCTGGCAGCCATTTTACTCACCTCTCTTGCCGAGTCTGGTGCAGAGTGTGTGATGCTGCTCATTTCCTGCACGCCCTCTTATGTCATCACTTATTATTTAAAGGGTCTCTATTCAGTATTCTTTGCTTTTGCGTTGTCTCAGACCTGTTTGCGAGTTCCAGTTCCTGTGTATTACCTGGCTGTCTGATGTGCCTCCTGGTTCCTGATCCCTGGCTTGTTCCTGACTCTGCTGTTCTCCTTGTTCCTGATTCCGGCTCGTCTGACTATTCGCTTTGGCTCCTGACTCGGCTCGCCTGACTACCAGCTCTGGCTTTGACTCCTGGCTTGTTGTTCGACTTGTGGACTTGGTGATTATTTTTGCATTTCTCTCGTCTCAGTCTGATTACTGGCACCCTGACATTACGCAAGGGCCATGAATCCTGATGGTGCTAAAAATCCACCTTTACCTACCATCATTTTCAGGATGGATGAACAGAATCACTGCTTGGATCAATTTGCACTAGCCCTGCAACCCTGCTGACTCGCACTGCACATTTGGACCAAAGTGTCCTGCAAGTTATGGCTGCTCCTGTTTCTGCTGCTGCACCTAGTCCTACCAGGAGCATGTCCGTTTCTGCACCTCTACCTCAGCGATATGTAGGCGATCCTATTCAGTGCAGAGGGTTTTTGAACCAGGTGGGCATTTACTTTGAGATGTTACCCTCAGGCGTTTCCCTCTGACAGAGTTAAGGTGGGATTTCTCATCTCGTTACTCTCTGACACAGCTCTTGCCTGGGCTAATCCCTTGTGGGAGACTAATAAAACCTGTGATTTCAAATTACCCTGAATTTGTGGCCTCCTTTTGAAGGGTATTTAATGTTCCGTCTCGCTCCTCCTCTGCTGCTAAACAACTCATGTCCATTCAGCAAGGTACAAGATCAGTTGCTCAGTATGCTATGGAGTTCCATACGCTTGCCACAGAGGTAGGTTGGAACAATGAAGCCCTTGTTGCCGCCTTCTTTCATGGGCTCTATGATGTGATTAAAGACAAAGTTACTGCCAGACATTTACCAGAGGAACTTGAGGCATTGGTGTCTTTTTTTAATCCCTTTTGACATCAGACTCAGAGAGAGGCCCTCTTTCAAGGAGCGCTTGCGGAAGCCTCCTGTTCCGTTGTCTCCTACGTGTTCGTTCCCACCCATGTCTCCCTCTCCTCCCATGCCTCCTGGTCCTGAGTCACCAGGTTCTGCTGAGCCGATACAGTTGGGATCCACACTGCTCTCCGCGGCGGAGAGGGCCTTTAGGAGGAGGTAGGGGCTCTGCCTCTATTGTGGGTTACAGGGCCACCTTTTAAAGTCTTGTCCTACATTGCCAGGAAACGCTCGCACCTAAGATCTTGTCGGGGGCAGACCCTGGGTGGTTTATCCTTGTCCCCGGAACCTCTAAAGGAGAAACCTTTGGTCACGGTGGTCCTTTCCTGGGTGGACTACTCCATAGTCACCCAGGCTCTTGTTGACTCCGGTGCCATACTTAAAGCTCATCATTCTGATGTTACACGGGTTCTTCAGAGACTACGTGAGAACGGCCCGTTTTGTAAACTCAAGAAATGTGAGTTCCATCAGACTCAAGTAACCTTCCTAGGTTATGTTATCTCCGTTGCAGGGTTCTCCATGGATCCTGACAAGTTGTCTGCAGTGGCCTCGCCCAGTTGGTCTTCGGTCAATTCAACATTTTTTGGGCTTTGCCGATTACTATGGAAAGTTTATTAAAAACTTTTCTTCCTTTGTCAAACCTATCACAGACATGACTCGTAAAGAGAATGATCCACTCCAGTGGTCACTACTGCCATTAAGGCCTTTGATAGTCTTAAGACTGCCTTTGCTGCCGCTCCAGTTCTGGCTCAACCTAACCCTGTCCTGCCTTTCATTCTTGAGGTCGATGGGTCTGAGACTGGAGAAGGTGCCCTCTCGTCTTAACGTCCTACGCCTGACGGTTCCTTGCATCCATGCGGTTTCTTCTCTAAGAAAACGTCTCCAGCAGAGTGCAATTATGAAATTGGCGACAGGGAATTACTGGCCATAATTTTGGCACTCAAGGAATGGAAGCATCTTCTCGAGGGTACTAGCGTAAAAGTGCTCATTCTTACTGACCACAAGAATTGAACTTATCTATACGAAGCAAAACATTTGTCACCCCGACAGGCCAGATGGCGCAATTTTTTGTCTCAGTTTAATTATGTGGTCTCCTACCTGCCAGGTAGTAAGAATGTTAAGCCTGATGCCCTCTCTCGCCAATTTTCGCCTCTGTCCAAGGAGGAGTCTGTACCTACTCCAGTTATACCTCCTGACCATATTTTGGCTACCATACGTACTAATTTGACTTCTCCCTTGGGGGAGGAGATCCTGGCTGCACAAACCAATGCACCTCCTGAGAAACCTAGTGGTAAGAGCTTTGTTCCTGAGAATCTTCGAACTAAACGTTAGCACACTTACCACTATCCTAAAGCCGCAGATCACCCGGGCAAGAACCAAATGATTTGGTCTGTCACTCGACAATTCTGGTGGCCAGGTCTTCGTTCTGATGTTGCTGCGTATGTTGCCTCCTGCTCAATTTGTGCACAGAATAAGACTCCTCGACGTCTTCCTGTGGGTCATTTTCAACCAGTTGCTAATGGTGAGCGTCCTTGGACACATCTTTTCATGCACTTCATTGTCGAGCTCCCTGTTTCCAGTGGCAATACTGTTATCCTAATGGTGGTTGACCGTTTTTCTAAAATGTCACATTGCATTCCCTTGAAGAAGCTGCCTACCGCTCAGGAGCTTGCTTTAATTTTTGTCCGGGAGGTCTTCCGTTTACATGGCTTACCCAAGGAGATAGTCTCGGACCGGGGTAGCCAGTTTGTCTCCAGATTTTGGCGTTCCTTTTGAGCTCAAATGGGGATCCAGCTTTCCTTCTCCTCAGCATATCACCCTCAATCCAAGGGGCTGCGGAACGCTTTAATAAAGCTCTGGAACAGTTCCTCCGTTGCTATGTCTCAGATCACCACAATAATTGGTCTGAACTGTTACCTTGGGCAGAGTTTGCTCGTAATAGTGCCATTAATGCTTCCTCCCAGTTATCCCCGTTCATGGCTTATTATGGGTATCAACCATCCTTTTTGCCCGATTCATTCATGTCTCAAGGTATTCCAGCTTTGGAGGAGCATCTCCGGCAACTCTGTCCACATTAATCTATGCAGCACCAAACGTTCCAGGCTGATCGTAGGAGTCATTCCTACTGGGTGGGTGAGAGGGTTTGGCTGTCCTCCAGCAACTTGAAACTTCATGTGCCTTCCAATAAACTGGCTCCCCGTTATGATGGTCCTTTTTGAATACTCTGATGGGTCAATCCTGTGGCCTACGTTCTTGACCTTCCTCCTGCAATGCGCATCTCCAATCTTTTTCATGTCTCCCTCTTGAAACCATTGGTTTGTAATCGGTTTACCACTGTGTTGCCTCGTCCCTGTCCTATCTCTGTTGACAACCATGAAGAATATGAGGTCAGCAGCATTATTGATTCTCGTATGTCTAGGGGCCACATACAGTATTTGGTTCACTGGAGGGGCTACAGTTTGAAGGAGCATTCATGGGTACCCTCCTCTGATGTTCATGCTCCCGCCCTCCTTCGTGCCTTCCATGCCTGTTTCCCCAATAAGCCTTTTGTCCTCCCGCGGGGGAGGGGTCGTTGAGGGGAGGGTACTGTCAGGGTACAGGCAAATACATATATATATATATATATATATATATATATATATATATATATATATATATGTCAATAGGACAGGGGAATGTGTTTATGTATGAAACCATATTTTTATCAGATATTACTGAAATAGGATTGAAATTCTGATGTCAGGATTTGATTCACAAAACCCCCACAAGTTTGAATAAACATATCTCAAGACTAAAATTGCAGACAGGATGTCCCAAGAAACAAAAGGGAAGCATTTGCTCCCTAGATGAAGCTACAAACATCTTTCAAAGGAACTGAAAATTAACACAGATTTGTAAAATTATTCATGCTGTGCAGGGAGACATATTCTGGATCTATGAACTGGATGAACAGGTAAAAATCTGAACACACAGTGATTAGCATAGAGGTGTTAATTGCCCCTAAACATCAAATACACGTCTGTATTGCTAGCTAAACAGAAAATATGTTGTATTGTGACTTTTACAACTACTCATAAAATGACCAATGCTGTTTCTGAAATCTCCATATACAAGAAACAAACAAATTGGCATTTGCAATGTATGCCCCAGCCTATATTGAATATATATCTGGGAGATATATTTAAATCTGTATAGATTGAATAGCATTTGTTGTAGTCCCATGTTTGGATGATATATAACATGTTGTTTTCTGTGTTCCAGATAGGGCTAAAAGATACTAAATACAAGATTGTCTGTATGGAATAATAACCACTGTGTCTCTATATTTCTCAGACATATAATAATTCATGCATGCTGAATTTGTTAGAAATGTAAAACATGCTGTAATTGTGTGAATACATATATAATGGATATATAAATGCCATTAATCTTGAATAGTTATCAATCTAAATTGTTTTAATATAATATTTTGATGTTTCATATCAAAATGATCAGAAAATTCATAAGATACTACCCCATCTAAAACAAATATTGTGAATTATTGTTGTAGAGAGTTATAGTCTAATTAATAACCACTTCATAGAAATAATTAAAGGACCAGTCAATACTGTAGATTTGCATAATCAACAAATGCATGATAAGAAGACAATGCGATAGCACTTAGCCTGAACTTCAAATGAGTAGTAGATTTTTGTTAAAAAATTGCAGTTATGTCTATTTCCACTCCCCCTGTATCACGTGACAGACATCAGCCAATCACAAATGCATATACGTATATGCTGTGAATTCTTGCACATGCTCAGTAGGAGTTGGTGACTCAAAAAGTGTAAATATAAAAATACTGTGCCCATTTTGTTAATGGAAGTAAATTGGAAAGTTGTTTAAAATTGTATGCTGTATCTGAATCATGAAGTTTAATTTTGACTTGAATGTCCCTTTAAGTTGTTAAAAATGTAGTAAATGTATTGCTGTGTTGTTCATCATGCTGCATGTATTGCTGTGTTTGTTTGTCATGCTGCCACCCGGTGCTGCGATGCGAGAACTACAGCCAGAAGGCTTTTTGGCCGTTTAAAAATGAAATTTCAAAGGGCCAATCCGAGACAAGGTTTCCGTTTGGGCGTTTCCAATCTTACCTATGATGGAAAAGCTTATATAAGTTGAATGCAAGATAGAAAGAGGACAGATTGTGCTAAGCTAACTTGTAACTGGGTGCTGAGCGTGAGATACCATTTACTCTGGCAAAGCTAATCAACCTTTTCTCATTGATTGCAAAAATATACTTATTGATTTTCTGAGGCGAGATATTCTTATTAAGGAATATTGGATATCGATTGGTGTGTAACCTGGTAAAGTATTGAAATTACATGTGATGTTTTAAATAAGTTATATGCATAGTCACTACAGTTAAATTACAACTGATAAATTAAAGAGAGCAATTTGTATTTTAAACTGTGTTGCATAGCTTTAAATAGCTCTTAGTTTACTTTTTTTATGCAAACATTTAAGTAAACATTCATTATTGCTGTATGTAGCAGATTTAAAGAAGTAGTTTATATTTCAAGTTAGCATCTCATAAGCTTGTGTATTGTTAAACATATCATTGATGCTAAGTACATTATCTGTGAAAATTTTGATATTTTAAAGTAGAATTGTATTAGAATAAATTGCAGCTAAACAGCTAAATATAGATATTGTTCTTTTGTTTATTAGCACTATTAATTGTATTGCTGAATATTAGTAGCTGTTATTTTAAGTCTCACTGAGATATTTTAGTCTCATTGTGTTAATTGAATGAAAGGCCATTCATTTTGAGTTAGGCTAGTTTTAAAGGAAAACGGTTATAAGCTTTATAAGAAGTATAGCATATCTTAATAGTTGTTTTTAACGTGTATAATATTGTTTCATATCCTGGTATTACAAATGTATTCCAATATGCTCATAGATATTAACTAAATAAAATAATTCAGATATTTATATTAATTTAATGGTTTCTAGTAGATGCATATTGATTGAGTGTTGATATTTTTAAAGGATTATTATTAAATACATTGTATTATAACCCTGCCATAGGCTGATATATTATTTGGATAGCACTACTGAAATTCTTATGAATATACTGACAGTACTGTCAGGGTTTTTTCCCTGCTTTGTTTGCCATGTGCTGCTGGCAGCCATTTTACTCACCTCTCTTGCCGAGTCTGGTGCAGAGTGTGTGATGCTGCTCATTTCCTGCACACCCTCTTATGGCCAGACTGGTGTACATCATCCGTGTGAGAAAGGTTGCAGTCTCAAAATTGTGATGTAATCACTTATTTAAAGTGCCTCTGTCTGATGTCCATCCTGGTTCCTGATCCCTGGCTTGTTCCTGACTCTGCTGTTCTCCTTGTTCCTGGTTGCGGCTCATCTGACTATTCGCTTTGGCTCCAGACTCTGCTCGTCTGACTACCAGCTCTGCCTTTGACTCCTGGCTTGTTGTTTGACTTGTGGACTTTTTATTATTTTTTGTTATTAATAAAGGTGTGATTATTTTTGCACTTCTCGTCTCAGTCTGATTCCTGGCACCCTGACAAAATTATATTAAACGGACCATATATGGAACATATAATTGTTAAAACTAGGAGATTAAAAGTATATAAAAATAGGCATTTGATAAATATATATAAGAACTTTATTTACTGTATAGCAGTGTTGAAAATGAAACGGTTTGTTTTGTCTGCTGCCCCCGATGGCTTAAATCTAGTATACATTTATGATCTATTATTGTGGTATATATATATATATATATATATATATATATATATATATATATATATATATATATATATATATATATATATATATATATATATATATATATATATATATATATATATATATATATATACACACACACACATAACTCTCAGTAATGGATTACCGTGTGCCAGATGCGTCTCAAATAAAGAAAAAGTTTAGCCATCATTAAGAAGGCATCACAGTACTTAACACTACAGTGATCGTGTGAGCTGTGAAATAAAAAAACCTTATTACTCTAATTTTCGTTGCCTACACGTATATCAACTTATCATCTGAAGGCTTGCCTGTATATTACTATGGCCTCTGTCTCACATTGCTACGTTAATGCCGCACTCGGCATTATAATTTGTTATGTTGGTGGCCATGGTGACCGTCTCGGGCCGGAACTACTTAGTGGATCAATATGTGTACATAGATACGGCACATCAGCTGGACTGCGCAACGCCTCGCTACACATGTCAACCATCATGACCAGATTTCTTAGTACAATCAGTGGCTATTGGCCCAATTAGATGACAATATATCACACAGTTACTTCCTAACACACATAAAAAATAATAATATATATAACACACTATTTCTAATGACTGACTATTTCTAATTAGTGGGCCGCCTAGTCTGAATACCCCCTAACATACTCCATGGATACAGCAGGGATGTTATGCATAAGGTTGAAATACATGAACTACACTTCCAGGGCCCATAGAGAAGTGGAAGAACCAGATGGCCTGGTTAGTAATACCAACATATCCCTAGCTGATTTAGAATGGAGGGGTCTGTTACATAGTAGGAAAGTTAATAGAGGACATTGAACCTTAAGTAAGTTTATGGACTGGGACTCAAATGACGAAATAATGGGATACCAATAATGTAGCCTATGTCTATATGCTTATGAGTGATGTAAGTGAATAATAGATCATGATGTAATTGGATATAGTGATTTAATAAGATTTAGAAGATTTGATTGAAGATGGTTAAGAACCAATTGAAATCTAGTCTTTTTTCTAATGTCAGTCATTAGAAATAGTGTGTTATATATATTCTTACTTTTTCTTACTTTTTATTATTGTTTTTTATGTGTGTTAGGAAGTAATTGTGTGATATATTGTCATCTAATTGGGCCAATAGCCACTGATTGTACTAAGAAATCTGGTCATGATAGTTGACATGTGGGACTCTATTAGAGGGCAGTTTACATGTATAGCGAGGCGTTGCGCAGTCCAGCTGATGTGCCGTATCTATGTACACAGATTGATCCACTAAGTAGTTCCGGCCCGAGACGGTCACCATGGCAAATGACCGAGTGCGGCATTAACGTAACAATGTGAGACAGAGGCCATAGTAATATACAGGCAAGCCTTCAGATAATAAGTTGATATGAGTGTAGGCAACGAAAATTAGAGTAATAAGGTTTTTTTTATTTCACAGCTCACACGATCACTGTAGTGTTAAGTACTGTGATGCCTTCTAAATGATGGCTAAACTTTTTCTTTATTTGAGACACATCTGGCACACGGTAAGCCATTACTGAGAGTTGTATATATACACCACAATAATAGATCATAAATGTATACTTTTGTTTTTGATTTAAGATACCGGAAGCACTGTAGATTGTAATACTTCCGGTTTACACACTCTGGAATGCAAGCAGTGCGTTCCAGCATGATTGTTTGGTGATATTTCACTGAGTGAACACAGGTATTTAATATTTTGTTATTTCACATATGTGTATATAAGGTTGCATGTTTAACACTATAATTGTGCTGATGAAGGGGAAGAGTTCCCTGAAAACGTTCCATTAAACAGAGTTTTTCTCCACTTCAAAAAGACCTGAGAGTGCATTTGTTTTTACGGATTATTTATTGTATTCCTGGACCCAGGCGGATGACTCAAGGAGGGTGACACTGTACACTGGACGGTATTTGATATTATATTTACAGGTGTACCCCCCATTGCCATATTGGATTACACTCAGTGTCTTTCAAGCTACAACGCTTTTCATCATATCACTGTTACATCTACAGAGGCATGTATGAATGACTACCTTATAACACTTATTGTGCTCCAGTTTACATCTGTTTTGGATAAATATCTACATACTACCTGACATGGATCCTTTATTTCCACCTGTCTCTGAACGTCCCCCAACAGGGGTGACTACCACACATATGAGAGAAGAAGTAGGAGTACATGCTCTGGGAGCACAGATCGGCACAGTTACATACACACAAGATGATGCGGCCAGGATCCTGTTCGCCCCCATCAATAGAACTGCTGGTGAGACCCCAGTGAATTTATACCACAATTTGCTAAAATTGAAGAAACGTGAGATATATCTTATGTTACATGGCAGTTACTTATCTGAATACCATAGACTAAACCATATTCCTAGGGGGTTTAGGGTAAAAAATATCCCCACCATAGGGAGAACCAATCCAGAATTCAGGAGAAAGTGGTGCCATATCCTGAACAAGTGTTCCCTAGACTTGGTATTATTGGTAGTGAAGGAGGTCACTACCATTCTAGCTAGAGTCAGGTTTGAAATTGTAACATTTGAACAAACACACAATGAGACGCTTACCAGAGACCAGCAGGAAAACTGGCTACTTAAACTTAATCAGCAAAATGAGAAGTATAGATCAGGCTTAATAGTCTTTAATAACAGAAAACTTGATTCTGTCAATTCAGACTACACATATGGGAGGGTAGGGCTACGAGACCACACAGACCTAGGAGAGTACACTTCACTACAATTGATACTAGTGGGGCTGAGTCATCAGATATTGATACAAGCATCTTGCGCACGACTCAAAAATCACCAAATATAAATACACTCCACAATCTTCACACCATGCTCCATATGTACATAGGGGCCCCTCCGCACCAGACCATTTTTTAAGGGTGACTACGAGATCATGGGGAGGGGGAGGAGACATCGCAGCCGGCGGAGGAAATAGTGGTCAATTTAAGTAAACATAAACTGACCCCAGCTGAACGACTAACCCTTAATAAAGGTCTGTCTTTTGTGCCCAGACATACCATCCCAGAATTTGATCTTAAGATTGACACTTACAAACTAAATAGGATCATGAAAAGAAAGAATATTTTCAACACTCTCCATTGAGAGAGGAAACAGCCAGTTCCATACAGAAGTGCAAAAAACCCAGCACATTTGAGCCACAGAATAGTAGCGCTAGTACTAAGACTTACATGAGGTTAGTTACACAAGATATGGAACATGAAAGAAAGAACAGGGCATGGAAACATAACTTAAGTAACATTGAGAGGAAAGCCATTAAACCTTTGCAGGATGATCATTCTCTAGTCATCCGCCCCGCAGGCAAGGGCGGAGCTATCGTTTTGATGGATTACGATGACTATAGAAGGGACATCCTACAACAATTGGCTGATACAAACACCTATACGATTTTACCCAATGACCCCACCTCCAACTTTAAAAAACAGTTGGATGGAATTTTAAAACTGGGTTATGAACAAGGGTACCTTACTGAACAGATGTACGAATTTTGTGTGACCCAATACCCGAGGGTCCCCATTCTGTATACGACACCAAAAATTCACAAAACACTTAACCACCCACCGGGGCGTCCCATCGTCTCAGCGGTACAATCACTGACACAGCCGGTTGCACCATTAATTGATATTCTTCTGCAACCCACAGTGAGGAACATTAAATCATACATTGCAGACACGAATGACCTGATTAGGAAAATGAGGGATGTGGTTGTGGAGACTAGGGACATCATAGTCACCTTGGATGTCAAAAGTCCCTACACCATTATCCCTCATGACATAGCATTGACAACGGTTAGAACACACCTCATAGAGGGCACACATTATGAGGGACCACTAGTAGAATATTTACTGACCCTCATGGAGTTCTGCCTTACCCGGAACTATTTTAGCTTTGAGACAGATTTCCACCTACAGATAGCAGGCACGGCGATGGGGTCTAATATGGCCCCTTCGTATGCCAATGTCTTTATGTCTCACTTTGAAAATGAATTTCTCTGGAATACTGATACATCCTCGATTACCTTTTATGTAAGATACATTGATGATGTCCTCCTGGTTTGGCGGGGGGGGGACAACAAACACTATTAGAATTGTTTGACCACCTTAATAGTACTGAGACACCGGTGAGGTTTAAGATCACTTACAGTGATAAAGAGATACATTTTCTTGACCTTAATATCTATATACAGGAACGATCGTTAGGCACTACGCTTTATAACAAGCACACTGACAGGAACTCCATACTCAATGCAGCTAGCTGTCACCCACCAGCACTACTTAGAGGCATTATCAAATCCCAGATGATTAGGGTAATACGCAATAACTCTAATAACGCTACAGGAGTCTCCCAGCTACAGCTTATGAGGGACAAGTTAATTCAGCGGGGCTACAAAAAGCGCATAGTTGATTAAATTTTAAAAGAAGTTTTATCCTATACACAGGATACCCTCATTTATAAAGTAGTAACAACTCAGGAACAAAACAGATTAATAATGGCAACCACCTTCGCACCTAATACCACAGAAGCCGGCAAAATATTAAGAAAGCATTGGCCAGTGGTTCAATCAGATCCTAGATTGATATTTGCACAAAACCTCACCCCCATGATTGCGTACCGGAGAGGTACTAACCTCCGAGATATCTTGGTAAAGACCGATCCTAAAAAGAGCTACACTAAGGCTACTCATGTTAACATCAAAGGCTCGTACCGATGTTTAGGCTGTACTACGTGCAATGGCCTCATAGCCACCAAAACCTTCCATCATCCTCATACAAATAAGGTGTATACACTCTATTTCCTGCAATACTAAGTTTGTAATATATCTGCTCTTCTGCCCATGTGCCCGGTTTTATGTGGGTAAGACCATTGGCACACTCCATGATAGGATGGCCAACCATAGACGGGCCATACGGCTTGCACTCAGCACAGGAGAGTTCGATCAACCCGTGGCCAGGCACTGTGCACAGATGTCACATCAGGTGTCGTCCATCAGATACATCCTGATAGATCACATTCCCCCCTTGGACAGGGGTGGAGACCGTAACAAAGCCTTACTCAGGCGAGAGGCAGAATGGATGTACAGGTTGGGCACGGTGTTCCCAGGGGGTCTAAATTCACCACCAGACTTTAAGGTGCTCATTTAGATTGGAGACACATTTCAGGGTACGGCTTTTAGTGTAGTGCTCCATTCTTTCGGGCATGCTGGAAACCAGGCCCCGCATGGGGTAGATTTTTTAGCATGTACCGAAGACTTGAGTGGGTGGGGGACACGAGAGTGATCCCCGCCGCTCAGAGGATAAGACACACACCAGGCAAGTTACCTATACATACTTTCTCCTATATCTATATAGTGGGCCGCCTACTCTGAATACCCCCTAACATACTCCATGGATACAGCAGGGATGTTATACATAAGGTTGAAATACATGAACTGTTTACTACACTCCCAGGTCCCATAGAGAAGTGGAAGAACCAGATGGCCTGGATAGTAATACCAACATATCACTAGCTGATTTAGAATGGAGGGGTCTGTTACATAGTAGGAAAGTTAATAGAGGACATTGAACCTTAAGTTTATGGACTGGGACTCAAATGACGAAATAATTGGATACCAATAATGTAGCCTATGTCTATATGCTTATGAGTGATGAGAGTGAATAATAGATGATGATGTAATTGGATATAGTGATTTAATAAGATTGAGAAGATTTGATTCAAGATGGTTAAGAACCAATTGAAAGCTAGTCTTTTTTCTAATGTCAGTCATTAGAAATAGTGTGTTATATATATTCTTACTTTTTCTTATTGTTTTTTATGTGTGTTAGGAAGTAATTGTGTGATATATTGTCATCTAATTAGGCCAATAGCCACTGATTGTACTAAGAAATCTGGTCATGATGGTTGACATGTGGTACTCTATTAGAGGGCAGTTTACATGTATAGCGAGGCGTTGCGCAGTCCAGCTGATGTGCCGTATCTATGTACACATATTGATCCACTAAGTAGTTCCGGCCCGAGACGGTCACCATGGCAACCAACATAACAAATGATAATGCCGAGTGCGGCATTAACGTAACAATGTGAGACAGAGGCCATAGTAATATACAGGCAAGGCTTCAGATGATAAGTTGATATGCGTGTAGGCAACGAAAAACATAATTTATGCTTACCTGATAAATTCCTTTCTTCTGTAGTGTGATCAGTCCACGGGTCATCATTACTTCTGGGATATTACTCCTCCCCAACAGAAAGTGCAAGAGGATTCACCCAGCAGAGCTGCATATAGCTCCTCCCCTCTACGTCACTCCCAGTCATTCGACCAAGGACCAACGAGAAAGGAAAAGCCAAGGGTGAAGTGGTGACTGGAGTATAAATTAAAAAATATTTACCTGCCTTAAAAACAGGGCGGGCCGTGGACTGATCACACTACAGAAGAAAGGAATTTATCAGGTAAGCATAAATTATGTTTTCTTCTGTTAAGTGTGATCAGTCCACGGGTCATCATTACTTCTGGGATACCAATACCAAAGCAAAAGTACACGGATGACGGGAGGGATAGGCAGGCTCTTTATACAGAAGGAACCACTGCCTGAAGAACCTTTCTCCCAAAAATAGCCTCCGATGAAGCAAAAGTGTCAAATTTGTAAAATTTGGAAAAAGTATGAAGCGAAGACTAAGTTGCAGCCTTGCAAATCTGTTCAACAGAGGCCTCATTCTTGAAGGCCCAAGTGGAAGCCACAGCTCTAGTAGAATGAGCTGTAATTCTTTCAGGAGGCTGCTGTCCAGCAGTCTCATAAGCTAAACGAATTATGCTACGAAGCCAAAAAGAAAGAGAGGTAGCGGAAGCTTTTTGACCTCTCCTCTGCCCAGAGTAAATGACAAACAGAGAAGACGTTTGTCGAAATTCCTTAGTTGCCTGTAAGTAAAATTTTAGAGCACGGACTACATCCAGGTTGTGCAGTAGACGTTCCTTCTTTGAAGAAGGATTTGGGCATAAAGAAGGAACAACAATCTCTTGATTGATATTCCTGTTAGTAACTACCTTAGGTAAGAACCCAGGTTTAGTACGCAGGACTACCTTATCCGAATGAAAAATCAAATAAGGAGAATCACAATGTAAGGCTGATAATTCAGAGACTCTTCGAGCCGAGGAAATAGCCATTAAAAATAGAACTTTCCAAGATAACAACTTTATATCAATGGAATGAAGGGGTTCAAACGGAACGCCCTGTAAAACATTAAGAACAAGGTTTAAACTCCATGGTGGAGCAACAGTTTTAAACACAGGCTTAATTCTGGCCAAAGCCTGACAAAAAGCCTGGACGTCAGGAACTTCTGACAGACGTTTGTGTAACAGAATGGACAGAGCTGAGATCTGTCCCTTTAATGAACTAGCAGATAAACCCTTTTCTAAACCTTCTTGTAGAAAAGACAATATCCTAGGAATCCTAACCTTACTCCAAGAGTAACCTTTGGATTCACACCAATATAGGTATTTACGCCATATCTTATGGTAAATCTTTCTGGTAACAGGTTTCCTAGCCTGTATTAAGGTATCAATAACTGACTCAGAAAATCCACGTCTTGATAAAATCAAGCGTTCAATTTCCAAGCAGTCAGCTTCAGAGAAGTTAGATTTTGATGTTTGAAGGGACCCTGTATCAGAAGGTCCTGTTTCAGAGGTAGAGACCAAGGTGGACAGGATGACATGTCCACCAGGTCTGCATACCAAGTCCTGCGTGGCCACGCAGGTGCTATTAGAATCACTGATGCTCTCTCTTGTTTGATTCTGGCAATCAATCGAGGAAGCAACGGGAAGGGTGGAAACACGTAAGCCATCCTGAAGTCCCAAGGTGCTGTCAGAGCATCTATCAGGACTGCTCCTGGATCCCTGGATCTGGACCCGTAACGAGGAAGCTTGGCGTTCTGTCGAGACGCCATGAGATCTATCTCTGGTTTGCCCCAACGTCGAAGTATTTGGGCAAAGACCTCCGGATGAAGTTCCCACTCCCCCGGATGAAAAGTCTGACGACTTAAGAAATCCGCCTCCCAGTTCTCCACTCCCGGGATGTGGATTGCTGACAGGTGGCAAGAGTGAGACTCTGCCCAGCGAATTATCTTTGATACTTCCATCATAGCTAGGGAGCTTCTTGTCCCTCCCTGATGGTTGATGTAAGCTACAGTCGTGATGTTGTCCGACTGAAACCTGATGAACCCCCGAGTTGTCAACTGGGGCCAAGCCAGGAGGGCATTGAGAACTGCTCTCAATTCCAGAATGTTTATTGGCAGGAGACTCTCCTCCTGACTCCATTGTCCCTGAGCCTTCAGAGAATTCCAGACGGCACCCCAACCTAGAAGGCTGGCGTCTGTTGTTACAATTGTCCAGTCTGGTCTGCTGAATGGCATCCCCCTGGACAGATGTGGCCGAGAAAGCCACCATAGAAGAGAATTTCTGGTCTCTTGATCCAGATTCAGAGAAGGGGATAAGTCTGAGTAATCCCCATTCCACTGACTTAGCATGCACAGTTGCAGTGGTCTGAGGTGTAAGCGTGCAAAGGGTACTATGTCCATTGCCGCTACCATTAAGCCGATTACCTCCATGCATTGAGCCACTGACGGGTGTTGAATGGAATGAAGGGTGCGGCAAGCACTTTGAAGTCTTGTTAGCCTGTCCTCTGTCAGGTAAATCTTCATTTCTACAGAATCTATAAGAGTCCCCAGGAAGGGAACTCTTGTGAGTGGAACGAGTGAACTTTTCTTTTCGTTCACCTTCCATCCATGTGACCTTAGAAATGCCAGCACTAACTCTGTATGAGACTTGGCAGTTTGAAAGCTTGAAGCTTGTATCAGAATGTCGTCTAGGTATGGAGCTACCGAGATTCCCCGCGGTCTTAGTACCGCCAGAAGAGCACCCAGAACCTTTGTGAAGATTCTTGGAGCTGTAGCCAATCCGAATGGAAGAGCCACAAACTGGTAATGCCTGTCTAGGAAGGCAAACCTTAGGTACCGATAATGATCTTTGTGAATCGGTATGTGAAGGTAAGCATCTTTTAAATCTACAGTGGTCATGTACTGACCCTCTTGGATCATAGGTAAAATTGTCCGAATAGTCTCCATCTTGAACGATGGAACTCTTAGGAATTTGTTTAGGATCTTTAAGTCCAGGATTGGTCTGAAAGTTCCCTCTTTTTTGGGAACCACAAACAGATTTGAGTAAAACCCCTGTCCCTGTTCCGATCGTGGAACTGGATGGATTACTCCCATTAACAAGAGCTCTTGTACGCAGCGTAGAAACGCCTCTTTCTTTGTCTGGATTGTTGACAATCTTGACAGATGAAATCTCTCTCTTGGAGGAGAGTATTTGAAGTCCAGAAGGTATCCCTGAGATATTATCTCTAGCGCCCAGGGATCCTGAACATCTCTTGCCCAAGCCTGGGCGAAGAGAGAAAGTCTGCCCCCCACTAGATCCGATCCCGGATCGGGGGCCCTCAATTCATGCTGTTTTAGGGGCAGCAGCAGGTTTCCTAGTCTGCTTTCCCTTGTTCCAGGACTGGTTAGGTTTCCAGCCTTGTCTGTAGCGAGCAACAGCTCCTTCCTGTTTTGGTGCAGAGGAAGTTGATGCTGCTCCTGCTTTGAAATTACGAAAGGAACGAAAATTAGACTGTCTAGTCTTGGCTTTGTCCTGAGGCAGGGCATGGCCTTTACCTCCTGTAATGTCAGCGATAATCTCTTTCAACCCGGGCCCGAATAAGGTCTGCCCTTTGAAAGGTATATTAAGCAATTTAGAGTTAGAAGTAACATCAGCTGACCAGGATTTTAGCCACAGCGCCCTGCGTGCCTGAATGGCGAATCCTGAATTCTTCGCCGTAAGTTTAGTAAGATGTACTACGGCCTCCGAAATGAATGAATTAGCTAGTTTAAGGACTCTAAGCCTGTCCGTAATGTCGTCCAGAGTAGCTGAACCAATGTTCTCTTCCAGAGACTCAATCCAGAATGCCGCTGCAGCCGTGATCGGCGCAATGCATGCAAGGGGTTGCAATATAAAACCTTGTTGAACAAACATTTTCTTAAGGTAACCCTCTAACTTTTTATCCATTGGATCTGAAAAAGCACAGCTATCCTCCACCGGGATAGTGGTACGCTTAGCTAAGGTAGAAACTGCTCCCTCCACCTTAGGGACCGTTTGCCATAAGTCCCTTGTGGTGGCGTCTATTGGAAACATTTTTCTAAATATCGGAGGGGGTGAGAACGGCACACCGGGTCTATCCCACTCCTTAGTAACAATTTCAGTAAGTCTCTTAGGTATAGGAAAAACCTCAGTACTCGTCGGTACCGCAAAATATTTATCCAACCTACACATTTTCTCTGGTATTGCAACTGTGTTACAATCATTCAGAGCCGCTAACACCTCCCCTAGTAATACACGGAGGTTTTCCAGTTTAAATTTAAAATTTGAAATATCTGAATCCAGTCTGTTTGGATCAGAACCGTCACCCACAGAATGAAGTTCTCCGTCCTCATGTTCTGCCACCTGTGACGCAGTGTCTGACATGGCCCTAATATTATCAGCGCACTCTGTTCTCACCCCAGAGTGATCACGCCTACCTCTTAGTTCTGGTAATTTAGCCAAAACCTCAGTCATAACAGTAGCCATATCCTGTAATGTGATTTGTAATGGCCGCCCAGATGTACTCGGCGCTACAATATCACGCACCTCCCTCTGAGCGGGAGATGTAGGTACTGACACGTGAGGCGAGTTAGTCGGCATAACTCTCCCCTCGTTGTTTGGTGAAATGTGTTCAATTTGTACAGATTGACTTTTATTTAAAGTAGCATCAATACAGTTAGTACATAAATTTCTATTGGGCTCCACTTTGGCATTGCAACAAATGACACAGGTATCATCCTCTGAATCAGACATGTTTAACACACTAGCAAATAAACTTGCAACTTGGAAATACAATTCAATTAGAATAATATTAAAACGTACTGTGCCTTTAAGAAGCACAGAAGATCTATGACAGTTGAAAATTAATAAATTGAAACAGTTATAGCCTCAATCCTTGTAAACAACACAACTTTAGCAAAGGTTTAATCCCATTAGCAAAGATAACAAATTCTGAAAGCAGGAAACAAATTACAGAATAAACGTTTTTTATCTCAGTCAAACTATAATTCTCACAGCTCTGCTGAGAGAAATTACCTCCCTCAAAATAAGTTTTGAAGACCCCTGAGCTCTGTAGAGATGAACCGGATCATGCAGGGAATACAATGAGTTGCTGACTGAAATATTTGATGCATAGTAAAAGCGCCAAAAAACGGCCCCTCCCCCTCACACACAGCAGTGAGGGAGAACAGAAACTGTCAGAAAACAGATTAAGCAACTGCCAAGTGGAAAAATAGTGCCCAAACATTTATTCACACAGTACCTCAGCAAATGAAAATGATTTTACATTCCAGCAAAAACGTTAAATATAATCTCTAGTTATTAAACAGCTTTATGTCTTTCTTACAGTGTAATTCTAGTGAAGTACCATTCCCCAGAATACTGAAGTGTAAAGTATACATACATGACATTATATCGGTATGGCAGGATTTTCTCATCAATTCCATTGTCAGAAAATAAAAACTGCTACATACCTCTATGCAGATTCATCTGCCCGCTGTCCCCTGATCTGAAGTTTACCTCACTCCTCAGATGGCCGAGAACAGCAATATGATCTTAACTACTCCGGCTAAAATCATAGCAAAACTCTGGTAGATTCTTCTTCAAACTCTGCCAGAGAGGTAATAACACACTCCGGTGCTATTTTAAAATAACAAACTTTTGATTGAAGTTATAAAAACTAAGTATAATCACCATAGTCCTCTCACACATCCTATCTAGTCGTTGGGTGCAAGAGAATGACTGGGAGTGACGTAGAGGGGAGGAGCTATATGCAGCTCTGCTGGGTGAATCCTCTTGCACTTCCTGTTGGGGAGGAGTAATATCCCAGAAGTAATGATGACCCGTGGACTGATCACACTTAACAGAAGAAATAAGAGTAATACGTTTTTTTTATTTCACACTCACACGATCACTGTAGTGTTAAGTACTGTGATGCCTTCTAAATGATGGCTAAACTTTTTCTTTATTTGAGACACATCTGGCACACGGTAAGCCATTACTGAGAGTTGTATATATACACCACAATAATAGATCATAAATGTATACTTTTGTTTTTGATTTAACATACCGGAAGCACTGTAGCTTGTAATACTTCCGGTTTACACACTCTGGAACACAAGCAACCAAGTAAGCCTTACTAATATATCATCCAACAGGGTCTCCACCTGTAGAGCCTCTTCAAGAGACTCGAACCAGAAAGCCGCTGCAACAGTGACTGGGGCAATGCATGCAAGAGGCTGGAGAATAAAATCTTGTTGTATAAAGATTTCCTTAAGGAAACCCTCTAATTTCTTATCCATAGGATCTAGGAAAGCACAACTGTCCTCGACTGGGATAGTTGTACGCTTAGCTAGGGTAGAGACTGCTCCCTCCACCTTAGGGACCGTCTGCCACGAGTCCCGTGTAGAGGCATCTATGGGAAACATCTTTTTAAAAGCAGGAGGGGGAGAGAACGGTACACCTGGTCTATCCCATTCCTTCGTAATAATTTCTGAAAACCTCAGTGTAAACAGGCACTGCAAAGTATTTGTCCATTTTACACAATTTCTCTGGGACTACAATGGTGTCACAGTCATCCAGAGTCGCTAAAAACTCCCTGAGCAACAAGCGGAGGTGTTCAAGCTTAAAGGGACAGTCTACCATAGAATTGTTATTGTTTTAAAAGATAGATAATCCCTTTATTACCCATTCCCCAGTTTTGCACAACCAACACAGTTATATTAATATACTTTTTACCTCTGTGATTACCTTGTATCTAGGAACCTTCTTCCAGCCCCCTGATCACATGACTAACTGTTTATTATCTATTGTCTTAAATTTAGCATTGTTTTGTGCTAAATCCTAAATAACCCCCTGTGCTTGAACACAGTGTTATCTATATGACCCACGTGTACTTTCTGTCTCTTTGTGTTGAAAAGAGATTAAAAAGCATGTGATAAGAGGCAGCCCTCAAAGGTTTAGAAATTAGCATATGAGCCTACCTATGTTTAGTTTAAACTAAGAATACCAAGAGAAAAAAAGCAAATTTGATTATAAAAGTAAATTGGAAAGTTGATTAAAATTAAAAGTCCTATCTGAATAATGAAAGTTTAATTTATACTAGACTGTCCCTTTAAATTTAAATGCTGTCATTTCAGAGTCAGACTGAAGTAACGCCTTCCCTGAATCAGAAATGTCACCCACAGATAGAAGCTCTCCTGCTTCGGCTTCTGTACATTGTGAGTGTATATCAGACATAGCTACTAAAGCGTCAGAAAACTCTGTATTTGTTCTAACCCTAGAGCTGTCTCGCTTTCCTTGTAACCCTGGCAGTTTGGACAATACCTCTTTGAGGGTATGATTCATAACGGCCGCCATGTCTTGTAAGGAAAACGCATTGGACGCGCCAGATGTACTTGGCGTCACTTGCGCGGGAGATATAGGTTCTGACACATTGGGAGAGCTAGGTGGTTTAACCTCCCTTTTGTCAGTCTGAGAAACCTCTGGTGATAAATCTTTAAAACCCATAATATGGTCTTTATAACTTATAGTAAGGTCAGTGCATTTGGTACACATTCTAAGAGTGGGTTCCACAATGGCTTCTAAACATATTGAACAAAAAGTTTCCTCTATGTCAGACATGTTTAACAGACTAGTAATGTGACCAGCAAGCTTGGAAAACACTTTAATAAATGTGAAAAAGCAATTAAACAAAAACGGTACTGTGCCTTTAAGAGAAAAAAAACTACCTCAATCTGCAAAACAGTAGTAAAAAGTAGTAAACTCTACAAAATTTTTATAGTGTGTATAAGAGACCAAAGCAGCATTGCACCCACTTGCAAATGGATGATTAACCCCTTAGGCCCCAAACCGGATTATAAAAAACGGTAAAACCGTTAAACAGTCAAACACACTGCCACAGCTCTGCTGTGGCTCCTACCTGCCCTTAAACACGATTTTTGCAGGAAAAAACCCTCTATAATGGTCCTAGATGCCAGAGGACTCCTTTAGGGAAGCTGGATGTCTCAGTCTGAATATCAACTGCGCATAAAGTGTGCGAAAATAGGCCCCTCCCACCATGCACTCAATGTCAGAGGGCCTTAAAAAAGTACTCCTAGGAGTAATCTAACAAGCCATGTGGAAAACTAGGCCCCAAAACAGAATTTATGTTTACCTGATAAATTACTTTCTCCAACGGTGTGTCCGGTCCACGGCGTCATCCTTACTTGTGGGATATTCTCTTCCCCAACAGGAAATGGCAAAGAGCCCAGCAAAGCTGGTCACATGATCCCTCCTAGGCTCCGCCTACCCCAGTCATTCGACCGACGTTAAGGAGGAATATTTGCATAGGAGAAACCATATGTTACCGTGGTGACTGTAGTTAAAGAAAATAAATTATCAGACCTGATTAAAAAAACCAGGGCGGGCCGTGGACCGGACACACCGTTGGAGAAAGTAATTTATCAGGTAAACATAAATTCTGTTTTCTCCAACATAGGTGTGTCCGGTCCACGGCGTCATCCTTACTTGTGGGAACCAATACCAAAGCTTTAGGACACGGATGAAGGGAGGGAGCAAATCAGGTCACCTAAATGGAAGGCACCACGGCTTGCAAAACCTTTCTCCCAAAAATAGCCTCAGAAGAAGCAAAAGTATCAAATTTGTAAAATTTAGAAAAAGTGTGCAGTGAAGACCAAGTCGCTGCCTTACATATCTGATCAACAGAAGCCTCGTTCTTGAAGGCCCATGTGGAAGCCACAGCCCCAGTGGAGTGAGCTGTGATTCTTTCAGGAGGCTGCCGTCCGGCAGTCTCATAAGCCAATCGGATAATGCTTTTAATCCAGAAGGAGAGAGAGGTAGAAGTTGCTTTTTGACCTCTCCGTTTACCAGAATAAACAACAAACAAAGACAAAGTTTGTCTGAAATCCTTAGTAGCTGCTAAGTAAAATTTGAGAGCACGAACTACATCCAAGTTGTGCAACAAACGTTCCTTCTTTGAAACTGGATTAGGACACAAAGAAGGCACAACTATCTCCTGGTTAATGTTTTTGTTAGAAACAACTTTTGGAAGAAAACCAGGTTTAGTACGCAAAACCACCTTATCTGCATGGAACACCAGATAAGGAGAAGAACACTGCAGAGCAGATAATTCTGAAACTCTTCTAGCAGAAGAAATTGCAACCAAAAACAAAACTTTCCAAGATAATAACTTAATATCAACGGAATGTAAGGGTTCAAACGGAACCCCCTGAAGAACTGAAAGAACTAGGTTGAGACTCCAAGGAGGAGTCAAAATTTTGTAAACAGGCTTGATTCTAACCAGAGCCTGAACAAAGGCTAGAACATCTGGCACAGCTGCCAGCTTTTTGTGAAGTAACACAGACAAGGCAGAAATCTGTCCCATCAAGGAACTTGCAGATAATCCTTTTTCCAATCCTACTCGAAGGAAGGATAGACTCTTAGGAATCTTAACCTTGTCCCAAGGGAATCCTGCAGATTCACACCAACAGATATACCAAATTATGTGGTAATTTTTCTGGTTACAGGCTTTCAGGCCTGAACAAGAGTATTAATAACAGAATCTGAGAACCCTCGCTTTGATAAGATCAAGCGTTCAATCTCCAAGCAGTCAGCTGGAGTGGGTCGAACGGACCTAGAACAAGAAGGTCTCTCAAAGGTAGCTTCCATGGTGGAGCCGATGACATATTCACCAGATCTGCATACCAAGTCCTGCGTGGCCACGCAGGAGCTATCAAAATCACTGACGCCCTCTCCTGATTGATCCTGGCTACCAGCCTGGGGATGAGAGGAAACGGCGGGAACACATAAGCTAGTTGAAGGTCCAAGGTGCTACTAGTGCATCCACTAGAGCCGCCTTGGGATCCCTGGATCTGTACCCGTAGTAAGGAACTCTGAAGTTCTGACGAGAGGCCAACAGATCCATGTCTGGAATGCCCCACGGTTGAGTGACTTGGGCAAAGATTTCCGGATGGAGTTCCCACTCCCCCGGATGCAATGTCTGACGACTCAGAAAATCCGCTTCCCAAATTTCCACTCCTGGGATGTGGATAGCAGACAGGTGGCAGGAGTGAGACTCCGCCCATAGAATGATTTAGGTCACTTCTTCCATCGCTAGGGAACTCCTTGTTCCCCCCTGATGGTTGATGTATGAACTTGGCCCTCGCTAGCTGAGGCCAAGCTTTGAGAGCATTGAATATCGCTCTCAGTTCCAGAATATTTATCGGTAGAAGAGATTCTACCCGAGACCAAAGACCCTGAGCTTTCAGGGATCCCCAGACCGCGCCCCAGCCCATCAGACTGGCGTCGGTCGTGACAATGACCCACTCTGGTCTGCGGAAGGTCATCCCTTGTGACAGGTTGTCCAGGGACAGCCACCAACGGAAAGAGTCTCTGGTCCTCTGATTTACTTGTATCTTCGGAGACAAGTCTGAATAGTCCCCATTCCACTGACTGAGCATGAACAGTTGTAATGGTCTTAGATGAATGCGCACAAAAGGAACTATGTCCATTGCCGCTACCATCAAACCTATCACTTCCATGCACTGCGCTATGGAAGGAAGAGGAACGGAATGAAGTATCCGACAAGAGTCTAGAAGTTTTGTTTTTCTGGCTTCTGTCAGAAAAATCCTCATTTCTAAGGAGTCTATTATAGTTCCCAAGAAGGGAACCCTCGTTGACGGAGATAGAGAACTCTTTTCCATGTTCACTTTCCATCCGTGAGATCTGAGAAAGGCCAGGACAATGTCCGTGTGAGCCTTTACTTGAGGAAGGGACGACGCTCGAATCAAAAGTCGTCTAAGTAAGGTACTACAGCAATGCCCCTTGGTCTTAGCACCGCCAGAAGGGACCCTAGTACCTATGAGAAAATCCTAGGAGCAGTGGCTAATCCGAAAGAAAATGCCACGAACTGGAAATGCTTGTCCAGGAATGCAAACCTTAGGAACCGATGATGTTCCTTGTGGATAGGAATATGTAGATACGCATCCTTGAAATCCACCTTGGTCATGAATTGACCTTCCTGGATGGAAGGAAGAAGTGTTCGAATGGTTTCCATCTTGAACGATGGAACCTTGAGAAACTTGTTCAAGATCTTGAGATCTAAGATTGGTCTGAACGTTCCCTCTTTTTTGGGAACTATGAACAGATTGGAGTAGAACCCCATCCCTTGTTCTCCTAATGGAACAGGATGAATCACTCCCATTTTTAGCAGGTCTTCTACCCAATGTAAGAATGCCTGTCTTCTTATGTGGTCTGAAGACAACTGAGACCTGTGGAACCTCCCCCTTGGAGGAAGCCCCTTGAACTCCAGAGAATAACCTTGGGAGACTATTTCTAGCGCCCAAGGATCCAGAACATCTCTTGCCCAAGCCTGAGCGAAGAGAGAGAGTCTGCCCCCCACCAGATCCGGTCCCGGATCGGGGGCCCGCATTTCATGCTGTCTTGGTAGCAGTGGCAGGTTTCCTGGCCTGCTTTCCTTTGTTCCAGCCTTGCATAGGTCTCCAGGCTGGATTGGCTTGAGAAGTATTACCTTCCTGCTTAGAGGACGTAGCCCTTGGGGCTGATCCGTTTCTGCGAAAGGGACGAAACTTAGGTTTATTTTTGGTCTTGAAAAGACCTATCCTGAGGAAGGGCGTGGCCCTTGCCTCCAGTGATATCAGAGATAATCTCTTTCAAGTCAGGGCCAAAGAGTGTTTTCCCCTTGAAAGGAATGTCAAGCAATTTGTTCTTGGAAGACGCATCCGCTGCCCAAGATTTTAACCAAAGCGCTCTGCGCCACAAAAGCAAACCCAGAATTTTTTCGCCGCTAACCTAGCCAATTGCAAGGTGGCGTCTAGGGTGAAAGAATTAGCCAATTTAAGAGCACGAATTCTGTCCATAATCTCCTCATAAGAAGAAGAATTACTAATAATCGCCCTTCCTAGCTCATCAAACTAGAAACACGCGGCTGCAGTGACAGGGACAATGCATGCAATTGGTTGTAGAAGGGAACCTTGCTGAACAAACATCTTTAGCAGACCTTCTAATTTTTTATCCATAGGATCTTGGAAAGCACAACTATCTTCTATGGGTATAGTGGCGCGCTTGTGTAGAGTAGAAACCGCCCCCTCGACCTTGGGGACTGTCTGCCATCAGTCCTTTCTGGGGTCGACTATAGGAAAACAATTTTATAAATATGGGGGGAGGTACTAAAGGTATACCGGGCCTGTCCCATTCTTTACTAACAATGTACGCCACCCGCTTGGAAATAGGAAAAGCTTCGGGGGGCCCCGGGGCCTCTAAGAACTTTTCCATTTTACATAGTGGTTCTGGAATGACCAGATAATCACAATCATCCAAATTGGATAACACCTCCTTAAGCAGAGCGCGGAGATGTTCCAACTTAAATTTAAAAGTAATCACATCAGGTTCAGCTTGTTGAGAAATGTTTCCTGAATCTGAAATTTCTCCCTCAGACAAAACCTCCCTGGCCCCCTCAGACTGGTGTAGGGGCCCTTCAGAAACCATATCATCAGCGTTCTCATGCTCTACAGAATTTTCTAAAACAGAGCAGTCGCGCTTTCGCTGATAAGTGGGCATATTGGCTAAAATGTTTTTGATAGAATTATCCATTACAGCCGTTAAATGTTGCATAGTAAGGAGTATTGGCGCACTAGATGTACTAGGGGCCTCCTGTATGGGCAAGACTGGTGTAGACGAAGGAGGGGATGATGCAGTACCATGCTTACTCCCCTCACTTGAGGAATCATCTTGGGCATCATTTTTACTAAATTTTTTTATGACATAAAATACATATAGTTAAATGAGAAGGAACCTTGGTTTCCCCACAGTCAGAACACAATCTATCTGGTAGTTCAGACATGTTAAACAGGCATAAACTTGATAACAAAGCACAAAAAACGTTTTAAAATAAAACCGTTACTGTCACTTTAAATTTTAAACTAAACACACTTTATTACTGCAATTGCGAAAAAGTATGAAGGAATTGTTCAAAATTCACCAAAATTTCACCACAGTGTCTTAAAGCCTTAAAAGTATTGCACACCAAATTTGGAAGCTTTAACCCTTAAAATAACGGAACCGGAGCCGTTTTTATATTTAACCCCTTTACAGTCCCTGGAATCTGCTTTGCTGAGACCCAACCAAGCCCAAAGGGGAATACGATACCAAATGATGCCTTCAGAAAGACTTTTCTATGTATCAGAGCTCCACACACATGCAGCTGCATGCCATGCTGTCCTCAAAAACAAGTGCGCCATACCGGCGCGAAAATGAGGCTCTGACTATGATTAGGGAAAGCCCCTAAAGAATAAGGTGTCTAAAACAGTGCCTGCCGATATAATCATATCAAAATACCCAGAATAAATGATTCCTCAAGGCTAAATATGTGTTAATAATGAATCGATTTAGCCCAGAAAAAGTCTACAGTCTTAATAAGCCCTTGTGAAGCCCTTATTTACTATCTTAATAAACATGGCTTACCGGATCCCATAGGGAAAATGACAGCTTCCAGCATTACATCGTCTTGTTAGAATGTGTCATACCTCAAGCAGTAAGAGACTGCACACTGTTCCCCCAACTGAAGTTAATTGCTCTCAACAGTCCTGTGTGGAACAGCCATGGATTTTAGTTACGGTGCTAAAATCATTTTCCTCATACAAACAGAAATCTTCATCTCTTTTCTGTTTCTGAGTAAATAGTACATACCAGCACTATTTTAAAATAACAAACTCTTGATTGAATAATAAAAACTACAGTTAAACACTAAAAAACTCTAAGCCATCTCCGTGGAGATGTTGCCTGTACAACGGCAAAGAGAATGACTGGGGTAGGCGGAGCCTAGGAGGGATCATGTGACCAGCTTTGCTGGGCTCTTTGCCATTTCCTGTTGGGGAAGAGAATATCCCACAAGTAAGGATGACGCCGTGGACCGGACACACCTATGTTGGAGAAATAAAGATTTATCACCCTCAGAGAAAAAACATTTTTTCTGTAAGTTATGCAAACGTTTTTAGACTAAGTAATATGAGAGTTAACATGAATATTACCCTTATCTTGTAAGCATGATCCCAGTCGTTGTTAAATCACTGTATCAGGCTTACCTCAAATATACCAGGCACTGTCAGCATTTTCTAGACCTTATCTCTCTAGAAAAAAATATACTGAACATACCTCAAAGCAGGTGATCTGCAAACCGTCCCCCAACTGAAGTTTTCTTTCCATACTCTTCAGTTATGTGTGAGAACAGCAATGGACCTTAGTTACAAACCTCTAAGATCATCAACCTCCAGGCAGATTCTTCTTCCAATTTCTGCCTGAGAGTAAAACAGTACAACGCCGGTACCGTTTAAAAATAAACTCTTGATTGAAGGTAAAAACTACACTAAGTCACCACATATCTCTTGATACTTCCTTTCTTGTCGAGAGTTGCAAGAGAATGACTGGGGGTGGCAGTTAGGGGAGGAGCTATATAGACAGCTCTGCTGTGGGTGTCCTCTTGCAACTTCCTGTTGGGAAGGAGAATATCCCACAAGTAATGGATGAACCTGTGGACTGGATACACAACAAGAGAAAGAAATTTATCAGGTAAGCATAAATTTTGTTTTCTCTTGTAAGGTGTATCCAGTCCACAGGTTCATCCATTACTTGTGGGATACCAATACCAAAGCTTTAGGACACTGATGAAGGGAGGGACAAGGCAGGAACTTAAACGGAAGGCACCACTGCCTGCAAGACCTTTGTCCCAAAAATAGCCCCCGAGGAAGCAAAAGTATCAAATTTGTAGAATTTAGAAAAAGTATGAAGCGAAGACCAAATCGTCGCCTTACAAATCTGTTCAACAGAGGCCTCATTTTTAAAAGCTCATGTGGAAGATACCGCTCTAGTGGAATGAGCTGAAATTCTTTCAGGAGGCTGCTGGCCAGCAGTCTCATAAGCTAAACGGATTATGCTTCTGAGCCAAAAAGAAAGAGAAGATGCCGAAGCCTTTTGGCCTCTCCTCTGTCCAGAGTAGACAACAAACAATGCAGATGTTTGACGGAAATCCTAAGTAGCTTGTAAATAAAACTTTAAAGCACGAACCACATCAAGATTGTGTAATAGACGTTCCTTCTTTGAAGAAGGATTAGGACACAGTGACGGAACAACAATCTCCTGATTGATATTCTTATTAGATACCACCTTAGGAAGAAACCCAGGTTTGGTACGCAAAACTACCTTATCTGCATGGAAGATCAGATAAGGGGAATCACACTGTAAGGCAGATAACTCTGAAACTCTTCGAGCCGAAGAGATAGCTACCAAAAACAGAACTTTCCAAGATAAAAGCTTGATATCTATGGAACGCAGGAGGTTCAAACGGAACCCCTTGAACTTTAAAAACTAAATTTAAACTCTATGGCTGAGCAACAGGTTTAAACACAGGCTTAATTCTAACTAAAGCCTGATAAAACACCTGAACGTCTGGAACCTCAGCCAGACGTTTGTGCAAAAGAATAGACAGAGCAGAAATCTGTCCCTTTAAGGAACTAGCTGACAATCCCGTCTCCAATCCTTCTTGGAGAAAAGATAATATCCTAGGAATCCTGACTTTACTCCATGAGTAACCCTTGGATTCACACCAATGAAGATATTTACACCATATCTTATGATAGATTTTCCTGGTGACAGGCTTTCGAGCCTGAATTAAGGTATCAATGACCGACTCGGAGAAACCACGTTTTGATAAAATCAAGCGTTCAATCTCCAAGCAGTCAGCCACAGAGAAATTAGATTTGGATGTTTGAATGGACCTTGGAGTACAAGGTCCTGTCTCAGCGGCAGAGTCCATGGTGGAAGGGATGACATGTCCACCAGATCTGCATACCAAGTCCTGCGTGGCCACGCAGGTGCTATCAAAATCACGGAAGCTCTCTCCTGCTTGATCTTGGCAATCAGACGAGGGAGGAGAGGAAATGGTGGGAACACATAAGCCAGGCTGAAGGACCAGGGCACTGCTAGAGCATCTATCAGCGTTGCCTGGGGATCCCTTGACCTGGACCCGTAACAAGGAAGCTTGGCGTTCTGACGAGACGCCATCAGATCCAGTTCTGGTTTGCCCCATAGTTGAATCAGCGGGGCAAATACCTCAGGATGGAGCTCCCAATCCCCCGGATGAAAAGTCTGCCGACTTAGAAAATCCACCTCCCAGTTCTCTACTCCTGGGATATGGATAGCTGAGAGATGGCAAGAGTGAACCTTTGCCCATAGAATTATCTTTGAAACCTCCAACATTGCCAGGGGGCTTCTTGTTCCCCCCTGATGGTTGATATAGGCTACAGTCGTGATATTGTCCGACTGAAATCTGATGAACCGTGCCGCAGCTAGCTGAAGCCAAGCCTGAAGAGCATTGAATATCGCTCTCAGTTCCAGAATGTTTATAAGAAGGAGGGCTTCCTCCTGAGTCCACGAACCCTGAGCCTTCAGGGAGTTCCAGACTGCGCCCCAGCCCAGAAGGCTGGCATCTGTCGTCAATATAGTCCACTCTGGCCTGCGGAAACTCATTCCCCTGGGACAGATGGACCCGAGATAACCACCAGAGAAGAGAATCCCTGGTCTCTTGATCCAGATTTAGCAGAGGGGACAAATCTGTGTAGTCCCCATTCCACTGATTGAGCATGCAAAGTTGCAGTGGTCTGAGATGTAGGCGGGCAAACGGAAGCCACTGACGGCCCGAGAAGTGGAATGAAGAGCACGGCAAGAAGTTAGAAGCTTTGATAACCTGACCTCTGTCAGAAAAAATTTTCATTTCTACTGAATCTATCAGTGTTCCTAGGAAGGAAACTCTTGTGAGAGGGGAGAGAGAACTCTTTTCTTCGTTCACCTTCCACCCATGAGACCTCAGAAAGGCCAGAACAATGTCCGTATGAGACTTGGCGATTTGAAAAGTCGACGCTTGTATCAAAATGTCATCTAGGTAAGGAGCCACTGCTATACCCCGTGGCCTTAGAACCGCCAGTAGGGACCCTAGAACCTTTGTAAAGATTCTTGGTGCCGTGGCTAAACCGAAGGGAAGAGCCACAAACTGGTGATGCCTGTCTAAGAAGGCGAACCTGAGGAACTGATGATGATCTCTGTAAATCGGAATGTGGAGATAAGCATCCTTTAAGTCCATGGAAGTCATATATTGACCCTCCTGGATCATAGGAAGGATGGTTCGGATAGTCTCCATCTTGAAGGATGGGACCCTGAGAAATTTGTTTAGGATCTTGAGATCCAAGATTGTTCTGAAAGTTCCCTCTTTTTTGGGAACTATAAACGGATTTGAATAGAAGCCCTGCCCCTGTTCCTCCCTTGGAACTGGGTGGATCACTCCCATAACCAGTAGGTCTTGAACACAAACGTAAGAATGCCTCTCTCTTTATCTGGTTTACAGATATTTGTGAGAGATGAAATCTCCCCTTTGGAGATGAAGCTTTGAAGTCCAGAAGATATCCCTGGGAAACAATCTCTAATGCCCAGGGATCCTGGACGTCTCTTGCCCAAGCCTGGGCAAAGAGAGAAAGTCTGCCCCCTACTAGATCCGGTCCCGGATCGGGGGCTACTCCTTCATGCTGTCTTAGAGGCAGCCGCAGGTTTCTTGGCCTGCTTCCCCTTGTTCCAAGCCTGGTTAGGTCTCCAGACTGGTTTGGACTGGGCGAGATTTCCCTCTTGTTTTGCATTAGAGGAAACTGAAGCTGCGCCACTCTTGAAGTTTCGAAAGGAATGAAAATTATTCTGTTTGGTCCTTAACTTATTGGACCTATCCTGAGGAAAGGCGTGACCTTTTCCTCCAGTAATATCAGAAATTATCTCCTTCAGACCAGGCCTAAATAGGGTCTGTCCCTTGAAGGGGATTATAAGAAGCTTAGACTCTGAAGTAACGTCTGCTGACCAGGACTTAAGCCATAGCGCTCTACGCGCCAAAATGGCAAAACCTGAATTTTTAGCCGTTAGCTTGGCTAAATGAAAAATGGCGTCAGAAATAAAGGAGTTAACTAACTTAAGAGCTTTAATCCTGTCTAGAATATCGTCTAGCGGGGTCTCCACCTGTAGAGCCTCCTCAAGAGACTCAAAACAAAAAGACACTGCAGCAGTAACTGGGGCAATGCATGCAAGAGGCTGGAGAATAAAACCTTGATGTATAAAAATTTTCTTAAGGAGACCCTCCAATTTTTTATCCATAGGATCTAGGAAAGCACAACTATCCTCGACGGGGATAGTTGTACGCTTAGCTAGGGTAGAGACTGCTCCCTCCACCTTAGGGACCGTCTGCCACGAGTCCCGTATGGCGGTATCTATGGGAAACATCTTTTTGAAAGCAGGAGGGGGAGAGAACGGCACACCTGGTCTATCCCATTCCTTAGTAATAATTTCCGAAAACCTCTTAGGGACTGGAAAAACATCAGTGTAAACAGGTACTGCAAAGAATTTGTCCATTTTACACAATTTCTTTTTTTTTTTTTTTTTTTTTTTTTAAATCACAGATTTTTTATTGAGGTGGTACAACAAGGCAAAATACACTAATATGGTATAAGTATTATGGTATTATATCAAACATTCACATGGATGATTAACCCCTTAGGCCCCAAACCGGATTGAAAAACCTTAAAAAACGTTAAAAGTCAATTGAGCACCTTGCCACAGCTCTGCTGAGGCTCCTATCTGCCCTTAAATACGATTTTGTGCAGAAATAACCCCTTTGAAATGGTCCTCAGATGCCAGAGGACTCCTCTAGGGAAGCTGGATGTCTCTGTCTGAATTAAAACTGCGCAGTTAGAGCGCTAAAATAGGCCCCTCCCACCATGTACTGGATGTCAGAGGGGCCTTAAGAAAATACTCCTGGGAGTATCTGACTAGCCATGTGGAAACTAGGCCCCAAACAAAGACTTATCTCCCTCAGAGAAAAAACGTCCTATTTATGAAGTCATGTAAACATTTTGTCACTAAGTAATATGAATATTAACACGAGTATTACCCTGTTTTGTAAGCATGATCCCAGTCGCTGTTAAATCACTGCATCAGGCTTACCTCAAATACACAGGCTCTGTCAGCATTTTCTAGAACTTATTCATCTCTCTAGAAATAAAAATAATGAACATACCTCAAAGCAGGTAAACTGCAGGCCGTTCCCCCAACTGAAGTTTTCCCATGTTCATCAGTTATGTGTGAGAACAGCAATGGACCATAGTTACAAACCGCTAAGATCATCAAACCTCCAGGCAGAATTCTTCTTCTAATTTCTGCCTGAGAGTAAAACAGTACAACGCCGGTACCGTTTAAAAATAACAAACTTTTGATTGAAGGTAAAACTACACTAATTTACCACAAATCTCTTGATACTTCCTTTCTTGTCGAGAGTTGCAAGAGAATGACTGGGAGTGGCAGTTAGGGGAGGAGCTATATAGACAGCTCTGCTGTGGGTGTCCTCTTGCAACTGCCTGTTGGGAAGGAGAACATCCCACAAGTAATGGATGAACCCGTGGACTGGATACACCTTACAAGAGAAATAACATTTTTTGCATGTTTTTGTAGCATCCTATCACAAAGGATGAACTAAACCAAGCAACTGAAATCATTATAATAAAGATAACAGATAAAAAAAAAAAAACTTTACTGTCCTTTTAAAAAAGACCACATTGTGTTTATTGTGTGCTTTCATCTTAAAATTGCAAACTGACATTTAATTGGTAAGCAAACATGTTCTGGACCTACTGAACCTCAGCTATTGTGCTGAAGCTGCCCAAGTGTCCAAGTTATCACTATAACGATGTATTTAGGTCGAGCACTGAGCAGATTCATGTTAAACGCTCTACCCTCCGGTATCATAATGGAGGTAGAGAGCGCAGCTAACAAATGCTCAATATAGCTCCGCCCCTCTTGGGCGTGATAGCACTCCATCTCCCAGCACTCTGATTGTACAGCGTCCAGAGATGGAGGAATGAGCTCAAAAAAAGAAAACTCTGCCCATCGTGGGCGTCACCGTACTCAATCTCCCGGTCGCCATTAAGATCTTATAGATCTGACATCGGGGGATATGACAAATAAGCCAAATGTATAAAAGTCTAGTCGAGTCAGGTAGCTCTATCTCCTAATAAGACCTGCGCTCTAAAACTTATTATCATGGCTAAATCTCCATAAATAATTAGAGCCACTTTTTCTGTTGCCAGTAAATAAAAAAAAGTTAGCCGTCTCGCGGTCGGCATATTTTATTTTAAAACCGCCGGGAGTAAAATAACACTGATTCCATCCAGCCCCAGTCTCTGTATAACATAGCTCTCCTCAAGAAGAGACCACAGTCCCATCACAATAAAGAGCCCAATCTTTATCTTAGCCCTTGACATGTGATTGTATGTAATGTAGTGCTCACTTTCTTCTGAGAGAATGATGTCCCCAGAAATAATAAAAGTTAGCACTTACATTGAATGCTGTGTGACAGCATGGCAGTCCAGCAGGTGTAAGAGGTCCTCTCCCTCCCATAGCCCTGTGGAATAAGATAAGCCTGAGTTAAATGTGCTTAGGCTATCTGGATTAGGGCAGCAAATATGTATAGGAGGCGCAGTAAGAATTAAGTCCCACCAGTTCCTATTGCTTTAAAGCCACCAAATGCTCTACTGTAGAGACTGATATGGACTACGGCTACACCCTAGAACAAAGCAGCAGTCTCTGGCACTACTTTAAAAATAATAAATTCTTCATTGAAGAATCTATAACTAAAACCTCACTTTACCTCTTCCTATCACTAATGTAGGCAAAAAGAATGACTGGAGTGGGAGGGAAGGGAGGAGCTATATATACAGCTCTGCTGTGGTGCTCTTTGCCTCCTCCTGCTGACCAGGAGGCGTAATCCCACAAATAAGGATGAAATCCGTGGATTCATCGTGTCTTTAAAAAGAAATTAAGTATTCACCGACAATACACCCCCCTCCATCTCTTTGACCTTAAATACTGGTGAATGGTCGCACGCAGCATATGTGTGTATGCCCCTGATAAACAGTAATAACTTTTGCTAGAAGCATTTTTGCTAGTGAAAGTATATTGCAAAAATGCTACTAAAAATTTAAATGCACCCACATGCACTTTTCATTTTTGACCTTTCTATCCCTTTAATAAAGATGGAAAGTTTGTGAACATTTCACATTGGATAATAATACATTAAAGCTTTATGATGTGCTTCTTATCACTTCCTTCACAAGCATTCCAATTTATGACTAAGACTTTGGATAAAGTATACAGAAAAGGGCAAGGCACTAGGGAGGATACTGTAGTAAACAGCTAATTCTAGTTTTTTTTTTCTTAAAGGAGAGTTCAGGGAGTTCCACAGTGATTAAACAACATGTCCTGTATTCATGTTTGTATGCTATATTCAACCTCACATAAGTCATTAAACCTAACATTTTACAAACCATTAAAAACACCAGTCTCTATACCTGATAAATGTATATATTAAGTGTAATAAACAACCTGAATAAGTAATGCAGGCATTATCAGCATGAAGCAGAACCTAGAGTTATTTAAAGTGATGGTAAACCCATGTGTATAACAAATGCTAGGATTTACCATAAATGAATTAAACATTAGTTTATCTCCTTGTTTCCTAAAAAACAAATGTTAAAATCACCCATGGCACAGCGCTTTCTTCAATGAGGTGATGTTTCCACCTCTAGACCAATAGCCGTGTGTGTCAACGCGTCACCTCATTGGAAAAAAACAATGTGCCGTGGGCGGCTGTAGGCGCTGTGTTAGCGATCTACTTTCCTTACAGATAGGGTGAGGTTTAACGTTGTTTTTTATGTAACGATGAGACACTAACGTTTATTTTTAGTGATGGCAAATCATAGCATTTGTTATACGCTTGGATTTACCATAACTTTAAAGTAATTTAAAAGTAGGGGGAAAAAATGAAATACAGATGGACAACTGAATAAGAAGAAGATTTTGCAGAAGGTTGTAATTTATATTTAAACATATATCATTAATGCACTTCTGTAGAAAAAAACCCAAGTGCCTTTATGACTTTTTGAATGCTGAACAGAAAGCAGATAAAAAAGGTGTTCAGCTGGAAATGACCACCAGCTATAAACCCTGGAAACTCTGGGGCTGAAATATGCCTTCTGTGGATGCTAACTGTATGAGGGGGTTGGTCACTTTATAGTATTACTTAGGCATTGTGTTCATAAACTCTTACTGATCCCCGATCTAAACAAATATCATTTTTGTAATCAAGTCTATGTAATATATATACAAATCTAACTGGTGACACATTAACAGTTTTAACTAGCGACACTTTAGAGTTCGACTGAGATTTTTCCAATGATATCTTTAAAAAAAAACCTACTAACTGAAAAGCCCATTGCTTATAAACAAAGGATACACATGTAAAACGTTAATTTGGTTTAAAAAGGATATTAAACTTAATATCTCTATCATACGTATGTGTGCTATTTCTGTTAGTAGAAAAGGATATTTCAAACAACAGGAACATTTATTTTTCAAAATGAATAAAATATCCACTAAAAAAAATAGACACCTTTAATTATAGACACCTTTAATTATTTTACATTCTCTCCTGATTACAAATCTTCTCATATATATATAAAGTTTATACTTACCCAACACTTTAACAGCTCTATTTGGACTTTCCAAAAAAATCCCTTCTTCCGTATCAAAAATAGGGTTGTCAATTCCAGTTTTAGGGAGAATCTGTGCCAATTTCTTAAGCCTCATAGAAGACGTAACATCTAAGTCCTGCTTTTTTTCTTCTTCTTCACGTCTTCGTCTCATATCCTCCTGTTGCTGCCGGATACGCTCAAGTTGGGCACTCCGGCGAATTGGCATAGCCCTTGAGCCCAAGTCCCCTGGGCAATCGACTGCCATTTCTCTATGCTTTTGTGGTTCTTCTGGAGGAGAAAGATCTGCACTCTGCTTTTCGCTGTCAGAGTCTTCTGTTACATGCCCATTGACATGGGATGTTGTCATGACTGCTTGAGCCACCGTAACCAGGTATTTATATATGGATGTGCGTCCAGTTTATAAAATGATCCATTTTGGCTTTTTTAATGAGCACACAGAGGTTCAGATCATATTACTTAAAATAGCAAACCTGTGGAAAAAAAATACAGGTTAATTAGCATAATGTAATGTTCAAATGAACATTTGTCATTCACAGGTAAAGAGAACTCTCTCTCAGCATTATAATTGCTTTAAGTAAATCAAATTTATGTTCAATATACAACAGTTATTTCACTAACTAATGAAAATAAGTCAAACAACAATTGCTCAAGAAACTGGCTTCATAATAAAATAATGCACTGGAAGACAAAGATTAATGTTCTATTACCATGGGATCACATTTAAAGGGACAGTAAACCTAGCAAATAATGCGCCAGATTTCTAAAGTGAAGGGTTAAATAGATATCTCGCAAACAGAACATCGCTCCTGGCTCTACTGAGCGGGTCTGTTTTCCTCTCCTAAGTGCATCGCAGGCACGCTGTCTAGTCACAGCGTGCCCGATCGCGCTATTAAACTCAATGGCTTGCTCCCGCTCTGGTAGTGAGCTAAATTGAGTTTAATAGCGCGATCGGGCCGGCCGTGATTAGACAGCGTGCCCAGATGCGCTTAGGAGAAGAAAACAGACCCGCTCAGTAGAGCCAGGAGCGGCGTTCTGTTTTCTTTGCAAGATATCTATTTAACCCTTCACTTTTAGAAATCTGGCGCTAAGCTAAGGTTATATAATTCTGCACTATGAGCAGAATATTATAACATTATTTGCTAGGTTTACTGGCCCTTTAAATATTATTACAAAGTGAAAAATAGTGACATGATATGACCTGCACATTCAATATGGGAAATTAGAAAAAAAACGAAAACACACACAAAACACAAAGGTTGTATAGAAATAGATACATTAAGAGTAAAAAAACTAAAGTGATAACGTGATCACCTTAGGTTTGAAAACACCGCTGACAAACTTTTATACATTTCTAGTGTGTATTAAATATAAATGTTCAATAAAAATCATCAAAAGATATACACACACACACAGAGTCATATCATAACTTTCAGAAATTTCTCCATTATGCTATATCGACTAGTAACCCATTAGAACAAGGGATAACAAAATTTAAATAAAGTTTAGGAACCCCCCAAACTACTACCAGCCTGGCTTATGGGAATGGTTAAAGTGAATGTAAACATTCATGAAGAAGTGCCCGTTTTTTTAAAAATACTATTAAAAACTGAGGCACTTTCATTCATGAAAGTTTACATTGCAGCATATTTTTACAAATACTTACCCTTCTCTTGAGCAAAGCCAGATCGCTGATCCTCCGCCCGCAGCTCCTCTGTACTTACGTCACCAATGACGAAACTAGCTTCCTCCAATAATGGCTTCCCCCTCAGATGGTCCATCTCGTGAGGCCACGCCGTGATTGGAAGAAGCCGGTTTTGTCATTGCTGTGCAAGTACAGCATGAGAAGCAGGCGAGGGATCGCCAATTTGGCTCTGTTCAAGAGAAAGGTAAGTATTTGTACAAATACACATGAATGTAAACTTTCATAAATGAAAGTGCCAATGTTTTTAATAGTATTTTTAAAACCGGCAATAATTCATGAAAATTTACATTTACTTTAAGTCTTGTCCTAGAAGAGGTTGAAAACAATGTATTCTAATTAAATTTAGAGCATTTTACTTTTATACTAGAATTCTCATTTAAAAGTAAAAATTTTTATTTTATTTGCTTAAGGGCTGTCAGTCAAAACTTCATACTAAAATATACCAATATCCATATTAAAATACATGGACATACTTACCCAGACTATACAACTCTAAAATATATTGTGAATAAAGGTTATAAATATCTCCACAATACCAGACTACTATCACTACCCTGAAGTGAACATGGAGTATTTACACAGGTAAGGTATGCAGTACAATCTAACAAAACATATATAAAAAAAAAGGTACACACACTGCACAATTGCAGTGGAATGTGTGAAGCATGCCAAGAATCTCGGTGCCCTGTCTGCGGCCTGACAGCGATCCTGACATTGTGCAGAACTTAATGTTTATGGATGAGAACTCCCACAAGCAGAACACACACAACTGCAAACAAGTACTTAAAGAGAACATTTCTGGGAATCCAAAGTGAATTCACAATAATTTTCAACATTCTAACAGCACAAGGGTGGGAAAGTCCGGAACTCCTTAAACACAGTTCAGGCTCCTACTTTTTTGTTGTTAAATGAAAAGAAAAAGTGTTGCTCTCTGCATGAACTTGTTTCATGTACAAACTTCATGTCCCTTTAAGGTCTACTTTTGATACAATTTTATATTGATTTCTGTTCACCCTGCTCAACTGAAAATGTCATCCTCAAGTAGGAAGTAAGGAAATTCCTTACCATTAAGATCAGTACGGTAAGAGACAATGAAAGGAAGTACAAACACTGTAGCAGGGTCACAACATCGCTACATTTACATCAGGTTTTGACAAATCTCAGTTGTCCGAAAATGCTAAGCTCCTAATTTTCAGATTAGTAACAAAAAATACTTTTTTCCTCCAGGTTTTTTTTTTTTTTTTTTAAATTGCCTCTAAATCTGAAATAAATTTGCCAAATACCACATAGCAATTAGACTACACTTTATTAACCCTTTCCTGCCGTGGTTAAAGTGACTACATCGGAACAACTGTTCCGATGTAGACAAATTGAAATCACGCGATCGTGCACACAATCGCAAGATTTCAATTTTTGGATCGGGTCTGCGGGGCGTCCCTATAACCCTAGGAACGTCCTCCAGACCACAATCAAATCCAGGAAGCGCAGTAGGCTTCAGGACAGCTGTTGGCTATGACATTCTATTCCGTCATAACGGCTCTAAAGCCCAGTGTAATTATTACAGAATAGAACGGCATAACGGCGTTAAAAGGTTAAAAAATATTTCCAATTTAAAATCCACAAATAATACATTTGCAGACTCAATACTCTAAAATGGGCCACAAATTGATAGAAAATTCATTATCTATATTGTATGTATGGAATCCTGCTCTGGTACATATGTACACATAGTGGGTGCAAACCTTGATCACAAATAATTTTTACATGAATAATACTTTTAACCACTGCACAGTGCGGAAAGCATTTAATAGAGCTATATAATGGCCCATCATTGTATTGAAGTACATTCATTTAAAAAAAAAAAAAAAAAACCTATATATACTCTGTTGACACTTTTATTAGATACACATTTTTATACTGGATTGAAACCCTTTCGCCCCTAGAACAGCCTGAATACTTTACGGCACAGATGTGACAAGGTTCTTTAAATATTCTGGTCCACGTTAACATGATCGCATCACGCAGTTGCTACAGATTTCTTATTTCCCATTCTTCCACATCCCAAAGAAGCTCAATTAGATTGACATCTGGTGACTGAAGGCCTTTGAAGTAGCCATTAGAATGGTAGACTGTGGCCATACATGAATGCACATGATCACCAACAAAGGCTGTGACTTTTAAATTATCCTCAATTTTAAAATTAAAGGGACATAGCTCTCATATGCTAAATCACTTGAAACTGATGCAGCATAACTGTAAAAAGCTAACAGGAAAATATCACCTGAGCATCTCTATGTAAAAAAGAAAGATATTTTACCTCACAATTTCCTCAGCAGAGTAAGTTCTGTGTAAAAAGTTATACTCAACTGCTGCCCAGCTGCAGGAAAAAAAAAATAAAAAGGAAAAAATGAACAGCAACCAATCAGCATCAACAGTGCTGAGGTCATGAACTCTTTTACTGTGATCTCATGAGATTTAATAGTAAACTTCCTTAAACTGAATAGGGAAATAAGATGAGAGCGCACGAAAAGCTCACTCCCTTAGCTGTCCCGGGACAGACATACTGATTTGCTGCTTAGAAGTCCTTTACAATAGGATGTGGCTACTGAGGAATTTTTGAGGTGATATTTTCTAGTCAGCTTTTTACAGCTATGCTGCATCACTTTCAAGTGTTTCAACATTTGGGTATCATGGCCCTTTAAAAGGGAAAGAAAACTTCAAATCACGAAAGAAAATTGTGGATAGGACATACCTTTTTAAACAACTTTCCAATTTACTTTCGATTATCAAATTTGCTTCATTATCTTGCTATCCTTTGGTGAAGGAATAACATTGCACTACTGGCAGATAGCTGAACAAATTACAAGAGACAAATGTGTGCAGGCACCAATCAGCAACTAGCTCCCTCTAGTGTAGCATATGTGTGTATTCTTTTTCGCCATGAGAACGAAGCACATTTGAAAACAGAAGTAAATTTAAAGGGGTCTTAAAATGACATGCTCTATCTAAATTATGCAAGTTTAATTTGACTTTCCAATCCCTTTAAAGGGGCAGTAAACTTACATATTAATGTTAAATAACTTTGCACATATTGCAGAATAATATAACATTAGGTTACCGGCACATTTATACTTTCAATTAGTTCAGAGACATTGTATGTAAAAACCTAATTTTACCAGAACACCGCTCCTTGCTCTACTGAGCGGGTCTGGTTTTTACACAGCGCATCGCAGCTACACTGTCTAGTCACAGTGTGGCCGGTCACGCCATTAAAATGAATGTAGCTCGCTCCCGCAACTAGACCAGAGCGGGAGCGAGCTACATTCCTTTTAATACATCTGCCGGTAAGCTAATGTTATATAATTCTGCACTATGTGCAGAATTATATAACATTAGTATGTAAGTTTACTGCCTCTTTAATGTGGGCCAAGAAGTTATTGCCCACACTATTACACCAGCACAAAAAGCCTGACCTGTTGACACAAGGCCAGGTGAATTCATGTTATTTACCTCAAACTCTAAACCTATCTGTGCAAAACAAAATGTATTTTGAATGTCCAGGCAACATATTTCCAGAAATTCTACTTGAGACTGTGACCACTGTAGCCTCAGCTTGCTGTTCTTACCCAGGGTGGACTTGATTTTAACCAAATAGATTTAAATCACTTGTCAATAAGACTATTTAATCATGGTTTTCTACATAAAGGTTTCATTTTCCGATTTTCCAGTTTTATAATATTACTGTTTTAGTTATATGCTACTAGAAATACAGTTTAATAATTCATATTTGATCTACTTGTAAGCTGTACTTTATAGGAAAGAGAAAAATCATCATTAAAGGATTACTGACTTTTCTTTTTGTTATGCAAAATGCAACAAACAGTTAGCATTGCATTTATCACATCAATGTACTGTACCTTTTTTGTTCAAAAACGAAGCTCCCTTGATCATAAAAATAAACTTTTATTTTATGTCCATTACATCCTTCATTACCGTCATTACACGCATGCACAACAGGATTCTCTTAGTCTCGCATGCGCATATTGCTCCACAGAGCCCGACACAGAGCCTGAGCGTGTCTTCTTGAACATAAGAAGGTGATGTATGCGATGACGTTGCGCTAACTTGCGCATTTCGTCTTTGAATCGCCATCTTCCAATTGGAGTTGTTCAGCCAGATTGGAAAACGGTAACGGCGAACAACACAGTGGGTTTGGAAATAGTTTATATTTCAAACATAAAGATATTAAAAACGCTAATTATTTGCAACATACAGTACATTTAAAAAGAGATTGATTTCAAGCTATACTATTGTAATAATATTATTCTATTTTTCACTACAGTGTCCCTTTAACTTAATAGCAGCAATTTAAATAGTTTTATTTAATAGAAACAATATTATAGGTTTTACTTTCCTTTTTACTGCTTGCCTCTCCCTTATGCAGATCTATTCCACTCTAAACAATTTTCTTTTCTTTGAGCTTCTTAAAACATAGTAAGGGCTTGATTCTGTGTACACAGAATTGCAGGGGAACAACTGGATTAAATGGATAGTAGAGTCAAAATGACAATGATATTAAACAACTTTCCAATGCACTATTATTTAATTTGCTTCATTCTCTTTGTATCCTTTATGGATAGTGGAGGCTGCACATATATGCATCTTGCCATTGGCTCACTCCATGTGTTCAGCTAGCTCTCAGTAGGGCATTACTGCTCCTTTAAAAAGCAAACCAAGAGATTGCAACAAATTTGATAGAAGAAAATATGAAAGTTGTTTAAAATTATATTCTCTATCTGAATCATAAAAAAGGGTTTATGCCCCTTTAAGGTTTATTTTATAACATTCTTGCTGTGAATGAGATGTCTATTAAAATATGACAAATATAATCTTACAGAAATGACAGTGTGATTGAATTAATGGAGTTAATTTACCAAACAAATGACACATTACAGCCATATGAATATACAGCTTCATGCTACATAACTAAAAGCTAATCCCTATATCAGTATGAATAATCTGTGGATCAAAATGTATCCTAAAATAGAAAACTAGCTTAAGATAGAGTTTCCTCTGATTATTTTTTTTTTTTTTTTTTTTTAACAATCACTGATTTTTATCCACCCTGTTCTTATCAGTTGGTTGCAGAACCGGATGCCGTCTTCTGCAGCAGAAGCCTGTGCACTTCAAGGTTTGTCATGTGCATTCAGCCCTGTTAACGTATGGTTATTTCAGTTACTGTCACCTACCTGATAGCTTGAACCAGTCTGGCCATTCATCTCAGACCTTTTTAAGTAACAAGGAGCTTTTGCCTAAAGAACTGCTCCTTCACTGGATGCACTTTTCACATATAACAGTCTCTAGAGAATAATACAGAGATCAGCAGTTTCTGAAATACTCAAATCACCAGACCTGGCACCATCAATCAATCCACAAAGTCAATTTCTTCTCCACTCTGATGTTTGGTTTAAGCAGCAACTGAACCTCTTGACTGTTTCTGCATTTTTATTTTATTTTTGAGCTTTGAGTTACTAATGAGATATTTGAGTTATTGAGTAGGTGTATTTAATGACTTGACTAACGAGTGTCTATATATCATGAAGACAGAAGCTGCATCTCATCCTACTAAGCAAAGTATTCTTTACTCAGAAGAAACCCCCCACACACACACAAAACCAATTACTATAGACGCTTAAAGCAACACTAAAGTCAAACTTAACCTATAATGATTCACATAGAACATACAGTTTTAAGAGGCTTTCCAATTTACTTCCATTATGAAACTGTGCAATATTTTTATATGCAAACTTTCTGAGGCACCAGCTACTACTGAGCATCTCCAAGAGTTCACAATGTATACGCTTATGAGTTAGTGATTGGCTGATGCCTGTTACAAGATACAGGGGGCGGCAAACTGAAGTAAATTTTGAAATTAGTCAGAAAAAATAAATAAATCTATTGCTACTGAATTTAACAGCTCTTTAATATTCCATTTACATGTATTCTGTGTTTTTAAGAACATCTGCAATTAGATGCCCTTACTTAGTACTAATATAGAAGCCAAATGTTCCAAACATAAAATGTCCTCCTTCTTCTTTACATAGTCAATACCTATTTTTGGTAGGGACTGCAGCATCTCCTTGCCTACTTAAAGGGATACTAAACCCAAAATGTTTCTTTCACGATTCAGATAGAGCATGCAATTTTAAGCAACTTTCTAATTTACTCCTATTATTAATTTTTCTTCATTCTCATGCTATTTTTATTTGAACAAGCAAGAATGTAAGCTTAAGAGGCGGACCATTTTATTTCAGCACCTAGATAGCTCTTGCTGATTGGTTACTAAATGTAGCAAACCAATCAGCAAGCTCTACCAAGGTGCTCAACCAAAAATGGGCTGGCTCTTAACTTTCTATTCATGCTTTTTCAAATAGAGATAGCAAGAGAACGAAGAAAAATAGTTAATAGGAATAAATTGGAAAGTTGCATGCTCTATCTGAATTGTGAAAGAATAAAATTGGGTTTTGTATCCCTTTAATAACTTTAGTTTACCAAGTTCTGCTCAGATTATATTTCATTGATATGTAGGGAAAAATATCAGGGTTATGCTTATGAAGTGTGCAACATGCATTTCCAGCTCTCAAAAGTAGAAAATCCACAATTTTCAGGCTTAAAATGACAGGAAAAGGTGGCAAAATAAATTAGTATATTTTATAATTCAATGTTTTCTATTACTATGCAAACATTTTATATTACAATTTCACATTTGTTTTATCTCTCTTTAACCCCTTGCACCAATTAGACGCAGGTACTACATCAAACAGTACTTTGCTAAGCATACTATGTTGACGTAATAGTCCAACACAGAGACGCAAGTGAGGGAGGTTTGGGGTTCCCTGCACTACATGAATATCATTAATGAAGCAGGAGGGATGCGGCTCTATACTATAGAAAAAAAAAGTGATCTTGGAGGGGGGAGGGTGAGAGGGGCCCTACGCTACTACGAAATTTTAACTAAATATTGAAAAAATAATAAAAAATAAAAAATAAAAAAAAAAGTGCTTGGAATGGATCAGGGAGTGAGAGGTGTCAGGTGGGAGGGTAATCCCTACATATATGGAAGGGGTTAAACACATATTCAAAGTCAGCTCCAGAGAGGACAGTGGCTGTTTATTTGCTGGCTGGCTACGCACATATGCCTTTCATCATTGGTTTAAAGGGATATGATACCCAAAAGTTCTCTTTTGCGATTCAGAACATACCATTTAAAAGAAAAAAAATCCAATTTACTTTTATTATAACATTTGCTTTATTCCCATGAGCACTTCATAGCAGGAAATCGTGCTTTCATCTGGTGCTCTTGCAAAACTGCTGCCATATAGTGCACCAGAAATGGGCCGGCTCCTAAGCTTACGTTGCTGCTTTTCAACAAAAGATACCAAAGGAACAAAGAAAAACTGATAATTAAAGTAAATTAGAAAGTTGTTTAAAATTGCATTCTCTATCTGAATCATGAAATAAACATTTTAAATGTCATATCCCTTTAATGGCTGTGTTCAGTTTTGGATGATTAGTGCACTGCAGAATTGGAGCTGACTTTAAAATGTGTATTCAACCCCTTTGTAAGTAATAAACACATGGGCACGCAGGAGTATAATAATAAAATACACTACTGCATTTTAAAAAGTGCACTTGTATGTCCTTTTAGCATTAAAACATTATATAGTACTTGCAGGATTAATACAAATGTGAATTCAATTTGTATACAATTTATAGACGTGTGTGCAACAGTCATTTATCATATTTTACATAACATTAATAAAAATTAAAAAAAAACTAATCTAGTATCAGAATTGCACACAACCACTGTAGAATTTCTTTCAGGATATATTAATGCAACTATTATATAGCTGGCAGTAGTAACCCAGAGGTCTAATCCAACAAATCAAGTATTTAACTAGACATGCCAGATTAAAGCTTATTAGGAAAGTTAAAACCCCCATTGATTTTATTAAACTGTAATCCAACCTGTCGTATTTGGAAATAGGTGAGGGAAGTATTCTCCCCAAGGAAATGACATTAGCGTGTAACAAGACAATAATCTGGGGTAGGAGGTTTCTCCCACAAGTCAGTTTTAAACAATTATAAATATACTATCTACTAGTTTATTTTTTGTGCTGCAGATATAAGGCTTTATCCAATAAAACAAACTACATTATCCACATTCACAGGATTTCAAGTTTAAATTTAAATGTTTTGGGAATCTTATAAACCCTTATAAAAAAAGCATGTGTTCTGAATGACAAGGGCCTTGGCACCTCATAAGTAATAGTCTGGTCAATTACAGATCTCTGATTTGCCATCTATAACTAAAGATTTCTATATCACAGAGCAAACCAAGCAAATAATAAACTGTTAGGGCTCCATGCACTAAGCTGTCTGCGAGGTCTTCGTGACTATTTCTGTCTAAATTTCTGCGTGCGGATCAATAACCGTATGTACTATGCCCCGAATTCATTGAAAAAATTACATTTACAAGTGTCGAGCGAATTTGTCCGCAACTTTTATATTCTAGTCTTTTTTGTAGCTAGAAAATACTCGCTCAACATAAATCTCGCACAAAACAGTAATTACTAAACTATCTACTTATACGCTCGTGACTTTGTCCGCACCTACCTCGTGAAAAATCCCTCGCCAGCTTATAGGTAGCGAGCACCATAATAAACAATAGGGTCTATATACGCCTACAACGGATATATAAAAGAGGGACAATACACTTGAATCTTTACTCACTGTTGACCTGCTAGCCATGGAGACACTTCTTCAACTGTATATTCTTCGTCTGACGCAAATTCGTCAACCTGATGCCATAGAAAATGTGGTTAGAAGAAGGAGATTGCGGGTACAGTGCGTATTCCTTCCTCGGGTTCCTTTCGATGGCCTTTCCGATAGCAAGGTTAGTCAAAGGTTCAGTCTGGATCTACATTCAATATTGACTTTATATGCTCAAATCGCACATTTTCTAGAGCCAGTGACGGCTCGTTCAATGGCCATTCCCGGACTCCTCAAGTTTCTTTCTGCCTTGCACTTTTTTGCCACCGGATCATTTCAGGCAGTGTCCAGCGTCATCTTTGGTTTCAGTCAGTCTGCCTTTTCGCGTCATCTATCCAAAGTTATCTATGTACTCATGCATATATTACCAGAATGTTTGTCTACTATCTACCACAGAAGAGTGGCAATCGATAAAGTCTCAATTCTATAGTGTGGCCGGAATGCCAAATGTCCTTGGGGCAATAGACTGTACCCATATTGCAGTTAGACCGCCCCGTTTATGGGAGGAGTTTTATCGGAACCGAAAGTCTTGCCATTCTCTGAATGTACAGATGGTGTGTGACCCGAAAATGAGGATTATAAGCGTAAGATTCAATTACCCTGGCTCCTGTCATGATGCTTATATCCTTAGGCAGACCGGACTGTTTTAAAAGTTAATAGTACATTCGCAACTAGAGAGGCGTCAGATGTATGAATCATTCGCCGATGCTCGATGCGGATTAGGCGCAAGATTTTTTTATGCTGTTTTTTAGTACATAAGGCGGGCGGGCAGCATCTTGCTAGCTGCAAATTCGAGCGAGTTGACCAGACACATTGTCCGCGAGAAAATTGACGCTTTAGTACATGGAGCCCTTATAAAGGCTAATTTAGTAGTATGGTTGGGGTGAGAAAGGTGAGAACATGTTTGCTTCAAACAATCTATTAAAAGTAGCAGTACAAAAAGGATGCACAAGGAAACTAAACTGAGAACATTACAAATAGCACTTAGCACTTTTTTCTGAAGATAACGGTAAATAGCCTAGCAAATGTTTACCCAGTTTGGGCTTCCTAGTTCATCAATTACCCTTGTGTCTAACGTGCAATTTAATAAAGTTGAACAATGAATTTACGTTTTCATATGATTCAATATGGAGAATCCCATTAATGTGTCTGCATTTTCTCACCATTAATTTGAGCTATGACTTAGAAAACTCTCTCTCACTCTCATATATTTATAACAAAATATATATATATATATATATATATATATATATATATATATATATATATATATCTCCATCTATCTATATTTATATATCTAATTAATTAATCAACTCTCTCTTTATAAATCTATATTAGATCCTTCATTAGGATACAAATGCAGTAAGCGGTGTCCGCTTGTGGCATTCGTCTCTTTTTGGAGCCAGATTTATTCTTGTGAAAGTTCAACACACTAAGATCTGTACAAATCCAGATCTTAGTGTGTTGAACAAGAACAAGTCTGGCTCCGAAAAGAGACGAATGCCATGAACGTCCGCCTTCTCCTGCATTTGGATCCTAACAAAGGCTCTGAATGCATTAGAGAGATAGAGAGATAGAGAGATAGAGAGATAGAGAGATAGAGAGATAGAGAGATAGAGAGATAGAGAGATAGAGAGATAGAGAGATAGAGAGATAGAGAGATAGAGAGATAGAGAGATAGAGAGATAGAGAGATATATATATATATATATATATATATATATATATATATATATATATATATATATATTAGGGGTGCCTAAAATAATCGATTCTGCGATGCATCGCGATGCAGCCTGTTAACGATGCTGCATCGATGCAGTGCAGATCAGAATCGATTCAGGGGTGACATCATCGCGCAACGTCACGTGACCCCGCCTCTCTCACATAGCAGACGAGCCGACAGCATTTGTGTCAGGATTAATCTGGTTACAGCCCCCAGCTACACCACATCAGGACTTCCTGTGCACACTGCGCAGATATCTTACCCAGAGAGCATTACCAATAGACCTCCTCTCACATGTTCCGGTCAGGAATTTTTATGACACCTATCCTAAAGAGCCGACAGCAGCCTCATGTAAACAGTGAATCTTTTCTTGTATTATAGATTCACTGTTTACTGTTGCGGTCTCTGCTGCATGTTTCCTCTCAGTCAGATCCCTAGCCCAAACGAGCATTTGAGGGTTGCTGTAAAACTTTTGACTTGCTGTATCTAATAGCAACCCTCAAATGCTCGTTTGGGCTAGGGATCTGACTGAGAGGAAACATGCAGCAGAGACCGCAACAGTAAACAGTGAATCTATAATACAAGAAAAGATTCACTGTTTACATGAGGCTGCTGTCGGCTCTTTAGGATAGGTGTCATAAAAATTCCTGACCGGAACATGTGAGAGGAGGTCTATTGGTAATGCTCTCTGGGTCAGGTTTCAGATGTCTGCATGTACTCTGTGAGAATGTTTGAGTGAGTACACTGCTGCTGGTTTTCCTTTGTAAAATAAATCTACAGATACATATCTGTGCATATTGTAGCATTATGTTTATAAGTGCTCTTCCATCTTACACAGTTGTTTAAAAGATTATTATATATACACACACACACTATATATATATATATATATATATATATATATATATATATATATATACATAGTGTGTGTATGTATATGTGTATATATATATATATATATATATATATATATATAAGTGTGTGTGTATGTGTATATATATATATATATATATATAAGTGTGTGTATATATATATATATATATATATATATATATATATATATATATATATATATATATATATATATATAAAATATGGAATAGAACAAGATCATGAAAATCATAGGCAGTAATCGTGATGCATCGCGATGCATCGTAGAATCGAATCGTATCGAATCGTTACGATGATAATCGTAATCGAATCGTGAGACAAGTGAAGATGCGCAGCTCTAATATATATATATATATATATATATATATATATATATATATATATATATATATATATATATATATATATATATTAGGGCTGCAACTAATGAATATTTTCATAATCGATTAATCGGCCGATTATTTTTTCGATTAATCGACTAATCGGATAAAAAGAGAATCAATAGTTTTCAATGTTTTAAATAAAATCCACATGAGTGTTACAAATATTAACTTCAGACTAAAACTTTACATTAACACAACTGTTTCTTCAATTTTTATGCAGCAGAGCACAGTTTTATAATTAAACAAAACAAAACCACAAACTGTTTGAAAAGTGGTAGAACTAGAAAGAGTTAGACTATCACTGTTAATAACATTCTGTTATTCACTCTTTCAGAAACTTTGCATTGAAATGCAAACATCTCAACATGTCCACATGCTTCTGGCTAAGGCTGGTTCTCTGTTTGCAGGTATATTTCCTGCAGCAGAGAAAAGGCTGTTGAGGTGTATAAGTAGGGTTTTGCCAATTTCACCAAAGTGGGATATTTATCTGTGTTAGCTCTTCACCAATGCTAAGTGTTTTCTACCTTGGCAAGGGGCCTCTCAATAAAGTAACCCTTGACTTCATTCTAACATAAAAATATCTTGAATATCTATATGCAATGGTAAATAACCAGCTATAAGGTTAGGGGAAATATCTAGTCCGCTTTAAAAATAACAAATATATACTTATAAAGGTTGTATCTGGTACATATTATCACAATTTATTAAAAATATAAAAAAAACAATAAAAACAAAATCAAAAAGCGCTAAGGACTGTATATCAATAACAGGACAAAGCCTTACACATTTATGTATACAGTACATATAATCAGCAATAGCAAGCAATACGCTAATAATTGTGCAAACAGATAACAGTGCACATCAATTTAAAATAACTCCCATCAATCTAGGGGCAAGGTGTAAACAACAAGCTTGCCACTATATCATGAAAAGCAGAGTTCCAAATCACCAGATTTAATATAAACAATCCAAATGATCACTTATATCTGGGTTGCACATAAGCCAGGGGTAGTTGTAAACATATACTGTCCTGAAAAAGTGAAAGTAGACATCTGTAGACGTCCTTAAGGCTAAGGACATAACCATAAAACACAATACCATGTGCAGGAGTTCATTGGAATGAAGCAGCTGGTGTTGTGCACAGACCAACTAATTGCAAACCAACTAATTGATTATGAGATTCGTTGACAACTATTTTCATAATCGATTATTATCAATTATGACGATTAGTTGTTGCAGCTCTTTATATATATATATATATATCTATATCTATCTATCGGTTTGGCCTACCGAGTTCCATTCTTGTGGCGACTGAAATTGACTATATTGGCAACACACAGCAATCTGATCCTATGGAGTGGAGAAACTGTACTAAGGAACTGCATCGCATTGCGGGTGAGATTGTTTTAAATCCTCAGTGAGGACTCATAGATAACACATCTCTATATTAGTTGCATGTCACTTGCATTCCGCTTAATAATCTTTCCACTTCGTTGCTTTGCATGAAAATATTTGCAAGTTCCGCTATCTGCAAGAATATTATGATCGATTAATTGTGCATTGAGGTCTCATTTATGGATTACAATTTTATGGATTATCTGAGTTTATGGACTAACAGAGAATAAATACAAATTATTTTCTATATTGCAAGATGCTACAATTCTGACTAAGCTGAATGCTTATATCTTATTACTAAAAATTTTGCATGGAAATTGGACAGACAGAGCAGGAGCGAGCTGCACTGTGTATAATTGCGCGGTCGGGCTGGGCTGTGACTATACAGCTGGCCCGATGCACTGTGTAAAAAATAAACAGACCCGCTCAGAAGAGCGCAGAGGGCGGGTCTGAAAACCTGTCATATTTTTAAAAAATTCAAAAGGGGAAATAAGGTTTTATAACGATAAGGCTAATATAATGTTCTATAATTCTGCACTATGTGCAGAATTATATAACATTATTTTTTACGTTTACTGACACTTTAATGACCAGCAATGGCACCCTGTACGTCTCTGGTCTCTCTATGGGGGGGTGCTGTTATTAATAGCGTGGTCTCGCCACACTATTTTAGCAAGCCTTCAGGAGGGAGGGTCTAACCGCGCTATTAAAGCCAGACAATCCCTTAAGGACCAATGACGTACAGGGTACGTCGTGGTTGTTAAAGGGTTAAATAATCCTGCTTCATTCCAAGCTTGGTGCACTATCGTTTTTTCAATATTTAACCATATTTTTTCGATTGACCAATAGTTCTTTTTAAAATTATTTTTAAGGTGGTATTTTTTATTATAGTGATCAATGTATTTGCAAATAATATTTTGTAATAAATGTTTTTTTCAGCACATTGTCATTTATGATTTTTTGATCAATCAATTTTTTGGGAATCAATTTCTCTTTTCCTTTCTGGGACTGTTTAATTTAATTAAATGAGAGGTTGCTAGTAAGGGTATTCTATTTTCTTTTCTTCTCTAATTATGTAAGTTAATACCCTGTGCAATATCACTTAAATGTCAAATGATTCAAAAAATTGTATCATCTCTCAATAATTGCATTATTTCTAAAGTTGACAAGTAGAGTATTTCCTCTTATGAACAATCAAAAACAAATACTATATTGAAAATACAGACCCAAAGAAGAAACACAATGAAACAAAAGGGAATACACCTGTGTTCACTGTCCTTTGAATACCTGATCGTTCTTAATTTTGGACCTATGGGCTGTGCCTATCTGCATATCTGTATCATAGCTCCACATGAAAAATCGAATTATAAGACTTCACAAAAATGGGAAAAAAATTACAGAAAGATTGGTGAACAACTAAAACGCAGTCTAAACAGTTGAAGCACTATTCAGGAGGTATAGAACAAGCCATAGTACCACAATGGCCGTCCTCCTAAAAACGCCATGAACAGTGTGCTACTTTCACAATATAGCTCTGAAAAATAGTGCTACAGATTTGGCTCAGGAGTTATCAACGGAAATTGGAGTTTCTGTGACAGCTCAAACAGTGCAAGGGACATTACATGTCAGTCAAACGCTATGGACAGCGTCCAAGAAAAAAAAAAAAACTTGCTTGCTCTTCGGCACAAAACTGCAAGATTAAACTTTGCAAAACAGCATTAAAAGAATAAATAAAAAAAAAGAGAAAAGCGCTCAACCTGAGAACGAACAATAACATAATAGCTTGTTCTATGGCTAGTTACCACCCAAGAAGCAGACTCTTTTTGCTCAATATGTGCCTTTCACAGAGAAGAACTTTCCTGAAGCATATCAGTCTGATCCTGACTTCACAGTACAGTCCAGCCCCAAAATACCAAGCAATCCCTCTCTGAACAAGAGAAACGGCAAAACCCCAGACGTACGTTTCGGCCTATTGTGGGCCTCGTCAGTGAGGTGCAGCCATATCCCTCTAGGCACACTAAGCAACGGGTCCATGTCTGGATTCCCGCATCACACTTAGGAAGATTTCCCCAAGTGTCATAATTTGCATAAATAAAAAGAGAGAAGCGCTCAACCTCAGAATGAACAATAGCATTATAGCTTGTTCTATGGCTAGTTACCACCAAAGAAGCAGCCTCAAAGCTCAGCGCTTCACTCTTTATTTATGCAGCATTAAAAGAAGCCTGATAAATATCAGGAGCACATTCTTTGGTCAGATGACATCAAGATAAATCTGTTCAACTCAGATAGGGTAAAGCATGTTTGGTGTAAACCTGTCCAGGATTATTACAGTGAATGCATAGTGCCAACAGTGAAGCAAGGAAGTGGGAGTGTGGTGATATGGGGCTGCACAAGTGCAAAAGGTATTGGGGAGATGACATTTATAGATGGCAACATGAATACATGTGAATATACCAAAATACTGGCTGACAAGATGACTTCCAGTCTCCAGAAGCTTGGCAGAAGAGGAATATTCCAGCATGATAACGATCCAAAGCACACTGCCAAAATCACGAAAGACCTTCTAAAAAAGAAAAAAGTGAACCGTGAAAAGAGAAAGGTAGGGCATCAGAACCCCCTTCAGCAAAGAGCAGCTGAAACAATTGTCTTTGAAGAATGGCAGAAATGTGTGCAACAGTGGTATCCTCCATGCTGATGAGGATTGAGTCCGTCATCAAAAATAACATATGAAGTATTGAAAAAATAAAAGATTTGAATGTCAGTAATGAAAGGTGTACTGACTATTGTTGCATTGAGTTCCTACTGTGGGGCTGCTATTTTTAATATAGTAAATCTAAACTGTTTTTAATTTTACATAAGAGCAGACACCCTACTGTAAAACTTAGAAGTAAAGCAATTATTGTAAGGAAATACAATTTTGAAATTTACCATACAATACATTTTGGCTAGGTTATTTAAAGGGACAGTATACTGTAAAATTGTATGAGAAATTGCATTTTCAGATTTATTTGTGTATATGAAATTGCTGGTTTTGTGCTTTGAAACCACAGCCTATTACAACGGGTTGAGCTTGTAGGTAAAATGATCTCTCATTATGTTATCACTTTGTGTACACACCCTTGCTTCATTGTCATATCTGTTTGTAAACCAAAGCCCAATACCTAGAGAACAATGGAAAATTATTTAATTAGTTATCTCTTCTACCCCCCACTGGGAGCATAATTTCTTCTGCTGGCTGTATTTACATTGCCTGCCAATAGCCTGGACTCAAGACCAGAAACTTTCAGTATAGGTGGGGATACCACAGGCTAAAATCAGCTATTTCAAATGCTGAAATAAGGTTAAAGGAGCTACTTGTAAACAATTTAATACACTGCAGCAGGTTAAAATGGATTATTGGGAACAAATTAAAAGGAGAGAACATTTTTGAGTAAACTGTCCCTTTACATGATTCTGTGTCTATAGCAAGAACCAGATAATGGTTTCATACAATCAGACAAGCACAAATTGATAAGCATTCATATTGTTATTCAAACCAAGTCAGTGTTCCTCTTTATGGATTCTCCCATTAGCAGAAGGATTGCTATAAACCCACCCTTTGAAACAAAAAAAAAAAAAAAAAGGATTAGCATTCCAGAAGCATTCCTGAGACCAAGACCACTTGTTCCTATGACAACAATTCTGTAGACCCATGAACTATGTACAAAGACCAGAAAAACAGAATATAGAATTAAGTTTTCATTCCATATAACTTAAATATTGTTTTGTATCACATATGGTGATTAGGACTGATAAAAACTAGAACATGAGTATAGGATGGACACAGATGGCAACATTGTTTCTTTATAATAAGCAATATATAGCTCATGGGTTAAAATATCAAACTTGCACAAGGAATCACATCAAGTGCTGCGAAAAAGATTCTTAACATTGTTTAACTTACTTCTTCTATTTAATATTAAAAAAAAAAAAAAAGCATGCAATGAAATAAAGTACAAAAGGTAGTATCTTTGCAACCAGGATGCACTGCTTGTTTTTAGGCAATACGATTTGCAACAGAACTTTGAGCCAAAGGTTAAGTAACTGTCAAAAACTATTCCTCTCCATCTTAAAACTTCAGCATTTCAACACTCCAGAAGTCACATTAATGAAAAATGTTGAGCTTCAAAAAGGGACATAAAAGTTCTAAAGAAAATGTTCAGTGTTATACACAAGCAATAATAAAATCCTCTACTGTGCACGGAGCTAGATGAACAAGTCTGGTGAGCCAATGACTAGAGACATATATGAGAAGCCACCAATCACAAGTTAGCTCCCAGTAGTGCATTGCTGCTCCAGAGCCTTTTCACCAAAGAGAACCTGCTCGCCGTATTTAACAAGCAGCGGTCATTGGACTGCTGCTTTCCTAACCTTTTGCCACCTCTAAAGTGGCAAAATTCAATCTCCGCAGTCTAGTCCGACCGGGGAAATTGAAAGCTTCTGCCCACGTGTGATTGGCTGTGCGTGGGTAGGATTGCACGCAAGTGCAAAATAGCGTTCATTGGCAATGGTAAATTCCTCTGGGGAAATTTGCACTGCCAGAGGTGAGCTGCGGCGGACACGGGCGCGTATATGCACACGTCCACCTGAGCTTGATAAATCTAGCCCATAGGCTTCCTAAGGGATTTTAAAAGGCTTGACTTCAAGAGTGTCATATGACACACACACAGATTTAAAAAATAAATAAAAATAAGGGGAAGGCTCTTGGAGGCCCAGCATTAACTATAGAGTTTTGAACAAGATTACTGAAAAACAACTTGTTCCCATTTATAGCAGAGCTGTGTGACTAAATCCAGAAAGCAAGTTGGTTCACTGATCTAGAACTTACCTCTACCTATAGATTTGGTGAAGGTTAAAATGAATGTAAATTTTCCGTTATAAAATTAAACCTACTTGCTCACAATATTATACATAGTTAAACCGCAATAATATATTTTTAATAAATATAATCTTTATCGTTTTATTTGGATTACAACTTATCTCCGTTCTAAGCACTCAACTCCTCCCAACCGTCTTCTTCCTGTATTTCAGCCCTATTTCCGATGCATCATTTCTATTTTTTACGCCTTTCGATGACGTCTGTTTGAAGCTCATTCACGAGCAGGGCTGACATTCGCGCATGCGTTTAAAAATTAGCTGATAAAACTCTCTCCAGGTCTTAGAATAAATGAGAGTCTATCTGTATTGCGCATGCGCGAATCGCGGACAAGCATTGAGTATGCTACGTCGTTGAGTAGTTCACGCATGCGCAGTTAAAGCGCATGACGTAGCGAGCAACCGGCCTGAAGCCCCGGGGTGAAAAAAAGATTAAGACAGCAAAGTGTCAATCATAAAAGAAATGTGGGACCAAAACTGCAGGCGGAGGAATCAGCGAGAAGAATATCAAGTAAAATTATATATATTGACTTTTATATATATCTTAAAAAAATATGATGAATTAAATAAACCTTTATTTGGGCAATTAAACACTTTGATGCAGAGCTATTCGGTTGACTTTACATGTACACTTTAAGTATTTTGTTATGTTTTTCAGGCTTGGAACACCCTTGCTGTCTTTTAAGATTGAAATAATTATGTAATTTAGGTGTGTTCCATATCACAAAGGTATATCTAGACAACATACTAGTGTATTTTAAGAACTTGACACAGCATGCTGAGAGGGCTAAAATCAGATATCTTAAAACTGGTGATATACTCCCTATAATTTCAAGCATTTCTCAGTTATAGGCCATTAGGATTCATTCTGGAATGGAAGCAACCTATTATTACCATTGCTATTTTCCATAATATACATGTTATAGTCCGTACAACTGCACAAGGAGGGCACCAATCCAAAATATGTGGCATGACCAAACAGTGAAGGTCTTCTATAACCCCATCCTCCTCAATTCTGATCTTGCTTCTGATCAATGTTAAAAGGGACAGTCTAGTCCAAAAAAACTTTCATGATTCAGATAGGGCATGTAATTTTAAACAATTTTCCAATTTACTTTTATCACCAATTTTTCTTTGTTCTCTTGGTATTCTTAGTTGAAAGCTTAACTTAGGAGGTTCATATGCTAATTTCTTAGACCTTGAAGGCCGCCTCTTAAGAATGCATTTTAACAGGTTTTTCACCACTAGAGGGTGTTAGTTCATGTTTTTCATATAGATAACACTGTGTTCGTGCACGTGACGTTACCTGGGAGCCATCACTGATTGGCTAAACTGCAAGTCTTTCAAAAGAACAAATAAAGGGGCAGTCTGCAGAGGCTTAGATACAAGATTATCACAGAGGTAAAAAATATATAAAGTATAACTGTGTTGGTCATGAAAAACTAGGGAATGGGTAAACAAGGGATTATCTATCTTTTAAAACAATAACAATTCTGGTGTAGACTGTCCCTTTAAGATGAAGTTGACAGCGCTGTTGCAGTGTTTCCACAGGATTCCACTCTCAGGAACATACTCCCAGCCAAAATAGGAATGGCTGCAACTACAATGTAGGTTGCTGGTGAAAAAGAGCTCTTAGCTATGAAGTTCACCCTTAGGAATAGCATTATCTTTAACCTTAGGAATAGCATCATCTTCTGAAAGAGACTGTTGAAACGTTTCCTATTATAAATACCAAACTGAGACTAACATATGCAAAACTGCTGCTGTCCAAGTTCTCATTACTGCCTACGGATGCATTTCATTACAAAAGGTATCACATTACTATAGACTCTATAGTATAGAGAATACCTATAGCTTAAAAGGGACATATTCCTCTTTATAGCAGCAGTTAAACATGCTAAATATTTTGAGTCAAAAAGGTCAAGTAAAAGCTGTTTATCTAACAATAAATGTTAGTGTACAGCAGATAAATATCTGATTTAAAAAAAAAAGTTTATTGCTCATTGGTTGATAGGGACCACCTTAAAACCAATAATCCACTAATAAACTTATCAATATGTAATATTTTGAAAAGAGAGCAAAATCTCCAGTGCAGTGGTAACCTTATACTGTTAGTATGCAAAACTTTAAGCTCTTGTATGTACATCATGACAGAGCAGACTACTTGCATTTACACAAGGATTCATAAACACACTACAAATAAAAAAACAGATTTTATATAGATTTGACAACAAAAAGTTGAGTATTTTTGAAAAAATAAATACTAAGTTCAAAGAATATTATGAATCAAACGCAACAGGTTTTTTAAATCTGTCATCAAGCGCAACCTTCAGTTACTAGCGTAGGGGGAGTTGACGTACAATCAACCACTCATCCTGTTTACCAAGTAGTTATTAAAAAGGTAGAAACTCAAACTGATTGGTTTTTTTTTTTCTACTTTACAGTACAGCATTTTAAACGCACTGCATAGAGTGTGGTAGAGCTGATACACCTACCCCAAATCGCTTAAAGGAATAGTCTAGTCAAAACTAAACTTCTTGATTCAGATTGAGCATGCAATTTTAAGCAACTTTCAAATTAACTCATCAATTTGTCTTTGTTCTCTTGGTATCTTTATTTGAATGTAAGCTTATGAGCCTGCCCATTTTTGGTTCAGCACCTGGGTAGCTCTTGCTAATTGGTGGCTACATTTAGACACCTCTCAGAAAGTGCTACCCAGGTGCTGAACCAAAAATGGGCCAGCTCCTATGCTTACATTCTTGCTTTTTCAAATTAAAGATACCAAGAGAACAAAGAAAAATTGATAATAGGAGTAAATTGAAAAGTTTCATGCTCTATCTAAATCATGAAAGTTTAATTTTGACTAGACTATCCCTTTAATCCATTTTCAGCACCCCCATTGATGCTTGTTTAAATGTTCTCTCCAGCTGCTGATTACCCCAGCTATTATTGTCTGTAGCCTTTCTATAGGACAAGCAATAAGTCTTCAGAACAGCCAAACGCCCCGATGGCAAGGCAACGGCATCCTGCTATTACTAAGAACAGCAGACATTTTATTATAAACACATTAAATCCACCATGTCCTCTTGAAAAACTTACAAGAGACTAGAGTACATGTGTCAGCACTTAATCATTAATAAGCAAAATAGTTTAATACTAATTTGATAATTAAAAAAAACAATCATGCAACATGTCTTATTTACCTAATTAATAAATTGATTATATATTTTGCAATTTAAATTATTTGTTGAAATACCGTTATTAAAATTAGATAGATACAACTTTGGTGTCAGTGAATTGTTTCACACACACACACACCCCCCTCTCTAGGAAGGAGCTTTTTTATATTCTAGAGTTTCTACTCTATCTTGGCCCTTACTGTCCTATAGGATAAAAGCTTTCTATGAAGTGGAAAACACATCTGTTCCTAATAATTTCAAGTTTGTTATAAACTACCACTTTAAATGCTCTTAGATTCACACTCATCAGAATTGCTTTCCCCATTTAACAGGGTGCGTCTGTCATTAACCAATCAGGTATTATCTAAGACTCATTACAACCTTTATGATACTTGTAAGAACACATTTTACCAATGTGCATGTGTTTGGCTTAAAAGAACAACATATTCCTACACATGCTTATGTTTTAATAATCTGACATTTTGAATGACAAATGTGTTCTCATTCACATGCAGTGTAATAATTTTATAGTGGAACAGAAAGTTTGTCCAAAATACATTTCAATAGTTTAACTCGGAACAATTTGGATTATAAGAGTCATATTAAATTACAGTTGCAATGTATTAGACATATTCATACAAAACCAGAAAATTATAATTAGCAATAACAGATTTTGATAGGGAAATAAATCTTAGTATTCCTAAGATTACACACACAATATTATAGGAAGGAGGCCAAAAAAGGTTTCCAATGTACAGATTTCAGTATATAAAGTAGTGATATACAATACAATGATTCATAGCTAGTTAAATAGCAGAGGTACTGAAGGCTGAGAAATGCATTGCCCTTGGAAGTTACTGATAAGGACCTGAAAGGATTTCCTTTCTTTCCCAGGAGTAAGCTGGTGGAAGCTAGGAGCTACAATGCCGTTTGTACACTACCTATATAGTTCTAGGATATACCACATTTTTTTACTGCATTATGGCAAGTTTCAAATGTATATCCTTTAAAAAAAAACAAAAAAAAAAAACTTTAATATATCATGAAAGGTTAATAGACCTTATAGAATTCAGTTTGCTTTGCCACCAAGTATTGCTAATTCAGAGACTTTCACTTCACCTAACAGCTGTTAACTTTAAAGGGACATTAAACACTAAATACAATTAGATAGAATGATGCAATAAAAGAAAAGATTAGTCTGAGACCAACATGTAGATGTATTTTTTTTTAAAGTTTCATTGGCTGTTTAAATATTGACAAAATAAGTTTTTAGTGTCTATAAAGCAATGGGAGCTGCCATGTTGTAACTTAGGTTACCTTCTCTGCTGTGGTCAATTAGAGACAATTATAAATAGGTCACTAGAGTGTGCAGCCGATGACTACAGGGAGTGCAGAATTATTAGGCAAGTTGTATTTTTGAGGATTAATTTTATTATTGAACAACAACCATGTTCTCAATGAACCCAAAAAACTCATTAATATCAAAGCTGAATAGTTTTGGGAGTAGTTTTTATTTTGTTTTTAGTTATAGCTATTTTAGGGGGATATCTGTGTGTGCAGGTGACTATTACTGTGCATAATTATTAGGCAACTTAACAAAAAACAAATATATACCCATTTCAATTATTTATTTTTACCAGTGAAACCAATATAACATCTCAACATTCACAAATATACATTTCTGACATTCAAAAACAAAACAAAAACAAATCAGTGACCAATATAGCCACCTTTCTTTGCAAGGACACTCAAAAGCCTGCCATCCATGGATTCTGTCAGTGTTTTGATCTGTTCACCATCAACATTGCGTGCAGCAGCAACCACAGCCTCCCAGACACTGTTCAGAGAGGTGTACTGTTTTCCCTCCTTGTAAATCTCACATTTGATGATGGACCACAGGTTCTCAATGGGGTTCAGATCAGGTGAACAAGGAGGCCATGTCATTAGATTTTCTTCTTTTATACCCTTTCTTGCCAGCCACGCTGTGGAGTACTTGGACGCGTGTGATGGAGCATTGTCCTGCATGAAAATCATGTTTTTCTTGAAGGATGCAGACTTCTTCCTGTACCACTGCTTGAAGAAGGTGTCTTCCAGAAACTGGCAGTAGGACTGGGAGTTGAGCTTGACTCCATCCTCAACCCGAAAAGGCCCCACAAGCTCATCTTTGATGATACCAGCCCAAACCAGTACTCCACCTCCACCTTGCTGGCGTCTGAGTCGGACTGGAGCTCTCTGCCCTTTACCAATCCAGCCACGGGCCCATCCATCTGGCCCATCAAGACTCACTCTCATTTCATCAGTCCATAAAACCTTAGAAAAATCAGTCTTGAGATATTTCTTGGCCCAGTCTTGACGTTTCAGCTTGTGTGTCTTGTTCAGTGGTGGTCGTCTTTCAGCCTTTCTTACCTTGGCCATGTCTCTGAGTATTGCACACCTTGTGCTTTTGGGCACTCCTGTGATGTTGCAGCTCTGAAATATGGCCAAACTGGTGGCAAGTGGCATCTTGGCAGCTGCACGCTTGACTTTTCTCAGTTCATGGGCAGTTATTTTGCGCCTTGGTTTTTCCACACGCTTCTTGCGACCCTGTTGACTATTTTGAATGAAACGCTTGATTGTTCGATGATCACGCTTCAGAAGCTTTGCAATTTTAAGAGTGCTGCATCCCTCTGCAAGATATCTCACTATTTTTGACTTTTCTGAGCCTGTCAAGTCCTTCTTTTGACCCATTTTGCCAAAGGAAAGGAATTTGCCTAATAATTATGCACACCTGATATAGGGTGTTGATGTCATTAGACCACACCCCTTCTCATTACAGAGATGCACATCACCTAATATGCTTAATTGGTAGTAGGCTTTCGAGCCTATACAGTTTGGAGTAAGACAACATGCATAAAGAGGATGATGTGGTCAAAATACTCATTTGCATAATAATTCTGCACTCCCTGTATGTGGAATATACGTGTTTGCACTTCCATTTCTAACAGGAAATGAAAAGCTCACAATTTCAGAATGGAACAGGAAAAGGGTTTAAATAAAATAATGAAAGTATATTGCAGACTTTTTTATATATAAAATTTATCATTTTAAATTACCATCTCAAAGTGTTTAATGTCCCTTTAAAGACAAACTGTAATATTGGACATCTTAAAGGGCAGCTATAATCAAAAAAATGACATGATCTAATCCACTAGAGCATGTAATGTGAAGACGATCAACGCTGCAGTGATGTATGTTTAACCTCTACAATGGAGTTAAAAACTCATAATTTATTTTATTTTTTTAAGATGTCAGGGGTAAATTTTTTCTCTCTTTGCTTTTTCGTCTCTGCTATTTACAACTCTGTACCAAAACTATATAAGAAAGGATTTTTCTTACACCTGGTGAGTCCGGTATAAGGTGCAATTCAGTCTTCTCTCTACAGTGAGCTTTATGGGCCAACAATGTCAACAGCGTGAAAGAAGACAGTGTCATATCAAAACACAAACTTTAGGCCACTTAGAAGTGACACTGTAGGATATGTAAAGGCATGTTTTAACCACTTTTATGTTTCAGGATGACCAAATATGAAAGACATGTCATGTTTTGTATCAAAATAATCCTAATGATGTCACAATGACATTGCTTATAATTGTATACGTACTGTATACATAAATACAATTATAAAAAGGTATCCTGTAACTTCAGCCAGGGCTTGCAATTTAGTTTATGGCCTGACATAAAAAAGGGGTGGATAACCTCCTTGCTCACACTCTGGAAGTGGCCTGGTCAGAATAACCTAACCTAAATGTTTTTAAATGGTGAATTTAGCAAAATAATATTGTCATTATACATGGGAGGCTGTGGACAACAGCATGTTTGACAATATTTCTGACATCTCCCTGGGACAGACGCTATTCTGGTAAAGTTACAGGTTCTCCTATATTTTCTCCTTTTTTATTTTTAAAACTGTTTTGCTTTTGTGTGCATTTGAGTTTGTTAATTCCTTTTTATATAAATGACTCTTGGTCATAATAAAATGTTCCTTTTTTTTTTTTTGTAAAAGGGACATAATACTCATATGCTAAATCACTTGAAAGTGATGCAGCATAACTATACAAAGCTGACATGAAAACATCACCTGAACATCTCCATGTAAAAAGGGAAAATATTTTACCTCAAAATTTCTTCAGCTCACTAAAGTAAGTTCTCTGTGAACATTTAGAGCTGCTGTAAAGCTGCAAGTTGAAAAAAACAAAACAAACAAAAATAAAAACCAATACACATTAGCAGTGCTGAGGTTTTGCAATGATCTCATTAAATTTCACAGTAAACTTCCTTAAACTGAATAGAAAAATAACATGACCATGCCTGCACATGCCAGATGCACACTCCCTTGGAAATCCTGGGACTAAAGTCTCTTTACAGTGGGTTGTGAATACTTAAGAAATTGTGAGGTAAATACCTTCCTTTTCTACATAGAGATGTTCAGGTGATATTTTCAAGTCAGCTATTTACAGCTATGCTGCATTGCTTTCAAGTGCTTCAATATTTGGGTATCATGGCCCTTTAAGTTTTTGCTTTTGTCTAATATTTGAACCCCATTATGAAAAGACTAGTAATAATAGTATTATTATTTAGATTTATTTCTGCTAAAATATGTTTTGGGAATCGTTATTGGTTAATCTGGGTTATTCCTTAGGATTTCCCATATAATAATTTGGTGACAGCAGAAAAAGTTTTGTGTGGGTATCACTAAAGGGGAGTTTGGGCACTTTTCTTGGCCTAGTACATATGAGAGGATTTGTTAACCCCTGAACTCACTGTCACAGGATTGCCTGAAGTGGCTAGACTGTGACAAACTGGTAAAGGTGGAAAAGGTTGATTAACCCTTTCTGTGACAAACTGGTGACTGTTGCTAGGTTGGGTTAACCCCTGTACATCACAATACAGTAGAAATACTGCTTGGGACTTGCTGTGCACTGCTGGTCCTGAGTGAGTTGCTGATCCAATCAGAAGAGAGTTCCGACCCAGGATCAGCAGTCCACCACGAGTTCCGATCGGTATTTCTACCCTGTGTATTTAACCCCATTGCAGGGGTTAAAAAAAAACAAAAAAAAAAAACACAACAGTACAGCAGGGTTAGATTAGAGCATGCAATTATTCAACTATAATGGCCCTTTAATAAAGCAATAAAAGTAATTGGATTATTTAATTTATTGCCGTTACTCTTGTTAACAAAAATCTATTAAACGTTGCCTAGCACATCAATTCAGAAAAGGTTAAAGGGACATTCCAGGACAAGCCACTCCTCCAGAACTACTTTGCATAATAAATTATAAAAATGTTAAAGGTACGAAGAAATGCAAAAAGAAAATAATGTATTAGAGCATTTTATTATTGCACTATTGCATCTTTATAACTGTAGAAGTGTTAATGCATATAGTTAAAGTCAACTGCAGAGGAGCAATGCACAACTGGCACCTAGATGAACACATCTGTTGAACCAATGATAATATATGAATGGCCGCTAACCACCAGCTAGCTTCCTGTATTGCATTGTTGCTCCTGACCATACTTAGGTGCTTTTCAACACAAAAATACTAAAAGAATGAAGTCAATTTAAAAATATATTATATATAAAAGTTTATTAACACTGCATACTCTGTCTGAACCATGAAAGTTTAATTCCAAGTTGACTTCCATACCTGTGTAAGATAAATGTAGCCACCAATCATAAAGCGCTACCCAGGGTTCTGAACCAAAAATGTGCTGGCTCCTAAGCTTACATTCCTGCTTTTTCAAAGAAAGATACCAAGAGAATGAAGACAAATTGACAATAGTAGTAAATGAGAAAGTTGCTTAAAATTGCATGCTCTCTCTCACTGGTTTTCAAACCTGTCCTCAAGTCTCCCCAACAGGTTAGGTTTTCAGAAATGACCTTGGATGAGAGCAGGTAAAGTTTGAAAACCAGTGCTCTATCTGAATCATGAAATAAAAAATGTGGGTTTCATATCTCTTTAATACAGGGCTAGATGAGGGCAATTACTGGAATTAATTTGTTACTGAGGTAGGTGGTAGGCTTCCATGAACAAAAATGTCTTCAGTGAGCGTTTAAAAGTAGGCAGATTAGGGGAAAGTCTGACAGTGCGAGGGAGAGCGGTCCAGACGGTAGGTGAAGTACGAGAGAAGTACAGCAGTCTAGTATGAGAAAAGGTGATAATCGAAGATGCAAGAAGCAGATCATTGTGTGAGTATATTTGTTGATTACTGAGGGCAGGTAGTAGGGAGTGGAATTAGTAAGGGCTTTGAAGTTCAGGTTGAGAGTTTTTAAAGGGATACTGAACCTAATTTTTTTCTTTCATGATTCAGATAGAACATGCAATTTTAAGCATTTTAAACTTTCTAATTTACTCCTAGTATCAATTTTTCTTCATTCTCTTGGTATCTTTTATTTGAAAAAGAAGGCATCTAAGCTAAGGAGCCAGACAATTTTTGGTTCAGAACACTGGACAGCAATTGTTTATTGGTGGGTGAATTTATCCACCAATTTGCAAGAACAACCCAGGTTGTTCACCAAAAACGGTCCGGCTTTTAAACTTACATACTTGCTTTTCAAATAAAGATACCAAGAGAATGAAGTGTGATAATAGGAGTAAATTAGAAAGTTGCTTAAAATTGCATGGTCTATCTGAATCATGAAATAAAAAAATTGGGTTCAGTGTCCCTTTAATTTAATTCTGCAGTGAACAGAAAGCCAATGGACTCACAGAGAGGTGCAGCAGATACAGAGTGACAGGAAAGGTGGATTAGCGTGGCAGAGGCATTTACGATGGACTGAAAGGGGGGGGGGGGAGGAAGGCCAGTGGGTAACTTATTGCAGTAGTCAAGTTGGGAAATTACAAGGTAGTAGATTTGCTTTGTGGTGTCAGCACTCAAAAACAGACGATTTTGAAAATATTGCATAGGTGTTTGTGACAGGATGAAGAAAGCGATTGGATGTGGGGGATGAAGGACAGGTTGGAGTCAAGTGCAACTCTGAGACAGCGGATGGGGTGATAGTGATGCCGTTGACAATGATAGTAAATTCAGAAATTGGAGTAGAGCAAGATGGGGATTAAAAAGAGCTCAGTCTTGGACATGTTAATCTTTGAATGGTGAGAGGCCATCCAGGAATAAATGCCAGATAAGCAGTGGCTGACATGATCAGATCTGATCTGGATGATTGCTGTCCGCCACCTAAGAGGTGTAGGAGAAGTTAAGGAGCAGCGGTCTTACGACCTGTGCTTCTTAACTTCTGTTTCCAGCGAGTCGAAAACTTTGGGGGTAGATTGCAGCATCCGCTGCTTAATAAATCTACCCCCATGGCTGTAAACAGGAAGGAATTCCCTACTTTAAATGGAGAAACTATATATCTCTTGAGTCCTGAGTGATTACTACAGTTTAACATTAGTGGAGAAACATGGACTTCTATTAACTGTCTGTTTCAAATACCTTCTGAAGTTTATTTGTTGTAAATGTAAAATTTGCTTGGAATACATTCCCAAGGTTTACAATCATAGTATTACAATAAACGGTTTCTAGACAGGCCTGCATAATTATTACATATTACACTGTGCATAAAGAGAACAAAAATGACAGTTACAGCTGTCAGAAATATGATGCAAAACAAGATAAAAAGGGAAAGCCATAAAAGAGCAATAAGAATTAACACATCCAATCTTTCAAGGCTTCCTCTTTCAACATATTGCTCCCATTCTATGCCTCAAGTAACCATGCCTGGCTATTTTTTTAAAGGAAAAATATAGTCTGATAGAAATGTGTCAACTAAAATATTAGTATATTAACATTCTCTAATTTTGTCACAAATGGTCACAGTTTACAAACACCAGACATAAAACGCAAACAAAAAGAGAAAAACACGAAACGTGATTAAGAAAATTCGATTTTGTCTTATGGCTGAAATTTAGAGAAAAAAAAAATAACATTTAGTAGGGGGGGAAAAGGGAATAGGAATAACAATGTTTTGACTTATCACAAAACACTGTAAACAGAGATGTTGTCGTAAATTTGTCTAAGTAGGGAGTTAATCCAAGATAGCTAAAAAAGAAAAAGTAAGTGTATAAAGGGGGGGGGAAACATTTTCCTATTGCTCCCCCGTCTGCCCCTCACTTGAGAACTTTTTTTTTCTTCTATGTGTGGCATCCAATCACATAGCATGTCGCACAGCACATAAACAAAAATGGCCAATAGCAGACCGGTTCAAATGCTCACGTCATTAACCCTTTAAGGACACAGCTTTCAGTTTGCTCAATTGTTTTATGATGGAAAAATTCCGTCATATGTCCTTAAGAGGTTAAAAACAAGAAAAAGGAAATGCAGTGGATGGAGGAAACTCACTATTAGGGTAAGGATTCAACTCATAATTTATTTAAAATAGGATTATTTATTTAAAAATAAATAAAAAATAGTGTAAGTATTTAGGTGATATATTTAAGAAACGGCTTTGAAAATAACCAAATTTGCCATCACTTTAATAAGAAGTAAATAAATAAAGTTTGTAATGTACTTTATTTTGTCTACTTTTCTGTAAACTAACTCTGAAACCTGTGTTTAACATGGAATATATGTGTGTCACTTCTAACCATTCTTAGTAACTAATACACTATGATGATCTTTTGCTGCATTTAAAAAAACATTGAGGCTAAATCATTTGTTTATATTAATTTTGAAAACTATAAGAAACTTTTTTTTCCCCCATCTACAAAAGAATTGGATGCAAATGTAAAAATACTAAAGTAAATTCAACATTGTTTAAATTCATAGTAAAATAAATACATAGTAAATTACTTTTTGATTGATATGGGCAGCTCCCACAACCAACATAAGCTGACACACTCATCTCAAAAGAGCCAAGTGCAATAATAAAATTCTTTAACACATTAGTGCTCTTTTGTATTACTGCATCCCCCTAAAGGGGCGATTTATCAAGCTGAGGCAGACAGGGGCGCACATACGTGCCCCTGTCCTCCACAGCTCACCCTAGGCGGAATTCAGCACTGCACACGAGCGCTATTTTGCGCTCACGTGCAACCCTGTCCCCTGCCTGCGCATAGCCAATTACGAACGGGCACAGGAGCTGTCAATCTCCCCTGTCAGACTAGACCACAGAGATTGAAATTCGCCACCTAAGAGGTGGCGAAAGGGTAGGGAAGCAGCAGTCTGATGACCGCTGCTTGTTAAATACGGCGTGCAGGTTATCTTGTGAGAACCTGCAGTCGTAGGCAAGCAAAGCCTGCCGAAAGGGCTTGATAAATCGCCCCCTAAGTGTCCAGAGTAGCACTGACATTTCTCAGCTAGACAAACAGGTAAGCCAATCAGGAGCAGTTTACAAGAGTAGCACGTCCAGTTGAGGAGTAGTAGTGCACATACCTATGCACTGCATTAACCCTTTGGCTGCTAAGCCATTTCCCACCTGGGGGCTAATTTTTGAAAACATTTTTTTAACTTTTTTTTTAATTTTTTTTTTTTTTTTTTTACAGACCCCCAAGACTTACACTGCGATTATTAAGTATAAATAAAGTTGCGCGGTGACGTCATCACGTAATTGCGTGTGACGTCACCGCGCATCACGTGAAGCCCCGGCGATGCCTGTCACTCTACAGGCACGATCACCGGGGTAGGAGCAGTGAGGAGCCCCCAGATCTACCTCAAGGTGGGAGAGTGTTCATGACGGCTCTGAGCCGTCATTAGCACCAGAGTGAGAAACTCTGTGACGGCTCAGAGCCGTCATTAGCACTCAAAAGGTAAAACCTCTTTCTGATGTTAAAGGGATACTCTAGTAAAAATTAAACTTTCATGATTCAGACAGAGCATGTCATTTTAAACAACCTTCCAATTTACTTCCATTAACAAAATGTGTACAGTCTATTTACACATGAGTCACCAGCTCCTACTGAGCATGTGCAAGAATTCACAGAATATATATATATGCATTTGTGATTGGCTGATGACTGTCACATGAAACAGGAGTGGAAATGCACAATGAGCTCTGACGCAATAGACCATTTACTATTAAACTTATGTCAATTTTGTAATAATAAAAAAAAAAAATGTATTTAAACTGCAAAGCTACTACTGGTCCAGAGCAGAAACTGCAGCTGATCCAATCAGCAGCTTTAGTAGCACAACCCTCATTGAATTTGAGGATCCCACGCGGTACTTCACTATTATGTTTAACCGCTTTGCAGAGGTTAAAGAAACAGGAGGTGCAGGGACATTAGTCTTAACATTTTAATTTTTCAACTACAATGGCCATTAATTCCAAGGCTACAGAATTGTGAGCAAAAGAATATTAGTTTGTGGGGCTTGACACTTTATCAGCCCACACACATTTTTTCCAATATTACGTATAGAAGAGTATTTCAAAACCTACCACATCCCTATGTTGAACTGATACACTTTTTAAATGAAGTTATGGCCCTACACTGATAAAGCTGGCTGAGCTACCCCTTTCAGTCAGTGGAAATTAATATAATATACAGTATATACAAAATCAGTAAAAGCATAACCAACCTCACTGTTTTAATGCACAAAGTATTTACTAAACTTAAGTTTTTTTTCTGCACTCATGACTGTGTGTGTTTGTGTTCAGCCTCACAGACATGGCAGGGGAGTGGTACTTTTCGCAACAGCGGCAATCCCTAATTTTTAAACAAACTAAATAATTAAATAAATACATTGTCAGATGATGGCGATCCCCACTGATCTCTGGCTAAATGAATGGGATCGCATATCTTCCCTATATAGCACATCAAGTAGCCTCATATAGAGCATATTAATCACCTATAACACAAAACACTGAAATAATTAGGAAATAACTGCACAAACAAGTGGATTTTATGAATTGTGGGGAGATCTGCTACTTCTGTATCTAAGTTCCAGAGCTGCCTGTTGCTTTTCCTAGTGAGATAAGACTTCCGCCACTCTACAGGTGGACAACCATAACAAAACCAACACGAATCATTTAGCAGATCCCGACTTCGGAACACAGAGAGGTGTTTAGCTGTAACTATGGAGGCCTCTCCCGAGACACAACACCGGGAACCGAAAAATGAACCGTGAGCAACAGGTAAAATAAGCACCAAGCTCACCTTAGCCTCTCGCACTTATTTCAAGGGGTTCTCTCAGCTCTCCGCTGTCAGTCTTCCCAGTCCCTATGTATAATGACAGCCTAGGAAAGTCGGTATCGTGACGTTCTCTGTCCGCGCTGGGAACGTCAGGATAATGACGCGATGACTTTAGGGCAGACTCCAAGCTGGAAATGTGTGCATGCGCACACTGGAAAATCCACTCCAAGACGGTGCGCATGCGCACAACCTGAGACCGAGTTTGTTCGTGAAGATGCTGAAGAACACAGTTCGTGTGAAGAGAATTAGCATATCAAACTAGGTTCTAAGACGTAGAGAGTAATGCGCATGCTTGTTTGTCGCTAGATTAAAGTATGAGGTTGTCTCCCCCTGCTGCTTACACAATGGAACAGCACCTTTGTAAAAATACAAATTGTATTATAAAATGTGTTTTAAAGCAGTGTTTCTTAGCACGTACCCTTACAGGCATGCAGTTTGCCCTAAGTACCTGTTACTTAATAATATTAGATTAAAAATAAATAAATAGGCAAGTGTGTATAGCCCTGAATGTGACAAAATGGTATCATAAATATTTTTCTGTTTTCAGGAATTCACACACAAGTTTAATATTGTTACAGTAGAAAAAAAAATATGATGAGGGAAGCTACATTTAAGGGACAGTCTATTCAAAAATAAACTTTCATGATTAAGACAGGGCATGTCATTTTAAACAGCTTTCCAATGTACTTTTGTTATCAATTTTGCTTTATTCTCTTGGTATTCTTAGTTGAAAGCTAAACCTAGGAGGCTCATATGCTAATTTCTAAGCCCTTGAAGGCTGCCACTTATATCTGAATGCATTTTTTTTCACAACTAGAGGGCGTTAGTTCCATGTGCACCAAATACATAATATTGTGCTGTGCAGTCACTAGAGGCAGGTGAGGCAGTGCTTCACCTCTCATATGGGCAAAAATATCTTCTTTTTTTTTATTGGCTTTAAAAAAAAAAAATTTAAATTGCTATTTTTTTTCCCACAGCATTTTTTTTTCACAGCTACATGTTGTGCAATGGAGAGCCACAAGCAGGTCTGCCCACCATTACACAACATGCTGTGCCACCTACTGGATGAAAGTGGTTAAGATCATTGCATCGCCCATAACTGCTTATTTGAGGCAGTCGGACAGTCCTATTTGGGCTGAACCAATCCAATGAGAGGCATTAGTAAGCAGAACTTAGGGTTGGGGCTGGTTGTTTAATTATATAAAACAAAACGGAAAAAAAAAATACTTTCATTTATTTTATTGCTGCCCTGTTCAGCTGTAAGCTTTTATTCAATAAAAAAGAGAGTTCTGTTCTTCCCCTCCAAGTGCAGTGGAATGTTCCACTGTCACTTCCTTACAGACTACAGAGCAGGAAGAGATGCAGACTCAGAGCAGTGTTTTAGCCACATTTTATTAAAGTAAGTTCTGCAACCTTAGATTTTACTGAAAGGGATTCTGCTAGTTAAAATTATAATTTAATGAATGTGGTTTAGTGTTTTTTGTTTTTTTACTCTTTTACAGCAGTTTAAGGATCGTTTTTGTATTTTGTTTACTCAAAATTTACACAAGCAGCTTGCCTCTGTACTGCACACTACTTTATGAACTCTCTGTAGCTCTGCTGTTTTATTACTTAAAAATGCATTGGTCCCTCTCCCCCCCCCCCCTTTCCTTGTGTGTGTGTGTGTCTCTCTCTCTATCTATCCATCTCTCTCCTTATGTATCGTTCTCCCCCATGGTCTCTTTCTCTCTCTGTCTCTCTTCCTCCCCCTCTGACTCTCTCATCCCTTATGTGTCTCTCTAACCCTCTGTGTGTGATTGTGTCTCTCTCTATTTCTCTAACCCTCTGTGTGTGATTGTGTGTCTCTCTCTCTCTCTTTAAGCCTCTGTGTGTGATTGTGTCTCTCTGTCTCTCTCTAACCCCCCTGTGTGTGATTGTGTCTCTCTTTCTCTCTCTCTAACCCTCTGTGTGTGATTGTGTCTCTCTCTTTCTAACCCTCTGTGTGTGATTGTCTCTCTCTTTCTCTCTCTCTCTTTCTAACCCTCTGTGTGTGATTGTGTCTCTCTCTCTCTCTCTAACCCTCTGTGTGTGATTGTGTCTCTCTCTCTCTCTTTCTCTAACCCTCTGTGTGTGTGATTGTGTCTCTCTCTCGTTCTCTAACCCTCTGTGGTGTGATTGTGTCTCCTCTCTTTCTAACCCTCTGTGTGTGATTGTGTCTCTCTCTTTCTCTAACCCTCTGTGTGTGATTGTGTCTCTCTCTCTTTCTCTCTCTAACCCTCTGTGTGTGATTGTGTCTCTCTCTCTTTCTCTCTCTAACCCTCTGTGTGTGATTGTGTCTCTCTCTCTTTCTCTAACCCTCTGTGTGTGATTGTGTCCTCTCTCTTTCTCTAACCCTCTGTGTGTGATTGTGTCTCTCTCTCTCTCTTTCTCTCTCTAACCCTCTGTGTGTGATTGTGTCTCTCTCTTTCTCTAACCCTCTGTGTGTGATTGTGTCTCTCTCTTTCTCTAAACCTCTGTGTGTGATTGTGTCTCTCTCTTTCTCTAACCCCTCTGTGTGTGATTGTGTCTCTCTCTTTCTCTAACCCTCTGTGTGTGATTGTGTCTCTCTCTAACCCCTCTGTGTGTGATTGTGTCTCTCTCTCTTTCTCTCTCTCTCTAACCCTCTGTGTGATTGTGTCTCTCTCTTTCTCTAACCCTCTGTGTGTGATTGTATCTCTCTCTCTCTCTCTCTAACCCTCTGTGTGTGATTGTGTGTGTGTCTCTCTCAGGACCATCTTTAACACAGGGCAAAAGGGGCAGCAGCTTAATGGTTCATACCAGACTGCTGATGTGACATTGGGAACACACACATTCAGTCCTAATACTGTCACAGTCAAAAGTACTCTGCTTATATATTTTTTTTAAAAAACTGTGCCAGACCGTGCCGGTGTCATGTGACATGCCAAGCTAGTGCCATGTGCTGTTTTATATGTGCACTGTGCAGCACTGAATGCAAAGCTCTAACTCGGCATCCAGCCATTTCCCACTGCATCAGAAAAGGTCCTACTGGGGTTACCACTGTTACCAGGTAACTGCTCTGGTGGTGGGGATTGTTTCTGGGTAGGGCTGACTGTAGGCGCATGCAGCAGAAAGCTGGAGCGGCAGGCACATGAGGATTTGAGCATCTGTGCAGCTGCATACACTGCTCTCTTCAGTCTTGAGGCTGTGTGACTCATCTCACACTGTATCCATGCAGGCCTTGGACAGACAGCATCATGTCTACTGGTCCCCTTAGCCCTGCTCTTTCTGCTGTGGCCCCTAAGATCAACTAACTGAAGTTTGTTAGGGGAATAGTGCTTTGTAGAAAGGTGTTAGTGGGAAGAATAAGTGAGTGCACACACGCCCCTCCCCATGCAGCATTGTCTAGTTCAGGGTGAGAGGGAACTTGTTACCTAGCAAAGAAGCTACATGTGCTGGTGTGGCTGATGTATAGCGTCATGCTGATACTTCACCCATTAATGTAAGATTTATTTTTATAGTTTTTATTTTCTCTCTGTCTCAGATTTTACAGCTTCCCATAGTAGTTCTGCTGTTCCAGTCAGTAAACTTATATTTGTCTGTACCTCCAAGCTTCCTCCTTTACCTTGCTTTGCTCCTGTTGGCTGCCCTAAAATCTCTTTAACCAGCTTAACCTCACACCAGAATCACATTTAAAAGAATATTAAATGAAATCCACAGTGGAGGAATTTATATATTTATTTACTTATTAGTTCTGCTTAGGTCCAGTTTCACATATTGCAATTTTTTTTTTTTTTAAATGATTAGCCCAGCAGTGGATGATCCACCGCTGGGCTAATAATAAAAAAAAATTGATTTAGTTGTTTTTTTGGGATGTTGGGGTGGAGAGCGAAATTGCATGGGGTGGGGGGCCCAAGAAATTTTTTGCCCAGGGTCCAATCAATAATAAAGACGGCCCTGGTCTCTCTCTCTCTTTTTCTCTCTCTCTCTAACCCTCTGTGTATGATTGTGTCTCTCTCTCTCTCTCTAACCCTCTGTGTGTGATTGTGTCTCTCTCTCTTTTTCTCTCTCTAACCCTCTGTGTATGATTGTGTCTCTCTCTCTTTTTCTCTCTCTCTCTAACCCTCTGTGTGTGATTGTGTCTCTCTTTCTCTCTCTCTCTCCTCTCTCTCTCTCTAACCCTCTGTGTGTGATTGTGTCTCTCTTTTCTCTAACCTCTGTATGTGATTGTGTCGCTCTCCTTCTTTCTCTCTTCTCTAACCCTCTGTGTGTGATTGTGTGTCTCTCTCTCTTTCTCTCTCTCTACCCTCTGTGTGTGATTGTGTTTCTCTCTCTCTCTCTCTAACCCTCTGTGTGTGATTGTGTCTCTCTCTCTAACCATCTGTGTGTGATTGTGTCTCTCTCTCTCTAACCCTCTGTGTCTCTCTCCCCCGTCTCTCTCTCTCCCCCTGAGTGCTTTTCTGTGTTTCTGTCTACCTTTTATTTATTTAATTAATGAATTGGTAGTGCCATCTGATGGTGTAGCTTTATTTAAAGGGGTGGGGTTAAGCGCCCCACCATCTTTAAATTTCACCAGCCGCCACTGGATCAAGACATTTTATAATTTACTGAATAATGAAATAAATCTATAAGCATAATTTTGCAGCATTAAAGTAAAAAGTATGTTTTAAACATATTTTAATGGGCATGGATTTCTAGATCTCATAATCAGAGCAAGCATTTTGTTATCTGGCAAGAGTTTCTGTTACAATCCTTTAGACTAAAATCAGATGTTTACTAAGTTGACCAGTTTTCCAAGACACCATTTAAAGGGACATGAAACCATATGTTTTCTTTCATGATTTAGAAAGAGCATGCAATTTTAATAACTTTCACAATTTACATCTAATATCTAATTTTCTTCATTCTTTTTGATATCCTTTGTTGAAAATAATATCTAAATATCTCAGTAGCTGCTGATTGGTGGCTGCACATAGATACCTCATGTGGATTGGGCTCACCCCATGTGCATTGCTATTTCTTCAACAAAGGATATCTAAAGAACGAAGACTATCCTAGGCCACTGCCTTACCAGCCTCTGAGTCACTACTGCACGTCACTGGCTCGCACCCCTAGGAGTTGTTAACCAGAGATCAGCACTGATTGGGTAGAAATGGAAGTCCTGTAAAAGAAGTGAGCATAAGGAGGCAAGGTCTGCAGAGTCTTAGACACAAGCAAATCACATAGGTAAAAAGTGAATTAATATAACGGTGGTTGGTTTTAAAAAAGAAATGTGGAATGGGTAATAAAGGGGATTACCTATCTTTTTAAAACAATAACAATTCTGGTGTAAACTGGTTCCTTTAATTGTAACACATTCACATCAGGTTTATTTCATTGTGGCATACTTAGGTAAGACATTTTATGTCATGTTTTTCTTAGTGACATTTCACTGTGGCTTTTGTGACACGTTTTCACAGTGATAACACTTTATCTGACACATTTCCTGTGACAATCTTTAAATCAGCATTTCCCAGCTCCAGTTCTTTAAATGTCACTAACTGTAGGGTTGCCACCTTTCTAGGAGATAATACTGGCTATGCTCATTAACATAAATTTGCATCAATAATTATACAGCATAACTCAAAGCGAGTGATAATTTGTTTATAAATTAGTATCCTTCACACTCAGAAGTTTCACTTTGACAGGGCTTTGTTTTCAAAATTTATTCTTTATTTTCTATATTGACAACAAACCTTATGTCGGTAAAATATGAGAAAATAATTCTTATCATAACCTACTTTCAACTGAGCTGAGTCCTTAAAGAAAATTATGTTGTTTATATGAAGATCAGGACTATCAGAAACTACTTGAGGACACTTTGAATAGAATAGATGATTAACTTTCTGACAAGAAATGGGGAATAAGGTATCAGAGGAACTGTAAAGATTCTGATTTAAAAATGTATAGTTGGAATCAAAATGATATTCAGGGAAATAGTGCCTGGAACGAGGATTAAGGGGTTGCCAGCTGCTCTCCACAAAAATACTGGACACACTCGAGATGACTATGCACAATGGAAGGTGGGTGACACACAATGCCCCCCCCCCCCCCCCCCCAAAGCCCTCACTCTTGATCATGTATATTTTTGTAACAAGCACTCATTACCTTTTAGCCATTAACATGCAAATCAATAATTTTAACCTCTTTGTTTGCCAGTAACACACATAAACAGTAATGATTTGACCCTCTTCTCTACCACTTACTTTTTTTTCTGTTCCATATTTGTAATGCATTATGGAATATAAGGTCTTTTACGTTTTGCTAAATTCATGAACTTTAAAAAAATATGGGCATTTAAGTGTCCAGTATTTATGTGAAGACTTTACTGGACAGCCAGCTAAAATACTGGACTGCCCAGTTACATACTGGACACCTGTCAACCTTACAGAGGACCCAGCATTTATGGGAGCCCACCAGTGGCTGCCTTAGCTCAAAGTCACAGCTGGTTAAATGAGCTAGTGGACTGGTTTTGAGATGGGGCTGATAGCTGCTCTATCTGTAACTAAGCATGTTAAGTGTACAGATATGAAAGTGGGGGGCCATTTCCCTGGAATAAGAGGTCTGTTGCACTGGGAGCCATAGAGTATGGGGTCTGTTCCCTGGAGGTGGAGAGCCCGATTTCTGACCATTGATGTTAAGGGTCCTATCTCTGGAGGTTGGGAGGTGGCAAGGCTCATTAGCATATATCTGCATAAATGTGGGTGGGCGATAGTTGGGGGACCTTCCCTAATTTTTGACAGGTGCCCTAGTTGGTTCTAGTCTGCCTCCGCCTACAAATAGAAGGGTTAACTTTTCAAGCTACCATCAATAAAACACCTAGGTCCTCTGCCCCAATTAACCCCATAAGGACAAGGGCCATTTTTCAATTTATTTTCCTTAGGACAGGACCAGGGCTATATTTTACATTTCTGTGGTGTTTTGTGTTTAGCTGTAATTTTCCCTCTTACTCATTTACTGTACCCACACATATTATATACCGTTTTTCTCGCTACTAAATGGACTTTCTAAAGATATCATTATTTTCATCATATCTTATAATTACTATTAAAAAATATTATAAAATATGATGAAAAAATGGAAAAAAACACACTTTTTCTAACTTTGACCCCCAAAATCTGTTACACATCTACAACCACACCAAAACAACCATGCTAAATAGTTTCTAAATTTTGTCCTGAGTTTAGAAATAGCCAATGTTAACAAGTTCTTTGCCTTTTTTGTAAGTTATAGGGCAATAAATACAAGTAGCACTTTGCTATTTCAAAACCACTTTTTTCAAAATGAGCGCTAGTTACATTGGAACCCTGATATCTGTCAGGAATACCTGAATATCCCTTGACATGTATATATTTTTTTAGAAGACATCCCAAAGGTAGTTGATCTAGGCCCATTTGGTATATTTCATGCCACCATTTCACCGCCAAATGCGATCAAATAAAAACAATTGTTCACTTTTTCACAAATTCTTTCACAAACTTTAGGTTTCTCACAGAAATTATTTTACAAACAACTTATGCAATTATGGCATAAATAGTTGTAAATGCTTCTCTGGGATCCCACTTTGTTCAGAAATAGCAGACTTATATGGGCTTTGGCGTTGCTTTTTGGTAATTAGAAGGCTGCTAAATGCCACTGCGCACCACATCACATGTTTTATGCCCAGCAGTGAAGGGGGTTAATTAGGGAGCATTTAGGGAGCTTGTAGAGTTAATTTTAGCTTTAGTGTAGTAGACAACCCAAAGTATTGATCTAGGCTCCATTTTGGTATATTTAATGCCACCATTTCACCGCCAATTGCGATCAAAATTTTAAAAAACTTAAAATTTTTCGCATTTTAGGTTTCTCACTGGAAATTATTTACAAACAGCTTGTGCAATTATGGCACAAAAGGTTGTAAAGGCTTCTCTGGGATCCCCTTTGTTCAGAAATAGCAGACATATTATGGCTTTGGGGATGCTTTTTGGTAATTAGAAGGCTGCTAAATGCCGCTGCACATCACACGTTTATTATGTCTAGCAGTGAAGGGGTTAAATTAGGGGATCCTGTATGGAGCTTGCAGGGTTAATTTTAGCTTTAGTGTAGAGATCAGCCTCCCACCTGACACATCAGACCCCCTGATCCCTCCCAAACAGCTCTCTTCCTCCCCCACCCCACAATTTGTCCCCGCCATCGTAAGTACTAGGCAGAAAGTCCTGCCAGTACTAAAATAAAAGGTATCTTTTATTTTATTTTTATTTTTTAGCATATTACAATATGCTGCTGTGTAGGATCCCCCTTAGCCCCAAACCTCCCTGATCCCCCCCCACCCCCCCCAAACAGCTCTCTAACCCTCCACCCTCTACATTATTGGGAGCCATCTTGGGTACTGGCAGCTGTATGCCAGTACCCAGTTTACAAAAAAAAAATAAAAATTATTTTTTCCCCACTTTTCTGTAATGTAGCTTCCCCCCCCAAAGACTAAACCGCCACCCCCTCCCAGATCACTTCGATTATTTATAATAAAATTTTTATTCCCCCTCTCTCCCTATAATTTTTAAACTATCGGTTCCATAGTGTAATGGTTCCCACCTGCTCCCTCCCTGTGCACGCGTGCGTCCGTGAGCGGCCCCCCAGCTACCCCCCGCCCACGATCCCGCCCACCTCTGCACTCAGCAGGGCCATCGATGGTCACCCACACCGCCTCCCATCCACCAACGATTGCGGGCCATTGATGTCCGTTCCAGAGAGGGCCACAGAGGTTGTCTCTCTCTGCATCGATGGGGAAAAATGTTATTGCAGTGATGCCTCGTTATTTAGGCATCACTGCAATAACCGGGAAAGCGGCTGGAAGCGATTAGGATCACTTTCCAGACGCTTTTCAACCCTAACGCGTTTAACACAAAAGTTATAAGGGCTCAAAGATATGAGAAATCGTGGTGTTAGAAAAAAAAGCAGACAAAGTGCCTACATATACATGTCTAAATATGTATATGTATCTGTGTATATGTGTGTATATATTTATATTATATAGTATATATATACTAGCTGTTGCCCGCGGCTTCGCTCGTGTGGATTTTGTGATTTGTAAATAAAAAAAAAAAAAATAGCGAAAAACCTGTCCACCATCGCAACAAACATGTGCCCTCACGAGTGTGCCCGTTCGGGGTTGCACACTCGCTCATACTGTACTTCTTGAGTTTTCGTTAATGCCGGTGTTTTCTCGTAAATACCAATTTTCATGTCTGTAAACGTCTTTGGTTTTTAAATATATTATCCTCATAAATAACCCCCCCTTTTGACCCCCCCTTAGGTGGATGTTTGGCAAATGGAGAATGTAAATACCAATTTTTACATCAGTAACATCTTTGGTTTTTGAGATATAGATATCTTCATACATTACTCTCCCTTTTTGACCCCCTTAAGTGGATTTTTGGGAGTTGTTAAAACACATATTTTTTATTTTAAAGGAGGGATCTAAATACCAATTTTCACACCTGTACATCTTTGGTTTTTGAGAAAATAGTTATCCTCATAAATCGGCCCCCCTTTTGACCCCCTTAAGTGGATATTTTGGGGAAATGGTAAAACACGGGTTTCTTATTTTTCAAGGAGAATCTATATACTAATTTTCACGTCTCTAACATCTTTGTTTTTTGAGATATAGGTATTCACATAAATCAGCCCCGCTCTTTTGACCCCCCTTAAAGGGCCATGATACCCACATTTTTTCTTTCATGATTTAGAAAGAGAATGCATTTTTAAACATCTTTCTAATTTACTTCTATTATCTAATATGTTTTATTCTCTTGATATTCATTGCTGAAAAGCATATCTAGATATGCTCAGTAGCTGCTGATTGGTTGCTGCACATAGAAGCCTCATGTGATTGGCTCACCCATGTGCATTGCTTTTTCTTCAAATAAGGATATCTAAAAAATGAAGCAAAATAAATAATAGAAGTAAATTGTAATGTTGTTTAAATTTGTATGTTCTATCTGAATCATGAAAGAAAGATTTTGGGTTTCGTGGCCCTTTAAGTTGTTTTTTAGGAAATGGTAAAACACGTGTTTATTTTTAAAGGAGAATCTAAATACCAATTTTCACGTCTGTAACGTCTTTGGTTTCTGAGATATAGGCATTCTCATATATCAGCCCCCCCCCCTTTTACGCCCCTAAAGTGGATTTTGGGGAAATGGTAAAACACGTGTAAAAAAGTTCACTCCCCCTTTTTCACCCCTTAGGGACGTAATTTCCAAAAATGTCTTCCTTAGTGGGTGCCTACGTCATAAAAAAAACGTACGTTCCAAATTTCACGTTCCTAGGTTAAACGGTTTGAGCTGGGCGTCAATGAGTAAGTCAGTAAGGACTTATTTTATATTTTTATATATATGTGGAAACAAAGGGGTTTGAGATAGCGCTTATTCCAAACCACAAATAGACTAATGTAAACAAATAAATGTATATGTACACATACACATATGCTTATTGAGAACACTTGGGCCTAGATTTGGAGTTTGGCGGTAGCCGTGAAAACCAGCGTTAGAGGCTCCTAACGCTGGTTTTAGGCTACCGCCGGTATTTTGAGTCAGTCAAAAAAGGGTCTAACGCTCACTTTCCAGCCGCGACTTTTCCATACCGCAGATCCCTTACGTCAATTGCGTATCCTATCTTTTCAATGGATTCTTTTCTATCTCCGGTATTTAGAGTCGTGTCTGAAGTGAGCGTTAGAATTCTAACGACAAAACTCCAGCCGCAGAAAAAAGTCAGTAGTTAAGAGCTTTCTGGGCTAACGCCTGGTTCATAAAGCTCTTAACTACTGTTCCCTAAAGTACACTAACACCCATAAACTACTATGTACCCCTAAACCGAGGCCCCCCCACATCGCCGACACTCGATTAATTTTTTTTTAACCCCTAATCTGCCGACCCGCCACCTACGTTATCCTTATGCACCCCTAATCTGCTGCCCCTAACACCGCCGACCCCTATATTATATTTATTAACCCCTAATCTGCCCCCCACAACGCTCGCCGCCAGCTACCTACACTTATTAACCCTAATCTGCCGTCCGCCACGCCGCCGCCAGCTACATTATGAGCTATTGTACCCCTAATCTGCTGCCCTAACATCGCCAACCCCTATATTATATTTATTAACCCCTAATCTGCCCCCCTCAACGTCGCCTCCACCTGCCTACACTTATTAACCCCTAATCTGCCGACCGCAAAGAACCGCCACCTACATTATAGCTATGTACCCCTAATCTGCTGCCCCTAACACCGCCGACCCCTATATTATATTTATTAACCCCTAATCTGCCCTCCCTAACATCGCCGACACCTAACTTCAATTATTACCCCTAATCTGCCGACCGAATCTCGCCGCTATTCTAATAAATGTATTAACCCGCTAAAGCTAAGTCTAACCCTAACACCCCCCTATAGTTAAATATAATTTAAATCTAACGAAATAAATTAACTCTTTTAAATAAAACTATTCCTATTTAAAACTAAATACTTACACTTAAAATAAACCCTAATATAGCTACAATATAAATTATAATTATATTATAGCTATTTTAGGATTTATATTTATTTTTACAGGTAACTTGTATTTATTTTAACCAGGTACTAATAGCTATTAAATAGTTAAGAACTATTTATAGCTACCTAGTTAAAAATAATTACAAAATTATCTGTAAAAATAAATCTAACCTAAGTTACAATTAAACCTAACACTAAACACTATCAATAAATAAATTAAATTAAATACCTACAATTACCTACAATTAAACCTAACCACTTACACTATCAATAAATTAATTAAATACAATACCTACAAATACAACAATGAAATAAACTAACTAAAGTACAAAAAATAAAAAAGAACTAAGTTACAAAAAATAAAAAATATTTACAAACATAAGAAAAATATTACAACAATTTTAAACTAATTACACCTACTCTAAGCCCCCTAATAAAATAACAAAGCCCCCCAAAATAAAAAATGCCCTACCCTATTCTAAATTACAAAAGTTCAAAGCTCTTTTACCTTACCAGCCCTGAACAGGGGCCCTTTGTGGGGCATGCCCCAAGAAATTCAGCTCTTTTTCCTTGTAAAAAAACACATACAATACCCCCCCCAACATTACAACCTCCACCCACCTCACATACCCCTAATACTAACCCAAACCCCCCCTTAAAATAACCTAACACTAAAGCCTCTGAAGATTCTTCTCTACCTTGTCTTCACCTCACCGGGTATCACAACACCGATCCATCCTGGCTCCGATATCTTCATCTAAGCCCAAGCGTGGGGCTAGACATCCATCATCCGACGGCTGTAAGAAGTCCAGAAGAGGCTCCAAAGTCTTCATCCTATCCGGGAAGAAGAGTAGATCCGGACCGGCAACCATCTTCTTCCAAGCGTCATCTTCTATCTTCATCCGATGAGGACCGGGCTCCATCTTGAAGACCTCCACCGCGGACCCATCTTCTTCCGATGACGACTTCCCGACGAGATGATGGTTCCTTTAAGGACGGTCATCCAAGATGGTTTCGTCACTCGAAATTCCGATTGGCTGATAGGATTCTATCAGCCAATCGGAATTAAGGTAGGAATATTCTTAGATCAATAGAAAAAGAGAAGACCTCAATCTCCTCCTGGCTCAGACACAGGGGTACTTACAGGTGTGGTTACTCACAATGTAAGGCCTGTGAATATGTCCAAGTGGGGACCAGTTTCTCTTCGTTAGTGACCGGTGAAACCTTTGACATTACTTCCTGTTTTGAATTGCAGATCTCTAATTGTATATACTTACTCTGGTGCTCAGTCTGTGAACTGCAGTACATAGGTCTGAACACCAGTGATGTCAGATCTAGGATCAGGGAACACCTGTCTACTATACGGGTGGGTAAGAGTAGTACGCCTTTGGTGTCCCATTTCGTCCAGCGACATGATAAAGACTGTCGCTCCTTGAAATGGATGATTGTAGAAAAGGTTCAACCACAGAAGAGAGGGGGTGACCAATTTAAGATCTTATCCAGACAGGAAATGTATTGGATCTTTAGGCTCCAAACTAAAAGACCTTTGGGCCTAAACTCCGAATATGATTTTATTAATCATTGGAATTAGATCTTGGTCACCTCTAGTTTAAAGGTCTCATTTGAAATATTATTCTGGAGAACAAGGAATATTATAACAGTGATAATCAAAAAGTTTTTGGAAGTTTGTAATTTTTGGTATTTAATCATAATTTACAAACTTATAGCCTTTATGTAACAGGTACAAGAGAGCTCCATGTTGTTCTGTAAAGTGTAATTTGTAATTTGTATACGCTCTAATGTCCTCTCATTTAAAATTTAAAATTTAAAGTTAAAAAATTTGAGGTTTTGAAATTTATATTTTTAAAAATTCATACGTTCTCAACTATACATAGTAGGATACTTAAAATATGTGATCTAGTTGTATTTGGAGACTTGGGTATTAATGTCCCCTTTTTAGGAGCTTCAGGTATATATATGTGAAATTACTGATAAAAGTGTATATATATATAGTTCATTAAATGTTTATGTTTTACAAGTTAGCGCTCCATTCCAAGTATTTTTAGGGAGTATATACTGTGTAGACATTTATAGAATGCACATTTATTAATATATAGTAATCACAATACATGCTCCATCCCCCGTGTGTCTTTAAATTTCAATTAGTAACCGACCAATAATATGGGAGCACTGGGTTTATAAGGCAATTTGTTTTTAAAAGTTTTAGGGACTATGATTACGGCGTTTTGTGCCGAAACATGTCAATTTGTTTAACTTTAGGGGTGTTTTATCCCCTCTCTCTCCATGTTTTAACTTTGTTACAATAAAGTTTATTAATTTTTAAAATTTGAGGTGCCTGGCAAATCCTCTCTCTCTTTTTGGATATTCTTAGATCAGCCAATCGGATTGAACTTGATTCTGATTGGCTGATTCCATCAGCCAATCAGAATTTTCCTACCTTAATTCCGATTGGCTGATAGAATCCTATCAGCCAATCGGAATTCGAGGGACGCCATCTTGGATGACGTCATTTAAAGGAACCGTCATTCGTCGTCTAGTCGTCGGTTGAAGAGGATGTTCCGCGTCGGCTTGGAAGAAGATGGTTCCGCTCCACTCCAGAAGAAAGAAGATTGAAGATGCGGCTTGATAGAAGACTTCATCCAAGATGATGGACTTCCCGACTTCAGCCCAAGGATGATTTCTTCAGGTCGCCGCTTGGATCCAGACTTCAGCCCGAGGATGGACGTCACTCTTCAGCCCCCCGCTTGGGCTTGGATCAACACTTCCGAGGCTTGGATCAAGACTTCCGAGGACCGATCGGTGAACCTGGCACGGTGAAGATAAGGGATCTTCAGGGGCTTAGTGTTAGTTTTATTTAAGGGGGGTTTGGGGTTAGATTAGGGGTATGTGGGTGGGTGGGTTTGTAATGTTGGGGGGGGGTATTGTATGTGTTTTTTTACAGGAAAAAGAGCTGAATTTCTTGGGGCATGCCCCACAAAGGCCCTGTTCAGGGCTGGTAAGGTAAAAGAGCTTTGAACTTTTGTAATTTAGAATAGGGTAGGGCATTTTTTTATTTTGGGGGGGCTTTGTTATTTTATTAGGGGGCTTAGATAGGTGTAATTAGTTTAAAATTGTTGTAATATTTTCTAATGTTTGTTAATATTTTTTTAATTTTTTGTAACTTAGTTCTTTTTTATGTTTTGTACTTTAGTTAGTTTATTTCATTGTATTTATTTGTATATATTGTATTTAAATAATTTATTGATAGTGTAGTGTTAGGTTTAATTGTAGGTAATTGTTTGGTATTTTATTTATTAATTTATTGATAGTGTAGTGTTAGGTATAATTGTAACTTAGGTTAGGATTTATTTTACAGGTAATTTTGTAATTATTTTAACTAGGTAGCTATTAAATAGTTCTTAACTATTTAATAGCTATTGTACCTGGTTAAAATAAATACAAAGTTACCTGTAAAATAAATATAAATCCTAAAATAGCTATAATATAATTATAATTTATATTGTAGCTATATTAGGGTTTATTTTCAGGTAAGTATTTAGCTTTCAATAGGAATAATTTATTTAATAAGAGTTAATTAATTTCGTTAGATTAAAATTATATTTAATTTAGGGGGGTGTTAGTGTTAGGGTTAGACTTAGCTTTATGGGTTAATACATTTATTAGAATAGCGGTGAGCTCCAGTCGGCAGATTAGGGGTTAATGTTTGAAGTTAGGTGTCGGCGATGTTAGGGAGGGCAGATTAGGGGTTAATACTATTTATTATAGGGTTATTGAGGCCGGAGTGAGGCGGATTAGGGGTTAATAACTTTATTATAATAGCGGTGCGGTCCGGTAGGCAGATTAGGGGTTAATAAGTGTAGGCAGGTGGAGGCGACGTTGTGGGGGGCAGATTAGGGGTTAATAAATATAATATAGGGGTTGGCGGTGTTAGGGGCAGCAGATTAGGGGTACATAGGGATAATGTAAGTAGCGGCGGTTTACGGAGCGGCAGATTAGGGGTTAAAAATAATATGCAGGGGTCAGCAATAGCGGGGGCGGCAGAATAGGGGTTAATAAGTGTAAGGTTAGGGGTGTTTAGACTCGGGGTACATTTAGGGTGTTAGGTGCAGACGTAGGAAGTGTTCCCCATAGCAAACAATGGGGCTGCGTTAGGAGCTGAACGCGGCTTTTTTGCAGGTGTTTTTTTCAGCTCAAACAGCCCCATTGTTTTCTATGGGGGAATCGTGCACGAGCACGTTTTTGAGGCTGGCCGCGTCCGTAAGCAACTCTGGTATCGAGAGTTGAAGTTGCGTTAAATATGCTCTACGCTCCTTTTTTGGAGCCTAACGCAGCCATTCTGTGGACTCTCAATACCAGAGTTATTTTAAAGGTGCGGCCAGAAAAAAGCCAGCGTTAGCTACGCGGGTCGTTACCGACAAAACTCTAAATCTAGCCGTTATTTAGGAAATAATGTAGTATTTAAACCAATCACAATAAAGATACTGCTTCAATAAAAACTTATAAAAGTGTCCGTTGTAATTCTTCAGAAATGTTAGTTATATTAAAGATGCATGAATATATTGTTAATTATATTCCTATAGGTATATTCCTAATGTAAAATAATCACCTAAAGCAATAAAAAGGGAGAGTACATGTATAATAATTCTGACCTAAGATATTGAGGATATCATCCGTGAACCCACGGAGGAGTCACTTTGGAATCAAGCCTGCCATCTGCACACCATGCTCCAAGGAGACAACAAGTCACACATCATCCTGACCCTGGTGCAAATCATTTACAGAGGATTAGCACTGATAGATGCGGCAACTTACCTCGTATGATTGGGGTAATTTCTAGTAAGTGCACACCCACCGTCTTTCTTTTTGTCAATCGTTTTGACTTTGAATATTGTCATATATCATTACAGCTATAATGAAGAATTACACGGACACTTTTATAAGTTTTTATTGTGATTGATTTAAATAATACATTATTTCCTAAATAAGTGTTCTCAATAAGCATATGTGTATGTGTACATATATACATTTATTTGTTTATATTAGTCGATTTGTGGTTTGGAATACGCGCTACTCTCAAACCCCTTTCATCCCACTACCTCTTTTTCTAGGCTTCTAATCTTTTCAGTTTTTTAGCCTGTGAATCAATACCTGAGATTTAGGCAGCATATTCTAAAATTTAACTTTTTCTCTTAAAGGGACAATCTAGTCAAAATTAAACTTTCATGATTTAGATAGGACATGAAATTTTAAACAACTTTCCAATTGACTTTTATCATTAAATTTGCTTTGTTCCCTTGGTGGTATTTTTCAAAAGCTAAACATAGGCTAAAACTGATTTCTAAACAGTTGAAAACCGCCTCTTAGCTCAGAGCATTTTGAAAGTTTTTTCACAGTTAGACAGTGTTAGTTTCATATGTGTCATATAGATAACATTTGTGCTCACTCCCGTGGAGTTATTTAGGAGTATGCGCTGACTGGATAAACTGCATGTCTGTCAAAAGCACTGAGGTAAGGGGCAGTCTGCAGAGGCTTAGGTACAAGGTAATCACAGAGGTAAAACATATATTAATATAACTGGGGTGGTTATGGAAAACTCTGGAATGGGTAACAAAGGGATTATCTATCTTTTTAAACAATAACAATTCTGGTGTAGACTGTCCCTTTAAGTGAGCTTTGATAGCGCAGACACTAGGGCAGTTTATCCCCCCCCCTGGCAACAGAGTAGGTGTGATATTCTAATACTTTATACATATATATATAGGTCTATATGTGTGTACATATGTATTTATATGTGTACTTATGGATTTACAGACATATATACACATAAAAACACATAAATACATATGAACATATATATAGACCTATATATTAGTGCATTGGAATGTGAAATATTCATATTTTCATGTCAGGTTAGCGCACATGAGAATATGCAATCCAGTTTGCACGCGAGAAGGGTGTTAGGTTAGCAATATTCTAACTTTGGCTTTATGCGCTCGTTGGGTTAGCATGAGAGCAAAAACAGTTTTACTTTCAACTCATAGGCCCATATTTATCAAGCTCCGTACGGAGCTTGAAGGGCCGTGTTTCTGGCGAGTCTTCAGACTCGCCAGAAACACAAGTTATGAAGCAGCGGTCTAAAGACCGCTGCTCCATAACCCTGTCCGCCTGCTCTTATGAGGCGGACAGGAATCGCCGGAAATCACCTGATCAAATACGATCAGGTTGATTGACACCCTCCCTGCTGGCAGGCCGATTGGCCATGAGTCAGCAGGGGGGCGGCGTTGCACCAGCAGCTCTTGTGAGCTGCTGGTGCAATGATAAATGCAGAGAGCATATTGCTCTCCGCATTTAGCGAGGTCTTGCGGACCTGATCCGCACTGTCGGATCAGGTCCGCAAGACCTATGATAAATAGGGGCCATTAATACGAGCGCAACCTGACAAGCTTACTTCTAGCGCAGGTTAACACTCGAGCGGGAGCGTTAAATAGCACTCCACTCCTAATCTGGACCTAAAGGTGTTAATAATATACAGGATACTGAGGGGGAGTGTAAGTAAATTTAAAAAAAAAATAGAAAATTCAGGAGCTCAAGCACGGTATCTCAGCAGGGCAGGCAGATAAAATAATTCGGATTATCCTAAATTATGAAGGTATAATTTAGATTTTATTAAAGACACAGATAAGAGTATTTTGCTTTCTTTCCTTTAGTACTTAAATACAGTTTTTAAAAAGTATACATAATAAATACAAATAACTGTCAAATTTTGAAAAGGAGACAGTAAAACAAAGAACAGATCAGTGACCAATAGGAATGGAGAACTGATTAAACTAAAACAACATAGCCAATCAGGTTGATAATGAGTCCTATAAACTGTCCAATACACAGCAATACATCCTCTTTCTTTTCAACTGAAGAAGGAAACAAAAAGTCCATCATGAAGAAATAGCTCCAGACGGAAAGGCAACAGATACCAATGAAGAGTAGAAACTTGAGGAGAAGAATTCATCTATGAGGAAAAATCTGTCTTATCTGAAAGGATTGAAGAACAACTGGAAGACTGTACAAGATGGGGAAAACTTGATTGAAGTTTCGTCTTTTCACAGAGATGTGAAGGAACAAAACCACTTAGGAGAATATCCTTATTATTGGTTGGTAACTGAAAAAATATACAATCAATATTAGTAATATAATAAAACAAATTAAGGGTGGGAAAATATAAAAAATTATATAATATAGAGGAGGGAAAAATACTCGTCTCTGTGTCTTTAATAAAATCTAGATTATACCTTCATAATTTAGGATAATCCGAATTTTATTACAAGACCAGAGACTCATATTTTGCTAGTTTAAAGCAACTAACAAAATAAGTTAAGCGAGGCATGTTCAATGGGTTTAAAATAAAATTGTTTAAAAATAGAATCAGAAGACCAGTCAGCTGTATGCAAAATTTGTTGAAGGTAGCAGCTTTCAAAAATGCTTTAGAAGCGGCTGATCTCTAACAGAGTGAACAGAAAAAGACACATCAATACCTGCTTCTCTCATAACCCATTTAACCCACCTGGCTATAGAAGTAGAGGATACAGGATAATGAGGAGGAATAAAGGATAACAAAAGTTGATTAGAAGCAGAAGTACGAAAAGAAGAAGTTCTGCGTCATACTCTTTTGAGACATACAACCACACAAAGAAGAGGTTCAGAAGGTAAATAAGGATAGAATATAGAGGTTGAAAAAAGATTTAGTTCTTTTAGAAATAAAGAAAGTAACACCTTCAGGGGTAAAACGTTTAGAATTGAAATCTAAAGCTCTGACATCAGAAACTCTACGAAAAGAAATTTAAACCCCAAAAGGTAGCTAATTTAGCAGAAAGTTGTTTCAAGGATAAAAATTCATTTGAAGGCCAAGATTTAAAAAGAGAGAATATAAGATCATCATCCCAGAAGGAAGAATATTTAGGAGCTGGAGGTCTTTTAAGTTTAATTGCTTTCATTAATTTGCAAATTAAGGGGTGTTGGCCCACCGGAAAATTATTAATAAAAGAATGTTTAGCAGAAATATCTGATCTAGAGACATTGATAGTTCTGTAAGCTAATCCTGAATCGAAAAGAGATGTAAGGAAATTAATAATATAAGTTATATCAACTGAAAGGGGATCCAAGTTTTCTTTCCATGCACCAGCTAGACCATCTGGTCCATGCGGAAAAATAGCATTTTTTGGTCCCAGGGGCCAATGAATCTTGAAGGAGTTCCTTAGCTTGCTGTGATAAACCTTGGAGAGAGGAGGATTGCCCGTGCTATGAGACGAAGAGACCCTTGGAGGATAAGATCATGAGGATGACCTTCTGGAGGAAAAACAGGAAGAAGAACAGGATGGTTGACAGACAATTCTAGAAGAGATGGGTACCAGGGTTGAGATGGCCAAAGGGGAGTGATTAGGAGAATTGAAAGGAGATCCCGACGGACTACCGATATAGTTCTCTGAATCATTGAAAAAGGGGGAAACGCATAAGCTGTCTGAAGAGGCCAGGGGTGGAGAAATGCATCGATCGCCAAAGCATCTGGATCTGGACGCCAACTGAAATAAGGACGAATCTGAAAATTCAGTCTCGAAGCGAACAGATCCATCGAAAAGGGACCTCTGAGAGTTTGAAGCAAATGAAAAACTTGATGATGAAGTTTCCAGTCGCTGGAATCTGTCAGATATCGAGAACCCCAATCTGCTGCGACATTGGATAGGCCTGGAATATATTCTGCCTTGACAGAAATATTTCTGTCCAAGCAAAGATGAATGAATTCTTTCGTCATAATCGATAAATCGCTTGATTTTGTACCACCGAGATGATTCAAATAGCGAACTACAGAAATATTGTCCATTCTGAGTAAAATGGACACAGGCAAAGAATTTTTGACAAAACTTTTGACTGCAAAAGAGCCTGCCAAAAGTTGTAAGCAGTTGATATGAAAACGTTTTTCTTCTGAAGACCATTTTCCTCCTGTGATTGAAGGACCACAACGAGCTCCCCAGCCCGAATGACTGGCATCGGATTCTATGATTAGATCCGGAGTTTTCCCAAAAATGGCTCTCTCCGTTCCAAGCTTCTATATGGGAGAGCCACCATGAAAGTTCCTCTTTGGCTTCTGAAGAAAGAGGAATTAAATGGGAATATGACAGACCTTTCTGAAGATGAAAATTTTTTTTGCGTTGAAGTTCCCTGTAATGAAGAGGAGCAGGGAAAATAGCCTGAATAGAGGATGAGAGTAACCCAACTATTCTGGCTATAGTCCTGATGGGAAACTAAAGATAAAGAAAGAGTTTTTGAAATCTCTTTCTTGATATTCACAATTTTCTCTCTGGGAAGGCTGAGTGTAGACTTCAATGTATCTATTTGGAAGCCTAAAAAGATTAGAGATTTGGTTGGTGAAAGAGCAGATTTCTCTTTGTTGACTAAGAAACCTAAATTTTCCAGAATATTAATAGTAAGATGGAGTTGTGAATTCAAAATGACCGAATTTTATTCATAATCAAAATATCGTCTAAATAGATGATGAGATGAACTCCTCGAAGATGAAGCCAAGTAATTATAGGTTTCATTAGTTTGGTGAAAATCCAAGGAGCTGAAGATAAACTGAAAGGCATGCAGGTGAAACTCCAAGTCTTTCCTTCCCAAATAAAAGTGAGAAATTTCCTGTGATCTTGAGCTACCGGAACAGTGAGATAAGCATCTGTCAGATCTAATCTGACTAGGAAATCGTTGTCTAGAAGACAATCTCTGAGAAGATGAATACCTTCCATTTTGAAATGTTGATAGACTACGAAGGCATTTAGAGATCTTAAATTTATAACTGGGCGAAATTGACCATTTTTCTTTTTTACGAGAAAAAGATTGCTGAGAAAACAATTTTGAAGATCTGAAGCTGGTTCTATTGCTTGTTTTGCTAAAAGGTTTGAAATTTCGTTTTTAACTAAAATTCTGTCTGAATCTGAAAACTTTATTGGAAGAGGAAGAGAATTTTGAACTGGAGGAGAAATAAAATCTATAAAAAGACCTGAAACAGTGTGAAGAACCCATTGATCTGTGGTGATCAGGTTCCATTGTGTGTGAAAAGAGATAGTCTGCCTCCTACTATGTTTTGGGAAGAAACCTGAGAGGAAGGAAAAGAAAATTTTACCTTGAGAGGAGCAGGATCTTTGCCTTGAACGTTGAAGCCTTGGGTTCCAAAATCTTCTCTGGATGGGAAGAAGCTTGAAGAGATTGGTTTTGGTATTGTCTTTGAGATTGAAATTGTTGGGAAAATTGAGACCTATTTGGTAAGAAGCACGACCGGGAAAGCGGCCTCTACGTTTCCCAGCCTGTTCAGAAAAACGATCCTGGTGGAAAATCTTTTCATGGAAGTTCGCACTTTATTTAGATTGGAGAAAGTGTTTACATAACTATTTAGATCTTTAATGAATGTGTCTCCAAATAAAAGACCATTTGTATCTGTATGAATTTCGTTTATTGCGAAATCACACACTCTGGGGTCAATTCGTCTAAGCATATTGCACCTACGTTCAGTGTACATTGCAGAGTTGGCATTTCCCAAAAAGCTGAGCATTCTCTGAAGCCATTCTTTGACAATGATCGGGTCTAACAAAGAATTATATACGGCTTGTTCGGGACAAATCAAAAAGTTTTGCTAATGGCCCAATAGTATCTAACATTTTGTCCTGACAAATTTTCCAAGCCCTATCCATCCCTTTCTTTAATTTAAAACCTGGGGACCCTATAAATTTTAAAATTTTTGGATCTACTTCAGGGATAGAACTAGCATTGTTTGGGAGAATTGGTCTAGGGCATTCAGCCCTCATTTTATTTCTAGAATCCCTTTTTAAGGGTTGACAAAGCTGGAAATCAATAAAATCTGCAATGTCAGAAGGGCACCACCAATGTCAGAAGGGCACCACTCCGCAGATCTAGGGTGGTGCAAATCATCTGCATTAAACCTAGGATTTCCTAGGCAGTCAAAAAATTTTACTTTTTTAGAATCCAGATGTTTGGATTTTTTCAGACATTTTTGAATTTTTTTGATCTTCGGAGAGGCCGAAGAATCTTCAGATGAAGAATGAGAAAAATAATTTTCAGACTTGGCTGAATCCAAAGAGGAATCAGAATTAAATTCTGTATCAGAGCAAATTTTCATTGTTGGCCAAAGCCTCTCCATTAGTGACCTCTTGGGAGTAGAGGAAATAGCAGGTGTTTTCCTTCCTTTCCTGCAAGGAATAGCAGAGCCAGAAACAAGCTGGCGTGATTTCTTTACCAATTTCTTACTCACTTTAATACCACTTGAAATTGGTCTTTTTCTTTAATAGCCTTTTTGGAGGATTTGTCAATTAAAAATGTTATTTTTTCCAGCATAGAGTTCATGGAATTGTCAATCATTTTTTTGGGCACTTTCAGAGCTAAGAGTAGGATTTAAATCTGAAGATTGAGACATATTGATAGTAATATAATATTATGAAAATATTATAAAATAATATAAACTATAATATTATAAAAAAAAAATTGTCAAATATATACAAAATTAAAATATTGTTTAAATTAAATAATAAATTAAGTAGGAATTAAATTTTTATATAACTTGAATTAACCCCAAAGAATATAATAAGGCAAATAAAAAATCTGTTAACTGTAATTTGTAAAAAAGAACAGAAGGTGGAGACAAAGACCTAAATATTATATATACACAGCCTCAAACCGGAACAAAATGTTACTAATTGTAATCGCAACAAAGTATGACTGCAGCCATCAACTTCCAGCTGACTGTGAAGTAAAGGAGGCGGGAAACAAGAAACTAACTACGTAGTAGAAGGGAAAAACTGCGCATGCGCACTGAGACAGACAGTCATAAAATGGACGTCGGAGAAGTGCAACTAAGAGAAACAAGACCAGGAACAGAATAAACAGGGGGAAAAAACGAATAAAACGATTTAGAATAAAAACCGGATAAAAAATAAAAGGTAAATAGAAGAGGGGATAATATTTAACTCAAGAAAATAAGTATAATAAAAAAGGAAGTGTCAGTAAAACGAAAGGCTAAATAAAAGAGAAAAAATTAAAGTAAACAGCAAATAAAACGAAATGAAAATTAGAGCATAAATAAATATAATAAAATCTTTAATAATACACAGTAATACTTATCTTTCTGAAGCAGTAAAAGAAAGAAGATGTATTCCTGTGTATTGGACAGTTTATAGGACTCATTATCAACCTGATTGGCTATGTTGTTTTAGTTTAATCAGTTCTCCATTCCTATTGGTCACTGATCTGTTCTTTGTTTTACTGTCTCCTTGTCAAAATTTGACAGTTATTTGTATTTATTATGTATACTTTTAAAAACTGCATTTAAGTAGTAAAGAAAGCAAAATATGAGTCTCTGGTCTTGTAATAAAATTAAAATCAAAGAACTCCAAAAAACTAAAGGAGGGTGCAGTTGTCCTAAACAGTAGTCAGCCCCAGAGTAAAATGCCTAATACTAATGTTGTAAATCTATTCTCTACAAACAGGTATGTAAAGTTTTATCTTTAGCTTAGTGTTTTCTCTCTACACAGAATTTCACAATAATTGATACACTCATAGAGGTAAACAGATTTATCAGACAGTTAGCTCCTAAAGTTACATAAAACAAGTTGGGATAGAGACAAAATATAATATGTACTTTAATTACTTTACCTGCAAATTTATACTTCAGTGCCTCATAATTAACCCTTTCTTTTAAGTTTCTGAATTGTACTGCTCTAATTCCCCCCACACGATTCCTTTTATGGCTGTATCTATATCCACCTTTGATTTGGTAGAATGCAAGGCTTTAACACTCATTATAAGCTGGAGCATGCATAGAAGCAAATAGGCTGCTGTGAACTCAGTTGAAATACAATGGGGCCTATCTGTCAAGCTCTGAAAGGAGCTTGACGGCCCGTGAAGACTCGCCAGAAACAGCAGTTATGAAGCAGCGGTCACAAAGACCGCTGCTCCATAACACTGTCCGCCTGCTCTGAGCAGGCGGACAGGAATCGCCACAATTCAACCCGATCGAGTACGATCAGGTTGATTGACACCTCCCTGCTGGCAGCCGATTGGCCGCGAGTCTGCAAGGGGGCGGCGTTGCACCAGCGCACTGTTGGATTAGGTCCGCAAGACCTTTGTTAAATAGGGGCCAATGCCTGTGTTTCTGATGCTAAACACTGATAAGGGGAGTTTGATCAGACTTCTCCAGACAGCATAGCTATGTAACTATTTTGCTTCTTTTTAAAATTATCTTAAAATACATGACAGCAATTAAAAAAAAAAAAAATTATGCATACTATTTTTACTTAATTAGCCCTTTTAGGATATGCACAGATATCAACATGTTTTATGGCACTTTAAAGTTTATTTTAGTGCTAGGGATGATTTATTTCAAGACCAAACTACAGGTCCAGCTAATTGAACTCTCAATTATACTTCAAATACAAACGGCTAGATTACGAGTTTGGCGTTAGGCTTAAAAAGCAGCGTTGGCTGGTCCCAACGCTGCTTTTTAACGCCCGCTGGTATTACGAGTCTCGCAGGTACAGGTGTAGCCGCTCACTTTTTTGGCCAGACTTGGAAATACCGCAAATCCACTTACATCAATTACGTATCCTATATTTTCAATGGGACTTGCATAGCACCGGTTATTACGAGTCTGACAAAAAGTGAGCGGTAGACCCTCTCCTGTCAACACTGGTACCGCATTTTAAAGTCAGTAGTTAAGAGTTTTACACTACAATGCCGTAGCATTAAACTCTTAACTAAAGTGCTAAAAAGTACACTAACACCCATAAACTACCTATTAACCCCTAAACCGAGGCCCTCCCACATCGCAATCACTAAAATAAAATTTCTGCCGAACCGGACATCGCCATCACTATAATAAATATATTAACCCCTAAACCGCCGCACTCCTGCATCGCAAACACTAGCTAAATATTATTAACCCCCTAATCTGCTGTCCCTAACATCGCCGACACCTACCTATATTTATTAACCCCTAATCTGCCGCCCACAACGTCACCGCCACTATATTGAAGTTATTAACCTCTAAATCTATGTCTAACCCTAACCCCTCCTAACTTAAATATAATTTAAATAAATCTAAATAAAATTACTATTATTGCCTAAATAATTCATATTTAAAACTAAATACCTATAAAATAAACCCTAAGATAGCTACAATATAACTAATAGATACATTGTAGCTATCTCAGGGTTTATTTTTATTTTACAGGCAAGTTTGTATTTATTTTAACTAGGTAGAATAGTTATTAAATAGTTATTAACTATTTAATAACTACCTAGTTAAAATAAAGACAAATTTACCTGTAAAATAAAACCTAACCTAAGTTACAATTACACCTAACACTACACTATAATTAAATTACTATATAATTAAATTAATTCCCTAAATTAAATACAATTAAATACACATAAATAAAAGTATCTAAAGTACAAAAAAACCCACTAAATCTAATCCCCCTAACAAAATAAAAAAGCCCCCCAAAATAAAAAAAGCCCTACCTTACACTAAATTACAAATAGCCCTCAAAAGGGCCTTTTCGGGGCATTGCCCCAAAGTAATCAGCTCTTTTACCTGTAAAAATAAAAGTACAAATCCCCCCCCCTAACATTAAAACCCACACAACCAACCCTACTCTAAAACCCACCCAATACTCCCTTAAAAAAAACTAACACTAACCCCTTGAAGATCACCTTACCGGGAGAAGTCTTCACCCAACCGGGGCCGAAGTCCTCAACGAAACAGGGAAAAGTCTTCATCCATGCCGGGCAAAGTGGCTCTCCAGACCGGCACAAGTCTTCATCCAGAAAGCATCTTCTATCTTCAAGACATCCAGCGCGGACCATCCTCTTCCATCAAAGTCTTCTTACTAAATGACGGTTCCTTTAAGTGACATCATCCAAGATGGCGTCCCTTCAATTCCGATCGGCTGATAGAATTCAGCCAATCGGAATTAACGTAGAAAAAATCCTATTGGCTGATGCAATCCGCCTATAGGATTGAACTTCAATCCTATTGGCTGATCCAATCAGCAATAGGATTGAGCTGGCATTCTATTGGTTGTTCCAATCAGCCAATAGAATGCTAGCTCAATCCTATTGGCTGATTACATCAGCCAATAGGATTTTCCTACCTTAGTTCCGATTGGCTGATAGAATTCTATCAGCAAATCGGAATTGAAGGGATGCCATCTTGGATGATGTCACTTAAAGGATGTCTTGAAGATGGACCCGACCCGCTCCGCTCCGGATGGATGAAGATAGAAGATGCCGTCTGGATGAAGACTTCTGCATGTCTGGAGGACCACTTCGCCCAGCATGGATGAAGACTTCTCCCAGCTTTGTGAGTACTTTGGCCCGGTTGGGTGAAGACTTCTCCCGGTAAGGTGATCTTCAAGGGGTTAGTGTTAGGTTTTTTAAGGGGGTATTGGGTGGGTTTTAGAGTAGGGGTTGGTTGTGTGGGTTTTAATGTTGGGGGGGATTTGTACTTTTTTTTACAGGGTAAAAGAGCTGATTACTTTGGGGCAATGCCCCGCAAAAGGCCCTTTTTTAGGGCTATTTGTAATGTAGTGTAGGGTAGGGCTTTTTTTATTTTGGGGGGCTTTTTTATTTTGGTAGGGGGATTAGATTAGGTGTAATTAGTTTAAAAATCTTGTAATTTGTTTATTATTTTCTGTAATTTAGTGGGGGGGGGGTTTGTACTTTAGATAATTTTATTTAATTGTATTTAATTTAGGGAATTAATTTAATTATAGTGTAGTGTTAGGTGTAATTGCAACTTAGGTTAAGTTTTATTTTACAGATAAATTTGTCTTTATTTTAACTATTTAAGTTATTAAATAGTTAATAACTATTTAATAACTATTCTACCTAGTTAAAATAAATACAAACTTGCCTGTAAAATAAATATAAACCCTAAGCTAGCAACAATGTAACTATTAGTTATATTGTAGCTAGCTTAGGGTTTATTTTATAGGTAAGCATTTAGTTTTAAATAGGAATTATTTAGGTAATAATAGTAATTTTAATTTAGATTTATTTAAATTATATTTAAGTTAGGGGGGGTTAGGGTTAGGTTTGACTTAGATTTAGGGGCAGGGATAGGCACAGACAAAGGCTGTGGCAGACATTTTCCAAAGTACAGACCTTAGTGAAGGACACCAAGGTACATTTGAAATAAAAAACATTATTTTATAGGGCTTGGTGTTATTATACTGATGCAGATACCACTGACCCTCCTCTGGCTATACCCATGAACCAGTGTCACTACTCTGGCTATACCCATGAACCAGTGTCACTACTGTGTCATTATATAGTGCTGGGTATTATTTATTGATGCAGATACCACTGATTCTATAACCAGCACTCCTCTGGCTATACCCATGAGCCAGTGTCACTACTGGTGTCTTTGTATAGTGCTGGGTGTTATTAAACTGATGCAGATAGCACTGATCCTATAACCAGCCCTCCTCTTGCTATACCCATGTGCCAGTGTCACTACTATGTCATTATAGTGCTGGGTGTTATTATACTGATGCAGATACCATTGATCCTATAACCAGCACCCCTCTGGCTATACCCATGAGCCAGTGTCACTACTGTGTCTTTGTATAGTGCTGAGTGTTATACTGATGCAGATACTACTGATCCTATAACCAGCCCTCCTCTTGCTATACCCATGTGCCAGTGTCACTACTGTTTCATTATATAGTGTTGGGTGTTATTATATGGATGCAGATACCACTTATCCTATAACCAGCCCTACTCTGGCTATACCCATGTGCCAGTGTCACTACTCTGTCATTATATAGTGCTGGGTGTTATTATACTGATGCAGATACCACTGACCCTTTAACCAGCCCTTGTCTGGCTATACATGTGCCAGTGTCACTACTGTGTCTTTGTATAGAGCTAGTTGTTATTATACAGATGTAGATAAACATCCAGTATTTCACACAGGCTTTATTTATTCCATAACTTATCACCCAATATCGCTAGCAGTCTCCTGACAAGCCACTAATTTTATTCACACTACATATTTTTTATTTCTATTATTTAATCAGAAAGAAAAGATATACTAAGGTTGTGGAGGGTTCTGCAAGGGCTAGTCACGGACACCAGTGTCTGTGTACGGACACCTTGCCTATCCCTGTTTAGGGGTTAACTTTAATATAGTGGCAGTGACGTTGGGGGCAGCAGATGACGTTGGGGGCAGCAGATTAGGGGTTAATAAGTGTAGGTAGGTTGCGGCGACATTAGGGGTGGCAGATTATGGGTTAATAAATATAATGTAGGTGTCGGCGATGTTGGGGGCAGCAGATTAGGGGTTAATAAGTGTAAGATTAGGGGTGTTTAGACTCGGGGTTCATGTTAGGGTGTTAGGTGTAGACATAAATGTATTTTCTCCATATCACATCACACACACCAATTCCACTTATTCACTTTTACACCCATCACATATTTTTCACTCCTATTTCACATCTTACATACTTCATTTATCTCCTTGCACTTTTTCAAATAATTTACTTACAAATATTAATTTGCATTTATACATATCACTTTATCCTTTTTTATGCCCATTTTAGATATTTGATTACTATATCATTTTATTAAGAATACTTTCCTTGTATACAGTGGGGGGGGGGGGGGGGGGCGGAGTATTTAGTCAGCCACCAATTGTGCAAGTTCTCCCACTTAAGAAGATGAGAGAGGCCTATAATTTTCATCAGAGGTATACCTCAACTATGAGAGACAAAATGTGGAAACAAATCCAGACAATCACATTGTCTGATTTGGAAAGAATTTATTTGCAAATTATGGTGGAAAATAAGTATTTGGTCAATATCAAAAGTTCATCTCAGTACTTTGTTATATATCCTTTGTTGGCAATTGACAGAGGTCAAACGTTTTCTGTAAGTCTTCACAAGGTTGTCACACACTGTTGCTGGTATGTTGGCCCATTCCTGCATGCAGATCTCCTCTAGAGCAGTGATGTTTTGGGGCTGTTGCTGGGCAACACGGACTTTCAACTCCTCAAAGGTTTTCTATGGGGTTGAGATCTGGAGACTTGTTAGGCCACTCCAGGACCTTGAAATGCTTCTTACGAAGCCACTCCTTCATTGCCCGGCAGTGGTGTTTGGGATCATTGTCATGCTGAAAGACCCAGCCACGTTTCATCTTCAATGCCCTTGCTGATGGAAGGAGGTTTGCACTCAAAATCTCACGATACATGGCCCCCATTCATTCTTTCATGTACACGGATCAGTCATCCTGTTCCCTTTGCAGAGAAACAGCCCCAAAGCATGATGTTGCCACCCCCTGCTTCACAGTAGGTATGGTGTTCTCTCTCCTCCAAACACGACAAGTTGTGTTTCTACCAAACAGTTCTACTTTGGTTTCATCTGACCATATGACATTCTCCCAATCCACTTCTGGATCATCCAAATGCTCTCTAGCATACTTCAGATAGGCCCAGACATGTACTGGCTTAAGCAGGGGGACAAGTCTGGCACTGCAGGATCTGAGTCCCTGGCGGCGTAGTGTGTTACTGATGGTAGCCTTTGTTACGTTGCTCCAGCTCTCTGCAGGTCATTCACTAGGTCCCCCCGTGTGGTTCTGGGATGATTGCTCACCATTCTTGTGATCATTTTGACCCCACGGGGTGAGATCTTGTGTGAAGCCCCAGATCGAGGGAGATTATCAGTGGACTTGTATGTCTTCCATTTTCTAATTATTGCTCCCACAGTTGATTTCTTCACACCAAGCTGCTTGCCTATTGCAGATTCAGTCTTCCCAGCCTGGTGCAGGTCTACAATTATGTTTCTGGTGTCCTTCGACAGCTCTTTGGTCTTCACCATAGTGGAGTTTGGAGTGTGTCTGTTTGAGGTTGTGGACAGGTGTCTTTTAAACTGATAACAAGTTCAAACAGGTGCCATTAATACAGGTAATGAGTGGAGGACAGAGGAGCTGTGATACAGGTCTGTGAGAGCCAGAAATCTTGCTTGTTTGTAGGTCATTAAATACTTACTTTCCACCATAATTTGCAAATAAATTCTTTCCAAATCAGACAATGTGATTGTCTGGATTTGTTTCCACATTTTGTCTCTCATAGTTGAGGTATACCTATGATAAAAAGTGCAGGCCTCTCTCATCTTCTTAAGTGGAGAACTTGCACAATTGGTGGCTGACTAAATACTTTTTTCCCCACTGTATATAATTTTATTCTTTTTTCATCCTTATTAATGTCAATATTAAATATGTATACTCTTATATAACTTGAGCATATACTGTTAGGTCCATAAATAATTAAACACTGACACAAGTTTTGTTATTTTGTCTGTTTACTAAAATAAATTTAAGTTACAGTTAAATAATGAATATGTGCTTAAAGTGCAGTCTACCTGCTTTAAAGGGGCGTGAAACACAAATTTTTTTCTTTCATTATTCAGATAGAGAATACAATTTTAAAAAACTTTCCAATTTACGTCTATTTTTCAATTTGCTTCCTTCTCTTGTTATCCTTTGCTGAAATGTTTATCTAGGTAAGCTCAGGAGCAGCAAAGAACCTTGGTTCTAGCTGCTGATTGGTGGCTGAATATTGTGACCTGGGATCTTGGAAACACACACGGCAGCTTCAACTCTCGATACCAGAGTTGCTTACGGACGCGGCCAGCCTCAAAAACGTGCTCGTGCACGATTCCCCCATAGGAAACAATGGGGCTGTTTGAGCTGAAAAAAAACCCAAAACACCTGCAAAAAAGCCGCGTTCAGCTCCTAACGCAGCCCCATTGTTTGCTATGCGGTAACCCTTCCTACGTCTGCACTTAACACTCTAACATGTACCCCGAGTCTAAACACCCCTAACCTTACACTTATTAACCCCTAATCTGCCACCCCCGCTATCGCTGACCCCTGCATATTATTATTAACCCCTAATCTGCCGCTCCGTAAACCGCTGCTACTTACATTATCCCTATGTACCCCTAATCTGCTGCCCTAACATCGCCGACCCCTAGATTATATTTATTAACCCCTAATCTGCCCCCCCACAACGTCGCCATCCACCTGCCTACACTTATTAACCCCTAATCTGCCGACCGGACCTGAGCGCTACTATAATAAAGTTATTAACCCCTAATCCGCCTCACTAACCCTATCACAAATAGTATTAACCCCTAATCTGCCCTCCCTAACATCGCTGACACCTAACTTCAAACATTAACCCCTAATCTGCCGACTGGAGCTCACCGCTATTCTAATAAATGTATTAACCCCTAAAGCTAAGTCTAACCCTAACACTAACACCCCCCTAACTTAAATATAATTTAAATCTAACAAAATTAATTAACTCTTATTAAATAAATTATTCCTATTTAAAGCTAAATACTTACCTGTAAAATGAATCCTAATATAGCTACAATATAAATTATAATTATATTATAGCTATTTTAGGATTTATATTTATTTTACAGGTAACTTTGTATTTATTTTAACCAGGTACAATAGCTATTAAATAGTTAAGAACTATTTAATAGCTAAAATAGTTAAAATAATTACAAATTTACCTGTAAAAGAAATCCTAACCTAAGTTACAATTAAACCTAACACTAGACTATCAATAAATTAATTAAATAAACTACCTACAATTACCTACAATTAACCTAACACTACACTATCAATAAATTAATTAAATACAATTGCTACAAATAAAATACAATTAAATAAACTAGCTAAAGTACAAAAAATAAAAAAGAACTAAGTTACAAAAAAATAAAAAAATATTTACAAACATAAGAAAAATATTACAACAATTTTAAACTAATTACACCTACTCTAAGCCCCCTAATAAAATAACAAAGCCCCCCAAAATAAAAAAATGCCCCTACCCTATTCTAAATTACTAAAGTTCAAAGCTCTTTTACCTTACCAGCCCTGAACAGGGCCCTTTGCGGGGCATGCCCCAAGAAATTCAGCTCTTTTGCCTGTAAAAAAAAACATACAATACCCAAGCCCCCCAACATTACAACCCACCACCCACATACCCCTAATCTAACCCAAACCCCCCTTAAATAAACCTAACACTAAGCCCCTGAAGATCATCCTACCTTGTCTTCACCTCACCGGGTATCACACCGATCCGTCCAGAAGAGCTCCTCCGATGTCCTGATCCAAGCCCAAGCGAGGAGCTGAAGAGGTCCATGATCCGGCTGAAGTCTTCATCCAAGCGAGGCAGAAGAGGTCTTCCATCCGATTGAAGTCTTCATCCAAACGGCATCCATCCGGAGCGAAGCGGCAGCATCCTGAAGACCTCCACCGCGGAACATCCATCCTGGCCGACGACTGAACAACGAATGACGGTTCCTTTAAATGACGTCATCCAAGATGGCGTCCCTCGAATTCCGATTGGCTGATAGGATTCTATCAGCCAATCGGAATTAAGGTAGGAATATTCTGATTGGCAGATGGAATCAGCCAATCAGAATCAAGTTCAATCCGATTGGCTGATCCAATCAGCCAATCAGATTGAGCTTGCATTCTATTGGCTGATCGGAACAGCCAATAGAATGCGAGCTCAATCTGATTAGCTGATCGGATCAGCCAATCGGATTGAACTTGATTCTGATTGGCTGATTCCATCAGCCAATCAGAATATTCCTACCTTAATTCCGATTGGCTGATAGAATCCTATCAGCCAATCGGAATTCGAGGGACGCCATCTTGGATGACGTCATTTAAAGGAACCGTCATTCGTCGTTCAGTTCGTCGGCCAGGATGGATGTTCCGCGGTGGAGGTCTTCAAGATGCTTCCGCTTCGCTCAGGATGGATGCCGCTTGGATGAAGACTTCAATCGGATGGAAGACCTCTTCTGCCCCGCTCGGATGAAGACTTCAGCCAGATCATGGACCTCTTCAGCCCCCCGCTTGGGCTTGGATCAGGACATCGGAGGAGCTCTTCTGGACGGATCGGTGTGATACCCGGTGAGGTAAAGACAAGGTAGGATGATCTTCAGGGGCTTAGTGTTAGGTTTATTTAAGGGGGGTTTGGGTTAGATTAGGGGTATGTGGGGGGTGGGTTGTAATGTTGGGGGGCTTGGGTATTGTATGTTTTTTTTTACAGGCAAAAGAGCTGTATTTCTTGGGGCATGCCCCGCAAAGGGCCCTGTTCAGGGCTGGTAAGGTAAAAGAGCTTTGAACTTTAGTAATTTAGAATAGGGGTAGGGCATTTTTTTATTTTGGGGGGCTTTGTTATTTTATTAGGGGGCTTAGAGTAGGTGTAATTAGTTTAAAATTGTTGTAATATTTTTCTTATGTTTGTAAATATTTTTTTATTTTTTGTAACTTAGTTCTTTTTTATTTTTTGTACTTTAGTTAGTTTATTTTAATTGTATTTATTTGTAGCAATTGTATTTTAATTAATTTATTGATAGTGTAGTGTTAGGTTAATTGTAGGTAGTTTATTTAATTAATTTATTGATAGTCTAGTGGTTAGGTTTAATTGTAACTTAGGTTAGGATTTCTTTTACAGGTAAATTTGTAATTATTTTAACTATTTTAGCTATTAAATAGTACTTAACTATTTAATAGCTATTGTACCTGGTTAAAATAAATACAAAAGTTACCTGTAAAATAAATATAAATCCTAAAATAGCTATAATATAATTATAATTTATATTGTAGCTATATTAGGATTTATTTTACAGGTAAGTATTTAGCTTTAAATAGGAATAATTTATTTAATAAGAGTGAATTAATTTCGTTAGATTTAAATTATATTTAACTTAGGGGGGCTGTTAGTGTTAGGGTTAGACTTAGCTTTAGGGGTTAATACATTTATTAGAATAGCGGTGAGCTCTGGTCGGCAGATTAGGGGTTAATAATTGAAGTTAGGTGTCGGCGATGTTAGGGAGGGCAGATTAGGGGTTAATACTATTTATTATAGGGTTAGTGAGGCGGATTAGGGGTTAATAACTTTATTATAGTAGCGCTCAGGTCCGGTCGGCAGATTAGGGGTTAATAAGTGTAGCAGGTGAAGGCGACGTTGAGGGGGGCAGATTAGGGGTTAATAAATATAATATAGGGGTCGGCGGTGTTAGGGGCAGCAGATTAGGGGTAATAGCGGTGCGGTCCGCTCGGCAGATTAGGGGTTAATAAGTGTAGGCAGGTGGAGGCGACGTTGTGGGGGGCAGGTTAGGGGTTAATAAATATAATACAGGGATCGGCGGTGTTAGGGGCAGCAGATTAGGGGTACATAAGGATAACGTAGGTGGCGGTCGGCAGATTAGGGGTTAAAAAAAATTATTTGAGTGTCGGCGATGTGGGGGGGACCTCGGTTTAGGGGTACATAGGTAGTTTATGGGTGTTAGTGTACTTTAGAATACAGTAGTTAAGAGCTTTATAAACCGGCGTTAGCCCAGAAAGCTCTTAACTACTGACTTTTTTCCTGCGGATGGAGTTTTGTCGTTAGATGTCTAACGCTCACTTCAGAAACGACTCTAAATACCGGAGTTAGAAAGATCCCATTGAAAAGATAGGATACGCAATTGACGTAAGGGGATCTGCGGTATGGAAAAGACGCGGATGAAAAGTGAGCGTTAGACCCTATTTTGAGTGACTCCAAATACCGGCGGTAGCCTAAAACCAGCGTTAGGAGCCTCTAACGCTGGTTTTCATGGCTAACGCCAAACTCCAAATCTAGGTCACAGTCCTCAAAGCTGGAAACACCACACAAGGTTGTAGCTTTATAAAATACAGTCTGTTTATTATCAGGTCTGGCAAAAACAGGCAAAATAAACATAAACAAAACAAAAGAGGCTTGCTCCACTGAGCACTTACTAACAAGTACAACTGTCTGCACTAAGTAGCTTTTCACAAAAGTAATATGCACAGACCTTTCAAACTTTGTCCTTTAGAGATAATTCCTCTCAGTCTCTCAGGAGAGTGTTTGCAGTTTTCCCTTTTACTGCTGGGCAAATCTACCTCTCAACCCCTGACTGGGGATTTTACTAGCACCTGCTGTTAATTACCACATGCAGGTGAGTAGCTAGCTGAGTCAGACAGAATTCCTGGACTGGACTTTTTGACATAATGTGCTACTTGCAAACTGCGGGGAGCACTGGCCCACCCTACTCTCCCAATACTCCACCCCAGGGACCCAGAAATAAATCACATATTTCTCTATGTGGCAAACAAACATAACAATTCTCCCTGTGGTTGTCAGACCATACCCCGCACTGCAGCACTTTTGAGGGAATATAGACACCTTCCATTACTATGCCTTGGGTTCTGTCACACATCCTCCCCGCCAGCTCAGACCTAGTGGGGTGAGCGACCATGGGCCAAAAGCGTATGCATACGTGAAAGGCCATCAGCATTACCCCCTGCTTACTTCCTGCCCTGTGTTCTACTGAGAAGAGATAGGGTTGCAAACTAAGGAACCAGCGTGTAAACTCTACTATTATTATCCTTATTTTGACTCATCCATTTGAGAGGTGCATGTTCAGTAACTAGTCTAAATTTTCTGCCCAACAAATAATATTTGAGAGTTTTCAACAGCCCATTTAATTGCTAGACACTCCTTTTCAACAATTGAATAGTTATTTTCTCTAGGTTGAAGTTTCCGGGCTCAGGTATAGTATTGGGTGCTCTTCACTTTGAGTTTCCTGGGAAAGCACTGCTCCAAGCCCAACATCAGAGGCATCCGTCTGTAAAACAAACTCCTTTGAAAAATCAGGGGTGACTAACACTGGTTGTCTACAGATGGCTTCCTTGAGATTTTGAAATGCCTGTTCAGCATCAGAGGACCATTTCACTATTACTGGAGCTTTTGCTTTAGTGAGGTCAGTTAAAGGACCCGCTATAGTAGCAAAGTTGGAGATAAACCTTCTGTAGTAGCCAACAAGCCCAAGAAATGTTCTGACCTGTTTCTTCGTCATAGGCTGTGGCCAATTCCTTATGGCTTCAACTTTAGCAAGTTGTGGCTTTACTATTCCTCTTCCAATGGAATAGCCAAGATACTTGGCCTCCTCCAAGCCAATGGTACATTTACTCGGATTTGCTGTGAGACCGGCATTTCTTATGGAATTAAGGACAGCTTGCACTTTTGGCAAGTGAGACTCCCAATCTTCGCTATGTATGACCACGTCATCTAAGTAAGCTGCAGCATAATGAGCATGTGGCCCTTAAGATCCGGTCCATCATTCTTTGAAATGTTGCTGGAGCACCATGTAGGCCAAAAGGTAACACCTTGTATTGGAAGAGCCCATCTGGAGTAGAGAAGGCAGTCTTTTCCTTTGCCCGTCCTGTAAGCGGCACTTGCCAATAACCCTTGGTCAAATCCAATGTGGTAAGGTACCTGGCTCTCCCGAGTCTCTCCACAAGTTCATCAACCCTTGGCATGGGGTATGCATCAAACTTGGATATTGCATTCAGCTTCCGTTAATCATTACAAAACCTGATTGTGCCATCAGGCTTTGGTACAAGCACGATTGGGCTACTCCAGTCACTTTGGGATTCTTCAATTACCCCAAGGTCCAGCATTTTCTTTACTTCCAATTTGATTGCTTCCCTCCGGGCTTCAGGTATATATGGCTTTAGATTTATCCTTTTTCCCGGGTTCAGTGACAATGTCATGCTCTATTATCGTAGTTCTTCCTGGGACTGAGGAGAAAACATCTTTATTTAATCTGATGAAGTCTTTTACCTCCCTCTTCTGGTGGATAGTCAGGGTTTCTGAGATATTGACTACTGGTTCATTCTCCTCCATTGTAGGGAGGTCTGCTGTTTTAATAGCCACAAGTGTTTCTCTTTCTTTCCACGGTTTAAGTAAATTCACATGTTAAATCTGTACCTCCTTTCGCCTCCCAGGCTGTCTTACTTTGTAATTTACTTCCCCCACTCTGTCAATGACTTCATATGGCCCATGCCATGTTGCCAAACATTTGTTCTCTACAGTGGGAACCAGGACTAGTACTCTGTCTCCTGGATTAAACACACGAACCCTGGCATTTCTATTATAGCTGTTCTGCTTATGCTGTTGGGCATTTTCCATGTGTTCTCTAACTATGGGCATAATGGCTGTCATCCGATCCTGCATCTGAGTTATATGTTCAATCACACTTCTGTGAGGGGTTGACTCCTGTTCCCAAGTCTCCTTAGCTATGTCTAGCAACCCTCTGGGGTGTCTTCCATACAAAAGTTCAAAGGGCGAAAATCCAGTAGAAGCTTGAGGGACCTCTCGGATGGAAAACATTAAATAAGGCAAAAGGAAATCCCAGTTTTTCCCATCTTTATCAATTACTTTTTTTTGAGCATAGCCTTTAGTGTTTTATTAAATCGTTCTACCAGACCATCAGTTTGTGGGTGATATACGGATGTTTTCAGATGCTTTATATGAAGAAGATTACACAACTCCTTTGTAATTCTCGACATAAATGGAGTGCCTTGATCTGTTAATATTTCTTTGGGAATCCCAACACGGCTGAACATTAACATTAACTCCTTAGCAATTGCTTTTGCTGATATAGTACGCATGGGTTTTGCCTCAGGGTAACATGTAGCATAGTCTACTATTACTTTTATATACTGGTTGCCCCCTTGCAGACTTTACAAGAGGACCCACAAATCCATACCAATGCGTTCAAATGGGACCTCAATTATGGGTAAGGGCACCAAGGGGCTACGGTATGCTGTAAGAGGGGCAGTTAATTGGCATTCAGGACAAGAAGAACAATAGTTTGTGATAGATGCCATTACACCTGACCAATAAAACCTCCTAAGAATTCTCTCTCTGTTTTTTTCAATCCCCAAGTGCCCCCCAAGTATGTGGCTATGTGCCAGATTTAATACAGTGTGTCGATATGCCTGGGGTACTAACAGCTGTTTGACAGACTCCTTTTTCCCAACTCTGTACAATAAATCATTTTCCACTTCAAAGTATGGATAGGTGAGCGCTTTATCAGTATTAATGGGGGTGCCATTTCTTATGGAAATATAGTTTCTAGCCACAGCTAAAGTTGGATCCTCCCATTGTGCAGCCCTAAAGTTACTTGGGCTAACCTCTAGGTCAGTTATATTCTACATCAGGTTCAGATATATTAGATTGACCTGTATTATTCTGTTCAGTATTACCTCCAACTAGGGTTTCCATAGGGGTTGAGTGTTTCCCTCTAGCAGGAGTTATTTTGTCTAAGTTATCCCCCAATAAATCAGAAAAGGGAAAGTCACAAACAGCGCCCTCTACTGAATCCGGTGATTCAGCAGCATCCCATAGATTCAAAAAATGGGGAAAATCTCTGCCTATTATCATTTCATGGACTAATTTATCCACTAAACCAACCTCTATGATTTATAGGGCCATTTTGAGTTTCAATAAGTACTTTAGCAGTTGGATACTTGTGTATGTCCCCTCCCCATGGACACAAGCAATATCTATGTTCTGGTAATTATCAATAGGAGTATTTCTCAACAGACCCCTGTCTATGAGCGTAACCATGCTACCAGAGTCCAGCAAAGCTTTAATTTCATTTCCCTCCACCCTTTCAGTGCACCAAGGGTGGCCATTTAAACAATCATTTTTGGTAATTGCATATACTGAGCAAGTGTACAATGAATAATTGTCTCTCATATTGCCAACATTACATTCCATAGCAACATCATTCTCAGGGCAGTCCTTTGCAAAATGTCCATACTCTTTACATTGAAAACATTTAATATTAGCATTAGACAACGTCTTTGAGGCTATTGTGGACCCTTCCTGCCTCACAAAACTCTTGTTCCTTGAAGTAATGTCCCTCGGGTTGTAAAAACCCATCTGTTCCTCCCGATACCCCCTTTTCCCCTGGAACAGTCTTACCCAATTTACTGGGGACTCTGGATCTTCGGGGTTTCTAGGTCTTTCCTGGTTGGGGATTTGTAGAAACTCTCCGGCAGTCAAATAGCGTTCCACCAGGGCAACTAAGACCGTCAGCAGTTTTAGGTTCACTCTGGCTGACCCACTGCCGCAGGGAAACAGGCAATCCTCGCAGGAACCGGTCCATCACGAGCCGTTCCACAATGTGACTAGCTTAGTTGACCTCTGGCTGTAGCCATTTCCTGGCAAGATGTATCAAGTCAAACATCTGTGACCGCACGGCTTTGTCTTGACTGTAAGTCCAGGAGTGAAATCGCTGGGCCCTTACTGCTGTCGTTACTCTCAGGCGGGCCAAGATTTCTGTTTTTAGCTTTTTATAGTCCCCTGGCCTGCTCAGCTCCAAATCATAATATGCCTTCTGAGGTTTCTCCACTCAGGAATGGTGCAAGGAGACTTGCCCATTCAGACGCAGGCCCCCCTTCTCTTTCGGCTGTCCTTTCAAAAGCCATCAGGTAAGCCTCCACATCATCTGTAGCCACCATCTTTTGCAAATAGTTACTCACTCTCAGAGTCTTAGAACTGTGTGGAATTTCTGCAGCACACCTGCCCAGTCTTTCAGATAGGCCTCGAATCTCCTGCTGCATGGTACGTGTGATATTCTGCTGTTCCGCTCTTTGTGTTAATACCAGTTTTTGTAGCACTGCAATATTTTCTTGCTGGCTGGCAGTAGCTTGCTGCTGTGTGGCAGTGGCCTGTTGCTGTGAGGCCGTAGCCTGTAGTAAAGCCTTTACAACTTCCTCCATTTTAAGTGTGGTATTGTTTCCTTAACAGACTATTAGTGTGTTGCCCGCATTCTCCACCATATGTGACCTGGGATCTTGGAAACACACAGTCCTCAAAGCTGGAAACACCACACAAGGTTGTAGCTTTATAAAATACAGTCTGTTTATTTTCAGGTCTGGCAAAAACAGGCAAAATAAACATAAACAAAACAAAAGAGGCTTGCTCCACTGAGCACTTACTAACAAGTACAACTGTCTGCACTAAGTAGCTTTTCACAAAAGTAATATTGCACAGACCTTTCAAACTTTGTCCTTTAGAGATAATTCCTCTCAGTCTCTCACGCAGTTTTCCTTTACTGCTGGCAAATCTACCTCTCAACCCCTGACTGGGGATTTTATTAGCACCTGCTGTTAATTACCACATGCAGGTGAGTAGCTAGCTGAGTCAGACAGAATTCCTGGACTGGACTTTTTGACATAATGTGCTACTTGCAAACTGCGGGGTGGAGCACTGGCCCACCCTACTCTCCAAATACTCCACCCCAGGGACCCAGAAATAAATCACATATTTTCTCTATGTGGCAAACAAACATAACAATTCTCCCTGGGGTTGTCAGACCATACCCCGCACTGCAGCACTTTTGAGGGAATATAGACACCTTCCATTACTATGCCTTGGGTTCTGTCACAATATATATAACATTTATGATTGGCTCACCCATGTGTTCAGTTAGAAACCAGTAGTGCATTGCTGCTCCTTCAACAAATTATACCAAAATTATACCAAAAGAATATTAGAAGTAAATTATAAAATTGTTCAAAATTATATTCTCTATCTGAATAATGAAAGAAAATATTTGGGTTTCATGTCCCTTTAATTTGAGGGTATTCACATCCAAATTGGAAGAAGGGTTTAGGAATTGCAGCTATTTAATATGTAGCCCTTTTTTTTTCAATGGACCAAAAGTAAGTGGACAATTGACTGAAAATCTGTTTAATGGGCAGGTGTGGGCTATTCCTTCGTTATTTCATCATCAATTAAGCAGGTAAAAAGGAGCTCTCAATGCAAGTGAAACAGGCCATCCTTAGTCTATAATAAATAGCAGAGAGATAGCAGGAACCTTAGGAGTGGCCAAAATCAACAGTTAGTTTCGGAGAAAAAAAGAACACACCGGTAAGCTCAGCAACACAAAAAAGGCCTGGACATCCTCGGCAGACAACAGTGGTGGATGATCGTAGATCCTTTCCATGGTAAAGAAAAACCCCTTCACAATATCCAGCCAAGTTAAGAACACTCTCCAGCAAGTAAGAATATCATTATTCAAGTCTTCCATAAAGAGAAAACGTCATGGGGTCGATCCGATAAAAATCGTCGCCCGCAAAAGCCGGCGACGCCAATATTTACGCTGGTTTGGTATCACATATACGGCGTAACCTAGAAGTTACGCGCGTATATTCTGCCGTCTCCCGTAGTTTTTTGGGCCATAGGCAGGTATACCAAACCAGCGCAGTTTGGTATCCAATATGCAGCGTAAGGACTTACGTGGCGAAAATGGAGAAATCTTACTCCATTTTCACCTCGCCACAAAAAGCAGCCGTAAGAAGCCTTACGCTGACTATTGGAGCCCCGTAACTCCCTAAACTAGCTAGAAAATAAACCTAACACCTAACGCATGCGCAATGTCTATCTACCTGTCACCCGCGATCTGCTAAATAAAACCTAACACCTAACGCATGCGCAATGTCTATCTACCTGTCAACCGCGATCCCCCCCCAACCCGCGATCCCCCCCCCCCCGAAATCCCTAATAAAGTTATTAACCCCTAAACCGCCGCTCCCGGACCCCGCCGCCATCTACATAAACTAACCCCCTACTGTGAGCCCCTAAAACCGCCGCCATCTACCTTATCTATCCCCTAATCTGACCCCTTACACCGCCGCCACCTATATAAAAATGATTAACCCCTAATCTAATCCCCCTATAACCGCCGCCAGCTATATTAATATTATTAACCCCTAATGTAAGCCCCTTACACCGCCGCAATCTCTATTAAAATTATTAACCCCTAATTTAATCTACCTACCCCGCCGCCAGCTATATTATCTATATTAACCCTAAGTATATTATAGTTAATATAGTTATTACATTATATATATTAACTATATTAACCCTAATTATATTAGGGTTAAAATAGTTAATATAGTTACTATAGTATTTATATTAACTATATTAACTCTAATCTAACCCTAAACACCCCTAACTAAATTTATATTAAATTAATCTAATTCATATTATAAACTAAAATATTCCTATTTAAATCTAAATACTTACCTATAAAATAAACCCTAAGATAGCTACAATATAATTAATAATTACATTGTAGCTATGTTAGGGTTAATATTTATTTTACAGGTAAATTGTTAATTATTTTAATAGGTATAATAGCTATTAAATAGTTATTAACTATTTAATATCTACCTAGTTAAAATAATTACCCAATTACCTGTAAAATAAATCCTAACCTAAGTTACAAATACACCTACACTATCAATAAATTAAATAAATTACAAATATCTATCTAAAAATACAATTAAATTAACTAAACTACAAAAAAAACCCACTAAATTACAAAAAATAAAAAAAGATTACAAGATTTTTAAGCTAATTACACCTATTCTAAGCCCCCTAATAAAATAATAAAGCCCCCCAAAATAAAAAAAATTCCCTGCCCTATTCTAAATTAAAAAAAGTTCAAAGCTCTTTACCTTACCAGCCCTTAAAAGGGCCTTTTGTGGGCATGCCCCAAATAATTCAGCTCTTTTGCATTTAAAAACATATACAATACCCCCCCCATTACAACCCACCACCCACCATACCCCTATTCTAAACCCACCCAAACCCCCCTTAAAAAAGCCTAACACTACCCCCCTGAAGATCTCCCTACCTTGTCTTCACCACACCGGGCCGAACACCTCATCCGATCCGGGCGATGTCTTGCTCCAAGCGGCAAAGAAGAATTCTTCCACCGGCGATATCTTCCTCCAAGCGGCAAGAAGAATTCTTCCTCCCGGCGACGTGTTCCTCCAAGCAGCAGCAAAGTCTTCGTCCTTCCGGCAGCATCTTCCATGAAGCGGCATCTTCAATCTTCTTTCTTCGCTCCGCCACCGCGGAGCATCCATCCCGGCCGACGACTGAACGACGAATGAGGTACCTTTAAATGACGTCATCCAAGATGGCGTCCGGCCGAATTCCGATTGCTGATAGGATTCTATCAGCCAATCGGAATTAAGTTAGAAAAAATCTGATTGGCTGATTGAATCAGCCAATCAGATTCAAGTTTCAATCCGATCTACCTAGCGGGTAGGTAGATTAAATTAGGGGTTAATAATTTTAATTATGGCGGCGGTGTTAGGGGCTCACTTTAGGGGGTTATAGATTTAATATAGCTGGCGGCGGGGTACGGGAGCGGCGGTTTAGGGGTTAATAACTTTTTTTATTGTTAGGCTAGTGAGGGGGGATAGTGGATAGAGGGTTAGACGTGTCGGGCTATGTTTAGGAGGCGTGTTAGACAGTGCGGGTGATTTAGTCTTTAGTCAGGTTTTATAGGCGCCGGCAGTTTCTAACGTGGCGCAAGTCACTGGCGACTCCAAAAATCTGTACTTATGCAGATTTCTGGACATCACTGGTTTGTGAGACTTCCGCCACTTTAGCAAGTGACGGCGCCGCATATTGGATAGCTCGAGTTGCGAGCTGAAACTGCGGGCGACGCGGGTTCCCTCGCTTGCGCCGCAAACTGCGATCTATATCGGATCGCGCCCCATAAGAGCAAATACAGAGGGTTCACCATAAGGTCAACCTGTACCAGAATGATGGGATGAAAAAAGTATGTAGAAGGATTGGAACGGCTCATGATACAAAGCATGATTTATAAATCAATAGGGTGACAAATACTGCTAGGTAATTAATACTGTAATGTAAATAGGACAAATGGAAACAAGTAATTGTTAGGGGCTAAAACATTAAATTCTTTGTAGCCTTTGGATTGTTTTCTTATGAAGTGGGCTTAAGGATTACATTTACAACATATATAATCCAATATAGTGGGATGTTTAAACGCGTGTTAATGCTATATTCTCAGCCAATCACATAAAGATACTTCACAGTAAGGTCATAGGCCCATTCAACCGAATAATGGGCCGTTTATTATAATATATAGGTTCCTAATGCCAATCTTCAGTTGCTGTCTGTATACTCTTAGTTATCACATATGAATGACAAATTATTTAAATTTCTGTGAGCGAAATGTGTATTCTTATTGTGATGTAATGCTTCAACACGTGTATCACAACAATTGTGTTTGGTTAATCAAATACACTCTCAATCTAATATATGGGTTCAGCTTATATATCCATGATCATTCAAAAGTGTTTGTTGTTCCACTTCTGCACTTTGTACATAGTACTGCAGTATGTAATCAAATCAACTGGTAATTAATTAATCATAGGTTTAATTTGTGCTAATATAGTCTTAACTTAAATGCTAACCTTATTGCAACTTCGGTAATGATAGATACATTTATCTCAGAACAAATGTAAATTCTTGCCACTTCAATTTTCTAAGTTGCCACTCTTACGCTAACGTAGTTCAGTACTATTCCAACGCCAAACCTCACTAGATTGTAACTACTATTGCTGATAAACCCCTCCTAGGCTATAAATGTGCCGGTCACAATGCCAAGCAAGTTACATCAATAATAATTTTTATTATAGGTGTATGTCCCTTTGTAACCATCAAGCATACACACTAGTATCTGTCAGGGTATCTGTGAATGTTATTAAATAATGTACACACACATATATATTTTCAGTTTTCATTTCAAAGATCAGGCAGTTATTTCAAAGAAGATGTCACCATGTGGCTGCTCTGTTTGAAGTTGATTTCCTGCCCAGGATGGGTAATAAACTTCTCAGGCCCCTGTAAATAAACAGACATAGCCTAAGTGTATGCAAGAATTGATTGCCCCTGTTGTGTTGAATCACAAATTCTAGACGTTACGTCTAGATGAAAGTTTGGCCAAGCATAAACACGTTACATTGTAGCTGTTTAAATTCATTTTTGAAACACAACTGGTATAATTGTAAATACTGTATAAAAATGTATCATTCTCAAACATTAATTATGTGCCTCAGACTAGATTAAATGTCTATATATGGATCTGGGGAAATGCAATTCAGATTGTAATAGATTAAATAACAATTGTAATAATCCCATTTTGAAATATATAACATAGTTTTGTTTTCTATCTTCGCAGATGGGGCTAATAGATGCTGATACAGGATTGCCTGCATGGGGGTGACCTAAGTCATACCATACCGGTTATGCACTAAATGTTTTTGAAACTTTAAATACATCTCTTAAAATACAATAAGCTGAATGTATAGGATTTACTTTGATGTGATATGACTATAATACTCATGTGTTTGATCTCAAATTGTACATTTTCAATTGTGCTAAATGGGATGTATGGACTAACCAGAGAAGTTTATTAATGCTAGGATTTATAATGTGTTGAAACAATATAGGGAGATATTTGGATTGTAGCAATAATTAATGGTGAGACTGTATTTGTCTGCTGCCCCCTAGGGGATTAAAACTGGTATGACAGCCAAATAAATTAACTATTGGAACACATACAGAGCCAGATGAGCCAATCAGGGAGACATCTCCCAAATAACCAATGAGAGGGACAAGCTCCGCAAGGGGGCGAATCAGAGGCAAGCTCCGTTAAGGGCCAATCGAATTCAGATCACCAATGATTACAGTAAGAAAAGGGGAAGGGATATCACATGATATAACCTCTCGCAAGGAGAAAAAAAAGGGTCTTTTTGTCTGCTGCTGAACTCTTGACTGAAAACTGGGCTGCCATATTTGGGACACATTCACTTTAAGCAAAAGCTGAGACCATTTTTTTTTATCTGATTGCAATACCTTTCTTAATATGAGGTGACCTGAATCTACTTGGAAAAACTGGAACACATTTAATTTGATTCATGGGTGATGTATGACTGTTCTATATTTTAAATATTTTAAAGCAAATACATTCATTATTGCTACAATCTAATTGCAGTTAGTAGATTTAAAAGGGCACTTTGTATTTTAGCTTGCATTCATAGTCCTGCATAGTTTTAAGCTTGTCTTTTGTATGCTAAGTAATTTATCTTTGCATATATATCTATCCTCATATATATATATATATATATAGATCAACATGAAGGAACAAACTCGCTGGGTCATATATAAAGTATTGTTTAATACATCCAAAAAGTGACATTTCGAGGTTGTTAGCCCCATCCTCAGACCTTTACAACATTATCCAAATAAGATACAATATATACTTTACCCTCCACCATCACCGGCGAACAACCGGAAGTGCCCCTGGCGTCCTGCACGTAATACTGCGCAGGTCCGCCGGTTTCCATAGCAACCCGGAAGTCTCCAACCTGTCAAATAAAACAGAGCAACATGAACATATGTAAGATCGTTAGCGAATCTACAATAACAGTATTAGTCACATCATGAACACAAGTTAGCAGCCATTACAATAGATATAGCAATATATTCTTCCATACAACATTAACCCAAATCCCTAGTGTGTTCCAGACATTGATCCAGGTAACTATAGGTCCCTAAATAATGCCCCCACAATTTATTATACTAATCTTGTGGGCAAATGTTGGACTTTTATAGGAAACAGTGCCAATCCAAATAGGTATTGAGCCCCTTAGGAGCCAATGTATTTAGAGTGAAAATCCACTTCGATTCTCTCTGTAGAAGTACTTTGGCCCTATCGCCACCTCTATTGGACTTGGGAACATGATCAATAATATATATCTAAGGTCCGCAACCGTATGGCCACACACCGCAAAATGCCTTGCAACTGACTGGTCCGATTCCTTTTTGCGAATCGCCAGCCTAATAGCAGCACGGTGGTTGGCCATACTGGTGCGCAGGGTATCTACTGTCTTGCCCACATAAAATAAACTACAGGGGAAATGCAGCAAATACACAATAAATTCAGTGGTGCATGTGACCCTATGTTTAATAGTGTATGTCTTGTTCGAGTGTGGATGTGTAAATTATTTGGTATTATTCATTCCATTGCATGTTGTGCAGCCAAGACATCTATAGCATCCCCATTTAGGGGGATTAATCCAAGTACTCTTCTTGAAACTATAAACTGGATCAACCTTAACCAGAGTATCTCTAATGGATCTGGATCTCCTATAGCTCACTCTAGGTGATCCCATCGATGTAAATGGGAGAGTGGTTTACAATGTTAAAGTTCTTTCTTATGGTTATAGGGAGATCCTTTTTATCCGCAGTATAAGTAGTAAGGTAGGATAGTCTGTTCTCCAATGGTCATTGTTCCCTAGTCTGAAGAGCATCCTCCTGCGTTACAGCCCAGAACTTTTTTAGATGGTTATCAATGTGTTGTCCCGATAACCCCGTTGTAAGAACCTCATCTTCATTTCTGTCAATTGCTGTTTAGCCTGTAAAGGATCGCTATTATTGCGAACTACCTGCTTGAATTGTGAAACCGGTAATGCCTTTTTAAGGGCCGGAGGATGACAACTAGTGGCCTCAAAGAGGTCAGAGCACTTATACAGGTGGCAGAGATGGAGTTCGATAAATTTGAAGAAACACACAAAGCAGAGCTAGAATCTGACAAGGATAAGAACTGGTTGGTGAAATTGGAACAACAAGTCCAACAGTACCAACAGGAATTGACCACCTTTAAAAACAAAAAATGGGATGTGGTTACCATGGATTACAAAGAAAGAAGTGTTTATCGTTGGTTACTAAGCCCTGAGGAAAGAAGGGGTTTCACAGATGCACGGCCTCGCAGGCCACAATATTATAAACCAAGAAATCTGACAACAGTGGACTCGTCAGGTAACAGCTCAGAGTCTGATGGGGCCATTACAGTACACGCAGAATTATTTTCTAATATGGAGGGTGTAGTAACCCGCTCAAAAAACTTGAGGGGCACAGGCCGCATATTAGGAGGGGGGGATCAAGAGGAAGGCTCTCATGTTTTAACGCCATTGGAGTCTAGGGTCTTAAATAAAGGTCTCTTGTTTATTCCAACAGACTTCAATGATCCTTTTACCACCTATTTGGACATACAAAAATTTGAGAGGATGCTTAGATTACGAGAACATTTTGGTAACACAGATCTGGAAGGCTCCAAGTTTAGAGCAAAAGGAAAATATGACCCTTCTAGCTCCAACCCTAGTATTAAAACCTATAGTCAACTTCTAGCAGATCAATTGGGAATTTGATGCTCTACTACAAGAGAACACTGTAGAAATAATCTATCACTTTTGGAGAGTAAAGCCCTGAAAGAACTAAGCAACAATAAAGAGATTATCTTCCGTGAAGCCGATAAGGGGGTGTGGTTGAACTTTTCAATTATGAGTACTAATAACAGGAAGTACTCATAATTGGTTTGTTTCTGATATGGGATGGATCACCAGTGGAGCTACAAGTATGGTTCCAACAGTTGAAGCAGGTCCTTCATAATCTAAAGTTTAAAATACATTATAGTAATGAAACTGTCGATTTCTTAGATCTGAGAATTTATAAACAGGAGGACAGGTTATGCACAACCTTATTTCGCAAGGAAACTGACAGAAATTCATTACTACAGGCCACTAGTTGTCAATCTCCGGCCCTTAAAAAGGCATTACCAGTTTCACAATTCAAGCTGGTAGTTCGCAATAATAGTGATCCTTTACAGGCTAAACAGCAATTGACGGAAATGAAGATGAGGTTCTTACAATGGGGTTATCGGGACAACCCATCGATAACCATCTAAAAAAGTTCTGGGATGTAACGCAGGAGGATGCTCTTCAGACTAGGGAACAACGACCATTGGAGAACAGACTATCCTACCTTACTACTTATACTGCAGATAAAAAGATCTCCCTACAACCATAAGAAAGAACTTTAACATTGTAAACACGGATACCACTCTCCCATTTATATCGATGGGATCACCTAGAGTGAGTTATGCGAGATCCAGATCCATTAGAGATACTCTGGTTAAGGTTGATAGTTACAAGAAGAGTACTTGGATTAATCCCCCTAAATGGGGATGCTATATATGTCTTGGCTGCACAACATGCAATGGAATGAATAATACCAAATCATTTACACATCCACACTCGAACAAGAAATACACTATTAAACATAGGGTCACATGCACAACTGAATTTATTGTGTATTTGCTGCATTGCCCCTGTGATTTATTTTATGTGGGCAAGACAGTAGATACCCTGCGCACCTGTATGGCCAACCACCGTGCTGCTATTAGGCTGGCGATTCGCAAAAAAGAATCAGACCAGCCAGTTGCAAGGCATTTTGCGGTGTGTGGCCATATGGTAGCGGACCTTAGATATATCATTATTGATCATGTTCCCAAGTCCAATACAGGGGGCGATAGGGCCAAAGTATTTCTACAGAGAGAATCGAAGTGGATTTTCTCTCTAATACATTGGCTCCTAAGGGGCTCAATACCAACATTTGCCCACAAGATTAGTATAATAAATTGTGGGGGCATTATTTAGGGACCTATAGTTACCTGGATCAATGTCTGGAACACACTAGTGATTTGGGTTAATGTTGTATGGAAGAATATATTGCTATATCTATTGTAATGGCTGCTAACTGGTGTTCATGATGTGACTAATACTGTTATTGTAGATTCGCTAACGATCTTACATATGTTCATGTTGCTCTGTTTTATTTGACAGGTTGGCAACTTCCGGTTGCTATGGCAAATGGCAGACTTGCGCAGTATTACGTGCAGGATGCCAGGAGCACTTCCGGTTGCTCGCCGGTGATGGTTAATGTATATATTGTATCTTATTTGGATAATTTTGTAAAAGGTCTGAGGACGGGGCTAACAACCCCGAAACATAATTCTTTGGATGTATTAAGCAATACTTATATTATATAAGACCCGGAGAGTGGGTTCCTTCATGTTGATCTGATTACTATTTTTGAATGCACCCCGGGCAATTTGTAAATTGGAAAGTGCATGTAGGGCCCATACGAAGTTTTTATATATATATATATATATATATATATATATATATATATATATATATATATATATAGTAGGGTGAGGGTTTTTGGTAGTTGCGCCACAACAAGAGTGTAGTAGTTAAATACCCTTAGAGGATGTCCAGTGCCTGCTGCTATTAGTGTTGTCTGATTCCTCCTGAGTCAGACTAGAATTGTGAGATTTGTGATAGAGAGTATTTTTTCTAATAGCGCTTGCAGAAGATGTTCCTCATAGGTAAGAAATTGGAGAGAGGAAAACAAAAATGGGAAATTTTTCCCAGATGAATATGGGTAATGAAAGGTAATTAAAGACAATAGTAAATGCTCACCTGTTAGATCACAGGGACCAGCAATCAACGACGAATGGAAATGGATGGTGTGTATAAACACCAAATTTCAAGGGTAGGACACAAAAAACAAATAAATAAGTGCCCCAAAGGGATATCAATATGTATATTGATATCTCCTAATACTGAACCGGAGACTGCTTGTGGGAACCTCTTGTTCTTACCACACTGTATTTGTGGACAGAGGGTAAAGAGGAAAGAAGTTCCTATTTATTATAAGCTGATACACAAAAAAAAAACCTAACATTTTGAAAAATATTAATATATATGCGTGAATATTAAAAACAATGGTAATTTATTAATAGACTATTAAAAACGAAATACTTTTTAAAAAATATATATATATATATGTGACAAGTTTAAAAAATGGGGAAGAGTATGAAAACAGGATAAAAAAGGGGTTAAATGCATAAACCGTTAAAAGGAAACAATGTGGTGAAATAGCCACGGTGCGAGTAAGGTGCCGACAAGTGGCAGAAATAACTTACTATGAAAATAACAAAAATGCTGCTGCTGCTGGAGTATGCCCTATGTGGGGTTCCAAAAGTATCTGAAAAACGATCGTTTAGGAGAGAAATAGAGACCACCAACGCTGCCCGGTGCAGCTCGGTCTCTGTTGGTAATTCGGAATTCCGGAAGTGACGTCACGAACGTGCGTCACGTGCCTTACGCGTTTCGTGAGCGTATCAGCTCACTTCATCAGAGGCTAGTGGATCTAGTCACATCCTGGGTACTATTTTATAGCCTTAAGCTATTAAGAGCCAGAAAGGTGTGTGTAAATTGGTCTAATAGATCCGATGTATATTTTGAGTATATACGCTGTAATCGGATATCAAAAAAACGAAGGCATAAAAACGAGAAGGGAATAAAAAATATATAATATAATATATAGATTAAAAAGGGTTTATAATGCAAACGGTGGACAATCAGTGGTTTTGAAAAATAGGGATGTTTGGAAAAATTTTGGTTAAAATATTGGTTAAAATATATTGGTTAAAATATTTAGTTATATAAGCATATTAAATATGCATATTAAAACTGTGTGGTATGAAATATAGATATAAAAATAGATATAAAAAATATATATAAAATATAAAAAATATATATATAAAAATATATATATATAGGTAAGCTAAAATATTATTATTAGCTTAAAAAATATATATGTAGGGATATGTATATATATGTTTATACATTTTTAATAAAAATAGTGGTAAACATAGTGTTAAAATCCTTAATAGATTTTGTATTCATTAATTGTTGTTTTAAAGGAAGGCTGCCAGATCTATATCAGTATTTAGGCCATATGGTTTCCTGGTTTTTAATTTGTGAATCCAGTATGTTTCTCTCTTTCTTAACTGGAGTGTCCTATTTTCTCCTACTCTATATGGAATATGTTCAATGGCTTTAACCTTTAGCCCATCCACACTTTTTTTGTGGAATTCCTCGAAGTGAGTACCAATGCCATATTCTGGTTTCTCACTGGTGATGTTCTTCGTGTGTTCTAAGAATCTAGTCTTCAGTGTTCTTTTCGTTCTACCTATATATATTTTATTACAGCTGCATGTTAATTGGTAGACAACAAATGTGGATTTGCAGTTCATCAAACTCCTTATTTCAAATTTGTTTATTTCATCAATATCCGTGATCCATTTGTTTTCTTCCTTGTTTTTACTAATGTGTTTACAACACACACAATTCTTCCGATTGCATTTATAAAAACCACTAGTTTTAGTTTCTAACCAATTTCCCTTAGTTGATGCTTTTTTGGACTTTAGTTTAGTGGGAGCTAGTATGTTTTTAAGGTTCGTGTTTTTCTTATATGTAATTTTCGGTTTTCTCCGGTAATGATTCCTTTAGGAGGGGGTCCTTCATAAGTAAGTGCCAGTGTTTATTCAATATTTTTTCAATGTTTTTGGCTCCACTGTTGTAGGTGGTAATAAATCTGGGATATGTTGTATAATCCATATCTGTATTATTTTTATTTTCTGTTTTTTCCGTTTTTTCCGGATTGAGTAGATTATCTCTATCTATTTTACTTACTCTCTCATATGCTTGATCTACTGTTTTTCTATTGTATTTCTTGTTGTAGAATTTTTGTTTAGAACACCTGCTGTTTCTTCAAAATCCTGATTTCTAGAGCAGTTTCTTTTTATTCGTTGGAACTGGCCAAATGGAATATTACTGATCCATTTATTATGATGGTTGCTTGTGGCGTACAGGTAGCCATTTGTGTCAGTTTCTTTTGTATAGATTTTTGTTTCAATCTGTTCATTTTCGATGAATATAGTGATGTCCAGAAAGTTTATTTCCTTCTTACTCCATGTATTAGTGAATTTCAGATTCCAATTATTATTATTGATGTATTTGACAAATTCCTCAAAATGCTTTTCATCTCCGTTCCAGATGATTATAATGTCATCAATGAACCTTTTCCATGTGATTATATTTTCCAAAAATGTATTGTTTTTCCATACGTGTTGGTTCTCAAAAGCTCCCATGTACATGTTGGCAAAGCTAGGCGCAAATTTGGTGCCCATTGCTGTGCCAAATTTCTGGAGGAAGATTTTATTTTCAAATGTGAAATAATTTTTGGTGAGAATGAAGTTGATTGCTTCCCCAATGAAGGAAATTTGTTCTTTTTTGATGTTGGTATTTGATGTAAGAATTTGGTTCACTGCATTTATGCCTTTACTGTGTGGTATTGATGTATACAATGCTGTTACATCCAGTGTTGCTAATGCATAATTGTTATCCCAGCGTAAGTCTTTTAATATTGTAAGTAGGTGTGGAGTGTCCCTTAGGTATGACTTGATTGTTGGTACCACGGGTTGTAGGAAATGGTCCACATATTCTGATAAATTGCTTGTTAAACTGTTTTATACCTGAAATGATTGGACGTCCTGGAGGGTTTTTAGTGTCCTTGTGCACTTTTGGTAAGTGGTAAAATACTGCGGTTTTTATCATGTCCGTTGATAAGAATTTATATTCATCCTCATCCAAGATTTTTTCTTTTTTCGCATTTCTTAGTAATTGGGCATATTCATCTGTGAATTGACCAGTGGGGTCTTTTGGTAGTACTTCATAGGTCTCTGTGTCTGACAGTATTCTGTTGGCTTCACTTATATAGTCACCTTTGTTTTGTATTACTATAGAACCGCCTTTGTCAGCCTCTCTGAATACTAGTGTTTCATTTTTACTTAGGTTCTGTAGGATTTTTTCTTCCTTGTTTGTCAGGTTTTTATTGTCCAATTTGAAAGAATTGCACATTGACTCTAAATCATTAAGTACTAGGTCTTCAAATAGTGACATATATTGCCCCTTGGCCTGAGTGGGATAAAATATTGATCTTGGTTTGAACCCGCTGTGCTTCACAATTCTGTTAGTTTCTAGTTGTGTTGTTGTCTCTGTGTCTAGTGATTCCAGTAGATTCAACGTTGGAATATCGCTTTGTGTGAGTACACATTTCACTTAGTGGATTTACATCTGTCATTGGTTCACCGGTGTCTTTTTGGTCTATGTTTTTCTTTTTAAAGTACCGTTGTAGGGTTAGTTTTCTTATATATTTATTGCAGTCCACAAATAATGAGAAGGCATCTGGTTTTTTACTGGGAGCGAAGGAGAGGCCTTTTTTAAGCACACTTTCTTCTTCCCTAGTCAGAATCTTATCTGACAGGTTGAATATTTTTACTAGGTCACTTTCATCAGAAATTATACTGATTGTTGCCTTGCTTGCCAGCTTTCTCTTCTTAATTTGTTTCTGTTTACCTGCTCTGCATCCTCGTCCCCACTTTCTTTTCTTCTTTTTTGTGGGGTTGATCTCTGTTGTACTTGGAAATTCTTTTCCTGATTTTCCACCCGGAGTCTTGGGGGGATGTATGGTCTCTGAAAGGACTCTTTTCTTTCTCTGAGCCCTAAAAAATGTGTATTTCCTTGCTTCATATTCTGTTTTTGTTGTGTTCTCCATTGGTCATTTGGTTCCTGATAACGCTCTTCATAGTCATTTCTATGGTTTCTTATTTCTTTTGGTCTAGTGGAATCTTGGTGATAGTAATTTTCTCTTGTAGTGTAAAATCCCTATCATGGTAAGCGTAGTTATTGTGTGAATTGTAGTGGTGATTATAGTTTTGTTTTCCCGAATACTCGTTATAGTTAGAGTTAAATTGGTGCTGTTTGTAGTGATAGTGATTTTGCTTTCTATTGTGATATGAGTAGTTGTTTGTTGATTTCAATTTTGAAGATGTATTACTAAATGTCTGATTGCTTTTGTCTTTGTTTATATTAGGACGAGTCTGTTGTTCTCTGGGTATATTTTGATATTCCATGTTATTATTGGTGTGAATTATTCTATCTGGAAAAAATCTGTTTCTTGTGTTGCTAAAAACCTCTATATTTGGTGTGTCTGTAGCATCAACAAATTCGTCTCTTTCTGAGTTGATGTGTGTTTCTCCTACTTCAATTTTCTTATTGTTGATATCTCTTTCAAGTTTTTTCTTTTTCTTTAAAATTGTGTCATATTCCAATTTCTGAGTTCTGCTTGCAATATCTTTATCTAGTTGTTGGTAATATACATCTTCATTGTAGGGTTGTAGTTTCTGTCTAATTTCTTTGATTTCTTTACCTATTTTTTCTAGGTTCTGTTCCCTATATTTAATTAAATTTTTTATAAAAGTATTTGAGCAAATCTCCATTGCTTCTTCCCATTCTGTGATCAGTTCAATATCATCAGAATTGAAGATGGGTGTTTTGGTGAGTTTTAAGCCTTTTGGTATTATGTCCAATTTTTGATAGTTTTCTAAACCGATTATGTCATTCCAGTAGCTCACTTCTAATTTCTTTAATTTTTCTAATCGCCTAAATAAGGCTTTAGGGTTCACTTGTTCTACAGGCATAATGGTTGGTTCTATTCTTTCGGTGGTGGTAGACCAGGATCTTTTTTTAGTTTTTATGTCAAAATAGTTGCCAAAAGCATAGGTTACTTGCTGATATTCTTCCATCTTATTTATTCTGTTTTATTAGATGGGAACTGAAGTAATATTATATATCTGATACTGTTCTATCAGATAGACAATGAAATCACTGACCACAACTCTTATTTAGGCTGCTACCATCCAATGGAGGAGAACAGCAGTAGGGTGAGGGTTTTTGGTAGTTGCGCCACAACAAGAGTGTAGTAGTTAAATACCCTTAGAGGATGTCCAGTGCCTGCTGCTATTAGTGTTGTCTGATTCCTCCTGAGTCAGACTAGAATTGTGAGATTTGTGATAGAGAGTATTTTTTCTAATAGCGCTTGCAGAAGATGTTCCTCATAGGTAAGAAATTGGAGAGAGGAAAACAAAAATGGGAAATTTTTCCCAGATGAATATGGGTAATGAAAGGTAATTAAAGACAATAGTAAATGCTCACCTGTTAGATCACAGGGACCAGCAATCAACGACGAATGGAAATGGATGGTGTGTATAAACACCAAAATTCAAGGGTAGGACACAAAAACAAATAAATAAGTGCCCCAAAGGGATATCAATATGTATATTGATATCTCCTAATACTGAACCGGAGACTGCTTGTGGGAACCTCTTGTTCTTACCACACTGTATTTGTGGACAGAGGGTAAAGAGGAAAGAAGTTCCTATTTATTATAAGCTGATACACAAAAAAAACCTAACATTTTGAAAAATATTAATATATATGCGTGAATATTAAAAACAATGGTAATTTATTAATAGACTATTAAAAACGAAATACTTTTTAAAAAATATATATATATATATGTGACAAGTTTAAAAAATGGGGAAGAGTATGAAAACAGGATAAAAAAGGGGTTAAATGCATAAACCGTTAAAAGGAAACAATGTGGTGAAATAGCCACGGTGCGAGTAAGGTGCCGACAAGTGGCAGAAATAACTTACTATGAAAATAACAAAAATGCTGCTGCTGCTGGAGTATGCCCTATGTGGGGTTCCAAAAGTATCTGAAAAACGATCGTTTAGGAGAGAAATAGAGACCACCAACGCTGCCCGGTGCAGCTCGGTCTCTGTTGGTAATTCGGAATTCCGGAAGTGACGTCACGAACGTGCGTCACGTGCCTTACGCGTTTCGTGAGCGTATCAGCTCACTTCATCAGAGGCTAGTGGATCTAGTCACATCCTGGGTACTATTTTATAGCCTTAAGCTATTAAGAGCCAGAAAGGGGTGTGTGTAAATTGGTCTAATAGATCCGATGTATATTTTGAGTATATACGCTGTAATCGGATATCAAAAAAACGAAGGCATAAAAACGAGAAGGGAATAAAAAATATATAATATAATATATAGATTAAAAAGGGTTTATAATGCAAACGGTGGACAATCAGTGGTTTTGAAAAATAGGGATGTTTGGAAAAATTTTGGTTAAAATATTGGTTAAAATATATTGGTTAAAATATTTAGTTATATAAGCATATTAAATATGCATATTAAAACTGTGTGGTATGAAATATAGATATAAAAATAGATATAAAAAATATATATAAAATATAAAAAATATATATATAAAAATATATATATATAGGTAAGCTAAAATATTATTATTAGCTTAAAAAAATATATATGTAGGGATATGTATATATATGTTTATACATTTTTAATAAAAAATAGTGGTAAACATAGTGTTAAAATCCTTAATAGATTTTGTATTCATTAATTGTTGTTTTAAAGGAAGGCTGCCAGATCTATATCAGTATTTAGGCCATATGGTTTTCCTGGTTTTTAATTTGTGAATCCAGTATGTTTCTCTCTTTCTTAACTGGAGTGTCCTATTTTCTCCTACTCTATATGGAATATGTTCAATGGCTTTAACCTTTAGCCCATCCACACTTTTTTGTGGAATTCCTCGAAGTGAGTACCAATGCCATATTCTGGTTTCTCACTGGTGATGTTCTTCGTGTGTTCTAAGAATCTAGTCTTCAGTGTTCTTTTCGTTCTACCTATATATATTTTATTACAGCTGAATGTTAATTGGTAGACAACAAATGTCTGATGATCTGATGATATTGAACTGATCACAGAATGGGAAGAAGCAATGGAGATTTGCTCAAATACTTTTATAAAAATTTTAATTAAATATAGGGAACAGAACCTAGAAAAAATAGGTAAAGAAATCAAAGAAATTAGACAGAAACTACAACCCTACAATGAAGATGTATATTACCAACAACTAGATAAAGATATTGCAAGCAGAACTCAGAAATTGGAATATGACACAATTTTAAAGAAAAAGAAAAAACTTGAAAGAGATATCAACAATAAGAAAATTGAAGTAGGAGAAACACACATCAACTCAGAAAGAGACGAATTTGTTGATGCTACACACACACCCAAATATAGAGGTTTTTAGCAACACAAGAAACAGATTTTTTCCAGATAGAATAATTCACACCAATAATAACATGGAATATCAAAATATACCCAGAGAACAACAGACTCGTCCTAATATAAACAAAGACAAAAGCAATCAGACATTTAGTAATACATCTTCAAAATTGAAATCAACAAACAACTACTCATATCACAATAGAAAGCAAAATCACTATCACTACAAACAGCACCAATTTAACTCTAACTATAACGAGTATTCGGGAAAACAAAACTATAATCACCACTACAATTCACACAATAACTACGCTTACCATGATAGGGATTTTTACACTACAAGAGAAAATTACTATCACCAAGATTCCACTAGACCAAAAGAAATAAGAAACCATAGAAATGACTATGAAGAGCGTTATCAGGAACCAAATGACCAATGGAGAACACAACAAAAACAGAATATGAAGCAAGGAAATACACATTTTTTAGGGCTCAGAGAAAGAAAAGAGTCCTTTCAGAGACCATACATCCCCCCAAGACTCCGGGTGGAAAATCAGGAAAAGAATTTCCAAGTACAACAGAGATCAACCCCACAAAAAAGAAGAAAAGAAAGTGGGGACGAGGATGCAGAGCAGGTAAACAGAAACAAATTAAGAAGAGAAAGCTGGCAAGCAAGGCAACAATCAGTATAATTTCTGATGAAAGTGACCTAGTAAAAATATTCAACCTGTCAGATAAGATTCTGACTAGGGAAGAAGAAAGTGTGCTTAAAAAAGGCCTCTCCTTCGCTCCCAGTAAAAAACCAGATGCCTTCTCATTATTTGTGGACTGCAATAAATATATAAGAAAACTAACCCTACAACGGTACTTTAAAAAGAAAAACATAGACCAAAAAGACACCGGTGAACCAATGACAGATGTAAATCCACTAAGTGAAATTGTACTCACACAAAGCGATATTCCAACGTTGAATCTACTGGAATCACTAGACACAGAGACAACAACACAACTAGAAACTAACAGAATTGTGAAGCACAGCGGGTTCAAACCAAGATCAATATTTTATCCCACTCAGGCCAAGGGGCAATATATCTCACTATTTGAAGACCTAGTACTTAATGATTTAGAGTCAATGTGCAATTCTTTCAAATTGGACAATAAAAACCTGACAAACAAGGAAGAAAAAATCCTACAGAACCTAAGTAAAAATGAAACACTAGTATTCAGAGAGGCTGACAAAGGCGGTTCTATAGTAATACAAAACAAAGGTGACTATATAAGTGAAGCCAACAGAATACTGTCAGACACAGAGACCTATGAAGTACTACCAAAAGACCCCACTGGTCAATTCACAGATGAATATGCCCAATTACTAAGAAATGCGAAAAAAGAAAAAATCTTGGATGAGGATGAATATAAATTCTTATCAACGGACATGATAAAAACCGCAGTATTTTACCACTTACCAAAAGTGCACAAGGACACTAAAAACCCTCCAGGACGTCCAATCATTTCAGGTATAAACAGTTTAACAAGCAATTTATCAGAATATGTGGACCATTTCCTACAACCCGTGGTACCAACAATCAAGTCATACCTAAGGGACACTCCACACCTACTTACAATATTAAAAGACTTACGCTGGGATAACAATTATGCATTAGCAACACTGGATGTAACAGCATTGTATACATCAATACCACACAGTAAAGGCATAAATGCAGTGAACCAAATTCTTACATCAAATACCAACATCAAAAAAGAACAAATTTCCTTCATTGGGGAAGCAATCAACTTCATTCTCACCAAAAATTATTTCACATTTGAAAATAAAATCTTCCTCCAGAAATTTGGCACAGCAATGGGCACCAAATTTGCGCCTAGCTTTGCCAACATGTACATGGGAGCTTTTGAGAACCAACACGTATGGAAAAACAATACATTTTTGGAAAATATAATCACATGGAAAAGGTTCATTGATGACATTATAATCATCTGGAACGGAGATGAAAAGCATTTTGAGGAATTTGTCAAATACATCAATAATAATAATTGGAATCTGAAATTCACTAATACATGGAGTAAGAAGGAAATAAACTTTCTGGACATCACTATATTCATCGAAAATGAACAGATTGAAACAAAAATCTATACAAAAGAAACTGACACAAATGGCTACCTGTACGCCACAAGCAACCATCATAATAAATGGATCAGTAATATTCCATTTGGCCAGTTCCAACGAATAAAAAGAAACTGCTCTAGAAATCAGGATTTTGAAGAAACAGCAGGTGTTCTTAAACAAAAATTCTACAACAAGAAATACAATAGAAAAACAGTAGATCAAGCATATGAGAGAGTAAGTAAAATAGATAGAGATAATCTACTCAATCCGGAAAAAACGGAAAAAAACAGAAAATAAAAATAATACAGATATGGATTATACAACATGTCCCAGATTTATTACCACCTACAACAGTGGAGCCAAAAACATTGAAAAAATATTGAATAAACACTGGCACTTACTTATGAAGGACCCCCTCCTAAAGGAATCATTACCGGAGAAACCGAAAATTACATATAAGAAAAACACGAACCTTAAAAACATACTAGCTCCCACTAAACTAAAGTCCAAAAAAGCATCAACTAAGGGAAATTGGTTAGAAACTAAAACTAGTGGTTTTTATAAATGCAATCGGAAGAATTGTGTGTGTTGTAAACACATTAGTAAAAACAAGGAAGAAAACAAATGGATCACGGATATTGATGAAATAAACAAATTTGAAATAAGGAGTTTGATGAACTGCAAATCCACATTTGTTGTCTACCAATTAACATGCAGCTGTAATAAAATATATATAGGTAGAACGAAAAGAACACTGAAGACTAGATTCTTAGAACACACGAAGAACATCACCAGTGAGAAACCAGAATATGGCATTGGTACTCACTTCGAGGAATTCCACAAAAAAAGTGTGGATGGGCTAAAGGTTAAAGCCATTGAACATATTCCATATAGAGTAGGAGAAAATAGGACACTCCAGTTAAGAAAGAGAGAAACATACTGGATTCACAAATTAAAAACCAGGAAACCATATGGCCTAAATACTGATATAGATCTGGCAGCCTTCCTTTAAAACAACAATTAATGAATACAAAATCTATTAAGGATTTTAACACTATGTTTACCACTATTTTTATTAAAAATGTATAAACATATATATACATATCCCTACATATATATTTTTTAAGCTAATAATAATATTTTAGCTTACCTATATATATATATTTTTATATATATATTTTTTATATTTTATATATATTTTTTATATCTATTTTTATATCTATATTTCATACCACACAGTTTTAATATGCATATTTAATATGCTTATATAACTAAATATTTTAACCAATATATTTTAACCAATATTTTAACCAAAATTTTTCCAAACATCCCTATTTTTCAAAACCACTGATTGTCCACCGTTTGCATTATAAACCCTTTTTAATCTATATATTATATTATATATTTTTTATTCCCTTCTCGTTTTTATGCCTTCGTTTTTTTGATATCCGATTACAGCGTATATACTCAAAATATACATCGGATCTATTAGACCAATTTACACACACCCCCTTTCTGGCTCTTAATAGCTTAAGGCTATAAAATAGTACCCAGGATGTGACTAGATCCACTAGCCTCTGATGAAGTGAGCTGATACGCTCACGAAACGCGTAAGGCACGTGACGCACGTTCGTGACGTCACTTCCGGAATTCCGAATTACCAACAGAGACCGAGCTGCACCGGGCAGCGTTGGTGGTCTCTATTTCTCTCCTAAACGATCGTTTTTCAGATACTTTTGGAACCCCACATAGGGCATACTCCAGCAGCAGCAGCATTTTTGTTATTTTCATAGTAAGTTATTTCTGCCACTTGTCGGCACCTTACTCGCACCGTGGCTATTTCACCACATTGTTTCCTTTTAACGGTTTATGCATTTAACCCCTTTTTTATCCTGTTTTCATACTCTTCCCCATTTTTTAAACTTGTCACATATATATATATATATTTTTTAAAAAGTATTTCGTTTTTAATAGTCTATTAATAAATTACCATTGTTTTTAATATTCACGCATATATATTAATATTTTTCAAAATGTTAGGTTTTTTTTTTGTGTATCAGCTTATAATAAATAGGAACTTCTTTCCTCTTTACCCTCTGTCCACAAATACAGTGTGGTAAGAACAAGAGGTTCCCACAAGCAGTCTCCGGTTCAGTATTAGGAGATATCAATATACATATTGATATCCCTTTGGGGCACTTATTTATTTGTTTTTGTGTCCTACCCTTGAATTTTGGTGTTTATACACACCATCCATTTCCATTCGTCGTTGATTGCTGGTCCCTGTGATCTAACAGGTGAGCATTTACTATTGTCTTTAATTACCTTTCATTACCCATATTCATCTGGGAAAAATTTCCCATTTTTGTTTTCCTCTCTCCAATTTCTTACCTATGAGGAACATCTTCTGCAAGCGCTATTAGAAAAAATACTCTCTATCATATATATATATATATATATATATATATATATATATATATATATATATATATATTAGAATTTGTCTAAATTGTAGATAATTAATAATTTATTTCAGCTTAGATAAATTGGCATATAAACTGGCTCTTTACATTAAGAATATATATAACTTCTGGTGTTTTAATTAGAGTTGTATAGAATCATTTGTGGGCTAAATAGCTTAATTGTACTGGTCTGAAGGTTAGTGGCTCATATCTTGGTATCTCATTATGGTATTTTAATGCTGATTTGGGAGATTATTGTGAGTAAAGTTAATTCTAAAGGTATATTTGGTTTGCTTTGTAAAGAATATTGTAACAGTTTACGCTTGTATAGTTTGATTCATAATCTGGTTCCTATAGATATAATTCAATGTGTCTATAAATTTTAACTAATATAAAGAATTTAGGAATTTACATTAATAAATTGTTGTGTATATGCATTTTATTGGGGGGTTCATTTTAAGAATAATTATTAAATATATTGTATTATAACCCGGCCATATACTGACATATCAATTATATCACTTCTGTAGTAAGTATGTGATACTGTGGTAAGGCATCTACAAACATACTGCAAAAGCAACCCAGGAGCTTTTAAAGGCAAAGGAGTGGAATATTCTGCAATGGCCGAGTCAATCACCTGATCTCAACCCGATTGAGCATGCATTTCACTTGCTGAAGACAAAACTTAAGGCAGAAATACCCACAAACAAATAAAAACTGAAGACAGCTGCAGTAAAGGCCTGGCAAAGTATCATAAAGGAGGAAACCCAGCATTTGGTGATGTCCATGCGTTCCAGACATCAAGCAGTCATTGCCTGCAAAGGATTCTCAACAAAGTATTAAAAATGAACATTTTATTTATGATTGTGTTTATTTGTCCAATTGCATTTGAGCCCTTGAAATATGGGGACTGTGTATGAAAATGATTGCAATTCCTAAACATTTCATCCAATATTTTTGTTTAACCCCTTAAATTAAAGATGAAAGTCTTCACTTTAATTGTATCCCAGTTGTTTCATTTTAAATCCATTGTGATGGCATACAGAGACAGAATTATGAAAATTCTTTCAGTGTCCAATTATTTACAGACCTAACTGTAGGTACTAAAAGTCTAGTGGGGTTTCATAGTGCAAGTTATACTTTATTTTATACCAAGTTCATATATTGTATAGACTTATTAATTACTAATGTACATGAAATACTTTTGCTCTTAGTGTTAATTACAATATGTGTTAGAGACAAAAAGTTAATGTGTATGTGTTTGACATGCAAGAGTTAACGTATTTGATTGTTATTTAATCAGAGAGTAGGGCTCTAATCGTATCCCTGATGATGTGCGTATTGGGACGAAATGCGTAGGATTCCTCTGTTAGCTCTGTGTTTAGCTGAGTCCTGTTTGAATTGTATTTTTTTTAAATTTGTATTAAAATTTAAAGAAATGTTATATTTTAAACATATAATTTATAATTTCTTTGTAGCTCTTTGAGAGTTAATAAAATACCGTCTGGGTGGCATTACTTCTAATCAGACAGATTCTAAGACTTTCCCTACCTGAGTACAGGTGCGTGAGCAACTGCTTTAGCAGGGAAATACAATCTGGCCTGTTAGGAGTTTTTGAGTGTAGCTGAGAAATACTGATTCCTGTGATACATTGAATGTTTACCATAGGTGCATCCAGGGGTCAAGTCGGGCGGGAACACATGGGAATGGAGTTCTTGCACTATTTTTGCAGGAGGAACTAAGTTCCCTCTGGACAGAGAACAGAAACACTTCAATAAACACTGCTGCTGCTGGTGAGAGGAGCTGGACCACAGTCTAGTTAGAGGGATAGTGAGTTCCTCTGGTAAAGGGTAGTAACACTTCCTACAGTACACTAAATGTAAGCGGTCCTGCTGTGTTATCACCCCTGTTATGAATATTATCTTTATTATCTTGTATTACACATGGTGCTTAAATTTCTGTGTGGCTTGCTCTGGGGTTATTTAGCTCCCCTCAGCAGAAATAGGACTATTGCACCTTAAGTGGGTGAGACTCTGTGACAGAGGAGGATTCTCAGGCCCAAAGGCAACCATTCAACGCTTCATTAGATTTAATTTGCTTTCATTAACCAAAGTCTATAGATAATATACATCTAAACACAGTGTGTGTGTATATATATATATATATATATATATATATATATATATATATATATATATATATATAAAACAATATTAATTGTGAGCAAGGGTAGAAGTCTTGGTGAGTTCCCACACTTTTTTTTATTTATTTATTTATTATTTTTTATTATGAAATTTTAAATATACAAAATGAAATACAAAATACCATTAGACAAATATGAAATACAATAGACAATCTTTTGTACAAATATATTGCTACATACTTAAAACTGTATAGAGATTATTAGGCACATTATATTGCACAAATTCCAGTCCATATTTATAAGAGAAACATTCAAGGTTCTACTTCGTTTCCAACTTAAACAGTGTTAATATACTCATGTTATTCAGCCTTATAATCACATTTATAAAACATAAGTTAGATATCTATTAAAAGTATACAATATGCGGGTGGAGCCTACTCTCATGGCGGCAGGACACGTCTCTGTGAAGCTCCTGGTCCTTATGTGTCTTATTATAAACTTTCTACAGAAATAAGCTTGAACTATGCCCATTCGAGGACATATGACTACCCGGGAACTGATGTATACTCGATATCGAGGATTTGATTGTGTCACTGCCTATGTTCTGTGGGAAAGATTGGTGCGGTTATCTCTCACAGTATAGTCAGCCATCTTTATAACTAAGTGAAGACTCTGAGAAGCGACCCTGTGTTTGAGCTCTTGCATGGATCTGGGGCTGCCACAAAATTACCCCCCCCCCCCAAACTCTGGGGTTACGGTATCCTTTTATAGGATAGTTTCTTTGTTCATTATAGGGAACACTTTGTCCTACAGTACAAGTGAGTGCATACCTACGAAAGCCTCCCGCCACGCACTTAATGGTATTGAACATGGATGATAAGGCCTTAGAAGCAGCGTTGCTTAAGCTGCTGGACGATCATTATCAAAGACTCCACAAGCTCATTGGTGAGTGTTTCTCACTGGGCTCGCCGTCTCAGTCGGAGACGATGAGCCTGCTGACTTTCAATGTGGACCCGAACGTAAGTGAAACAAGCTGCAGTGATAGTCCGCGTGAAGCGGTGCTGATTCACACCACACCCGCCAGGGTTGAACAGAACAGCCAGCTGGTTATGCCTGCAGATTTCATCGGAGGGCAGCCACCCGGGAGCGGACGGCAGAGCAGTGCAGAGCCCCTAGCTTTGATGTTTGAAAATAAGCAGCCAGAGTCCTTTGGACTGAGGACATTGAAGGTACTCACCGTAAATAGTTTATGTGCTGCTCACCAGGGACAAGATCAAGTCGGTGCCCCTCACACCCAGCAGCCTGAGATTGCATCAATATGGCGAAAGACCGGGGCTGGCTGAATCCTTATGCTAGGGGATCTGGCATAGAACTGACTTGGCAGGTTTAGTAGTACTTTGGACATTCGGAAATATTCGGAAATTTGTCTGCTTTTCCTTATACCTGCTTTACCCATCGGCCAGGTTCTAAAATGATATTACCACTATGATTGCCCTGCATAATGGATAACCTGTGAGTTATTTTGGGTCTGACTTGCTTTAATGATGGCTCATGCGCCAGATGTTTGAAGACTCTTAAATTTTAACTTACTATGTATGTTTTTGTGATGGGTGGTTCTAGGGGTGCTCTGTTTGTATATAATTTTTAGCTGACATTATACCCTGAATATTGATTTAGCTATATTTTCTATGTGTTCTATATCTACTTATTGATAAGAGCTAACAAACCCTTTTTGTCTACTACCCAAGTCACCAACACTAATCTACATTTCCTCTCATACTTTAATTAATATGTATAGTGTTAGGTTAATGACTTTTGATAGAGGTCTTTATTGCTGCAATGTATACACTATATGCACGGCTCTATAGAAGGGAGTTATCCCTCTTAATATTGGATTGGTATTTACTATGGTCTTATATTTCCCATTTATACCCCTTAACCTTCATACAAAGAGAGAAGCGCTCTACCAGGAACGAACAACAGCTCAGTGGCTTGTTCTATGGCGATTTACCACCCGGAAGCAGCCTCTTTTAGACCAGTGTGCTTTTCACAGAAGAAAACTTTCCTGAAGTATATCAGTCTGATCCCGCCAAGTAAGGTCAGTCCAGCCCCGAAATACCAGGCAATTCTCCTCTGAACAAGGAACATGACAACCCCAGACGATCGTTTCGGCCTCCTATGGGCCTCGTCAGTGAGGTGCAGCCACATTCCTCTAAGCACACTGGGCAAGGAGTCCACGTCTGGTTTCCCCCATCACCCATAGGGAGACCTCCCCAGGGTCATAATAATTTGCATACAAAGAGAGAAGCGCTCTACCAGGAACGAACAACAGCTCAGTGGCTTGTTCTATGGCGATTTACCACCCGGAAGCAGCCTCTTTTAGACCAGTGTGCTTTTCACAGAAGAAAACTTTCCTGAAGTATATCAGTCTGATCCCGCCAAGTAAGGTCAGTCCAGCCCCGAAATACCAGGCAATTCTCCTCTGAACAAGGAACATGACAACCCCAGACGATCGTTTCAGCCTCCTATGGGCCTCGTCAGTGAGGTGCAGCCACATTCCTCTAAGCACACTGGGCAAGGAGTCCACGTCTGGTTTCCCCCATCATCTGGTTTACCCCTTAACCTTCTCAGGACAAATGAGTCTTTGATAGTTGAGGCCACTTTTGCCTCTTAGGGGTCAGAATTAATCTTTTAGAGCCCAACCTGGGAACCTGCTGTCTGCGGCCGAGATGCGGGTCTCCAGGTGTCCATATTACGATGGTGCATTGAGGGTTACCGACTAATTCCTGTTTATTGGCTGACATAGGGTAATAACTAACTTTCATCCACATATGTCCTGAATATAAAGAGAAAATTTTAAGTCTAAAGATTGTGGCATCACCCTATATTTGTGAATTTTAACTAAGTTAGCATTTCTGTTTATATGATTTCTAGCTACATGCCACCCCTGTGCCATATAATCTTTGCCCTTTTTAGGAGTAATTCTTACCATATGTAGTTTACCCCCATACTAAAAGACAAGTTTATTACCTTACCAGATTAGTGTCTGACTGCTAGCATTATCTTCCTTCTATATCATAGGGAAATAGTATAATGAATGACCTTAATGTTTGTATTATTTGTTCTGAATATGCGAGGGGATATCACAAGATAGGTATGTTGCTGTTTCATTAGAAGTGTTCCCTTTGGTGCTATATTTACTTATATTTCTTATTTATATCAGTATATTACGGTTGTTTTCCATAAAGTTATCATATTATTTCAATCCTTAGGCCCAAGAGTGGCCTATTTGTTATTTTATCTTCTCCTTAAAGCCCCCCAGCATGTTTATAATGCAGTCCAGGAGGTTCAAGAGAGGCCTCGTTAGTTCTTTGGGGGGACACAATTTAACTCCATATTATATATAATTATACGTCAGGAGGTCACTTTATACCAGAAAACTATGGTTCATTGCTTAAATTGTATTTATATCTTCAAGCAATTTGTATGTTAAAGGACAATGTTCTATGATGATTACCTAACTGTCAATTTTGTGTTTTGTTTGACGTTTTGTGCAATAACGCGAGTCAGGTAAACTGTATCTATACTGAAGTTCTTCAAAAGTACGTATTGATTTATTTAATGGGTCTAGCAGATCCCCTATCTTACTTATCCCAAGTCTCCCCCATTCTTCAAAAATAGCAGTGTCCATACCAGGTCTAAAATTTGGATTTCCTTTTATAGGTAAAAAATTTAACCTTTGATTGGGAAATGAAGGATCTTACTAATATTATACCATGCTTTCAGAACATCTTTATACATGATATTATTTTTAATTATAGAATCAATATCTGTCATGTCTGTATATAACACATACACCTTACTAATCCCCCTTGATGCTATTTTTGCTAATGAATTATCATAGAAATATTCTGTTCCCCCCAACCAATCAACAGCTATTCTTGACAGTGATGAAAGACTATACAAATAAACATCCGGGACAGCCATACCCCCTTGTAACATAGGTTGTTTTAATTTATTCAAGCTTATGCATGTTTTTTTCCCCTTCCAAATAAACCTATTGAATATCTTATTCAATCTTTCAATGTCTTTCCTAATAATTAATATTGGCAGCATATTTAAGGGATATAGCAATTTTGGTAATATCATCATTTTAATTATATGTACTTTTCCCATTATTGAGATCGGTAAATTAAATCCATCTTTTAAGCGATTGCTCTATAAATACAAATATTTTCTCATAATTTATATTATAACATTTTTAGGGGTTATATTAATCCCTAAGTATGTTATATAATTTGAAGGTTCTAAAAATGAAAATTCACTAATGTCACAATTTTGTCTTTTGTTTAACCATAGTACTTCCGATTTCATACCATTAATCTTAAATCCTGAAAATTGGCCAAATTCAGAAATGGCATCCATGGGGCGCGATCAAATATACGGCGTAGGTTTCAGCGCAAGCATGGGAACCCGCGCCGCCCGTAATTTCACCTTGCACATCGGGGTATTACATATACTGTGCCATTAGATGCTAAACTGGCGTAAGTAGGACAAACTGGCAATCTTCCGAAATGTGCGCAAATACACATTTTAGTCATCGCAAGTAACTTACGCCAGTATTTTGTCCACGGAAAGTCTCAATAAAGAGTAGTTTTATGCAAATTAGGCTAACACTCTTAAAAATGAACCGCGACTTCATCTAAAAATGCGACACGTAATTACGCTATTCGAAATTCATATATAAACCCATGCGCATCCGCCATTTTCTTCAGTGTGTTTGGATGGTTCGTTGAGCTACAGCACACTACAGTGGAGTGGAGGATTAGTCAGAGTAGAGAGAGAGGTGCAAACAGAAGAGGTAGTTAGGTCGCATTGTTGGTTGATTAAGCTTGTACACTTACACATATTTTTACATATTGCACACATATTGCATAAATACATATACAAAGACACCACACTTTTTTTTCTAACACCTCACACATTTTATTTCAATTTTACAGTGTGATAGGCTTTGGTTGTGATTGTGTGTGATTGAACTGGGAGTGAGTGTGAGTCTGTGTAGTGTGAGGATGGCAGGGAGAGGTAGGGCGGAGGGGAGTAGGGGAGGAGGGGAGAGGAGTGGCAGGGAGAGGAGTATTGTAGAGGACAGGAGGAGCCGTGGGGTCCCCATCAGGGAGTAAGTGGAGTGGGGAAAGGGAGAGCTAGAAGGGATGATGGGAGGGGAGATGCCCGAGAGCCCCAGAGACCAGGCACATCTAGAAGAGGGACAGAGGGTGCACATGGGGACAGAAGGGAGAGGAGGGAGAGGATAGGGAGGAACCCACACCAGGGACATCACAGGGAGCAAGCCAGGTGTCCATGGAGGATGAGATGTCCAAACTTCTCATTCAATGAAAACGTTGCCCTAGTCCAGGCCATCATGGACAATTACAGTGCCGTCTTTGGGCAGGAGAAGGGCAAAAACAGTGCCAAAAGGCGAAAAACAGCATGGTTGGCGGTAGAGGATGCCGTCAACAGTGTGGCCTCGCGAGGAGGACTGTTGAGGGACTTAAAAAGCGGTGGAATGACTGTAAGAGGCGGGTGAAAGAAAAGATGGGGCAGGAAGCTATGCACCAGAGGGGAACAGGCGGTGGTCCACCCCTGGACATAGAATATAACACCTGGCAGGAGATGATATGCAGGTCCCTGAGTATCACAGCAGTCCGTGGACTTCCAGAGGCTCATGACTCAGGGGCTGCAACCACAGCACATCATGCTGGTGAGTCCCACATCCCACACACCAGTATTATATGTATTTGAGATATACCATCCTTTAATGTCACACATTCATGTACGCAATGAGGAGCATGGTATTTGGCCTACTAACAAAAACATCTACAATTATATTTGACATTAATGCTACTTAACACAATGCAATTCATGATATGAGGTGGAATAGTGCAATACTAATATGTCTCAGAGTAACACAGGCCACAAGCCACATGTAGAGTTTTCATTAAATGGACACTATAGCCATCACAATACTTTTAGCTCAAGAAAGCAAGTTCTGTGCCTATATCAGGCTAAAGTAAATTGTGTGACCATAGTGTCACTTAAAGAACACATTTTTTTCCATCATTGACATGTACACATAACTATTGTATGAAACACATACCTGTATACTGCGCATACTAAAATCCCTCATATCACAAATCACAATGTGCAAATGCATGTTATAGAGTTTGACATGAGAATCAGTATAGGCCCTAGCATGTATAAATGTACATTGTATGCCCACATGGACATACATATGACTGTACTAATCCCTCCAATCATTTGACTCCTCCGCAGAACCTCCTGTCATGAGGATGCAAACAGGCATGCCGCCACCACCACCAGTCACAGGCATGCAGCCACCACCACCAGTCTTCAGGCAACCACATGAACAGTATGCTCCCAGGCATGAGCAGGGTTGGATGGCTTCAGTTGAGGACCCGGAAATGATGCCACCACCAATGACATATGACCCCTGGCAAGATTCCTGGCCAGAGGAATATTCTTCTTTTGGCTTTGAGGGGGAGCCAAGACAGCAACAAAGGGTCCATGTATTTAACCCCCCCCCCCAACACAATCTCAGGGCAGTCATGGCTTTTACCCACAGTCACAAGAAGTGCCAACTGGACAGGCTGAGTGGTCACACACTGGTCATCAGTGGCACTATCAAACAACCTTGAGAGCTCCACCATTCTCATCACTTGGGCGAGTTTCACCATCCTATTCACTTGGGAGAGCTCCACCATCCTCATCACTTGGGAGAGCTCCACCATTCTGATCACTTGAAAATATAGCTGAAAGTACTCAAGCACCAGCAGATGCAGCTGAACCTGTCCCACAAGCACCAGCAGATGCAGGTGAACCTGGCCCACAAGCACCAGCAGATGCAGCTGAACCTGGCCCACAAGCACCACCAGATGCAGCTGAATCTGTCCCACAAGCACCAGCAGATGCAACTGAACCTGTCCCACAAGAACCAGCAGATGCAGCTGAACCTGTCCCACAAGCACCAGCAGATGCAGCTGAACCTGCACCTCAAGCAACTAGAAGCCCTGCTGCTCAAGAGCCTGTGGATGCATTGTATTCTCCCCTGGGTGAGGAATACATTGCACTCCAGAGGAGGCTCATAACAAGCTCAGAGAGCAGACAAAGAGGCCAAGAGAGGTTCCACAGGAGCCAAGAGAGGTTCTTCAGGAGACAAGGGAGGTTCTTCAGGAGCCAAGAGAGGTTACACAAATGTAGCATAGAGCTGCAGAGGGACATGGCAGCATCATTAAGTGGAAGTGTTCAAAACACAGATGATGCAAATTCTGTCTGATATGCAGATGCAGATGGACAATAGATGGCGAGAACAAAATCAACTCTTGGGTGTGTTGGTTGAGCACTTTACACACCAGCAGGACACTGCCTCCAGCCTATCATCTGTGGCCAGCACACCAGCAGAAACATCTGAATCTTCTGAAACCAGGAGAACAAGGAAATCCACTAAGTCACCTCAGCTCCCTCATCCAAGAAGCCTAAAAAGAAATAAATATTATTATAGTTCACCATAAATATTGTCCTCTGTTATTTACCATATAATTGTCATCCACATCCATGTGAGATGTGTTTTAGTACACTAATATTGTTAAAACATATAATAAGACCTGTGTGGAAATTGCCCCAAAAAAGGTAATATCAAGTTTATGACATATTCATGTTCTATAAACCACATCACATAGTTGTGTATGAAGGGTACATATAGTAATATTCACTTCTAAGATGTAAATCAAGGTTTCTCACATCCAATATAAATTGCCACATGGGTGTATATATATATAAATAATAATGTATTTACAGAAGGTGTGAACATAAGGTATAAACATCCATTTTCATTCTTCTTAATGATAGTCAATAAATCATAGTGACCTAAACATGAATTAAACAAATTGGATATTTTCAGTAATTAGGGTGGTTAAGGGAAAGGGGGTGGGATGTAGTAGTTTCACTTGCATGCAGTGGAAATATGCAGTATGTAATTCTATGACCAGCTGCAGCAACAATAGCAGCAGGGGCAGCACCAGGGACAGCAGCAGCAGGAACAGCTACAGCACCATGACCAGGGACCTCAGCAGCATCTATTCTAGAGCATCAGCGGGTATTTCATGAACAACAGGGGCTTGTAAGGCTTCCAGCACCCCTTGTGCCCCACAAGGCTGTCTCTCTATGTAAAGCAGGGGAAACATGGTGGCTAATGAGGGTGTGCATTGGAAGGTGTTTTAAGGCTTCCGGGTGAGAGGTTGTGCTGTTTGTGATTGGTTTGACACACTTTCAGGGGCAGGAATAATAAATGCTTAGAACAGGTTCAACTGTTTGAGATTTGCGGCTGATATGTATATGTTTACGCATGCGTTTGTTAGGCCTTCAGGGAGTTCCGTTGCCTTTCTAGTCAGTGCAAGGGTTGCTGCGCCTGCAATATGTGGCAAGATGAGAATGGAGTAGATTTTCAGAATTCTGCGCGCGTAAGTCCTTACGCTGCATATGTAATGGAGGCCATGATCTTTTTTAAATATATCTCTGGCTTTTGAATAAATAATAACATATCGTCAGCATATAACGAAAGGTGGTAACCCGTCTATCTCTATGCCTGTATATATGTTTCTTAATTTAATTGCTAAAGATTCCAATACCAAATTAAATAAAAGGGGAGACAAGGGACAACCCTGACGAGTTCCTCTGCCTAAATCAAATCTAGATGATAGCTCACCGTTAGCAATAACAGAAGCATTTGTTTTTTGTAAACATTTTTAACAAAATTACAAAAGAAGCCTTTTATGTTATATTTACCTAAGCATGTTATTAAATATGGCCATTCGACTCTGTCGAAATCCTTTTCAGCATCTAAGGCTAGAAACAAGGTATTTGGGATCAGTTCACTATTTTGTTGCTTTTTCTTAAACCAAAAATGATTTACTATATGTAGAACTTTGCGAATATTTTTGCTGGAAGGCCTAGCCTGAATAAACCCTGATTGATCTTTATGGACTAACTCGGGGAGTAATACTTTCAACCTATTAGCAAGTACTTTTGTTAAAATCTTTTAGTCTTAAATTTACCCAAATCTGAGATCTTAAATATTACTCTACCCACCGAACCATTAAATATAGTCAGAAAAATTAATCCCTTCAAATGGTGCCCCTATTCCCTTAAATATCTAGTCATTAACCTGACCCCCAAGTTAAGCTTAATATTTTAATCCAATTTTGTACCGTTGAGAGAGAGAATAATAAATGATTTATCCAGATGGAGGAACAAACATATCTCATGGTTAGGACGGATTAACTTAATTAAAATTAATTTATTCCCATGCATCCTGTACCTCCTACAAACGCTACCTATCCCTATCCCTAGAACCTATATTTCATCTTTACAGAATGCCTTTAGTAAATTTACCTGGAATAGAAAACACCCAAGGATCAATAAAAAAGTCATGATGAAACATAAAGGACAGGGCGGACTAGGAATGCCTGATTTACAGGCATATAGGACCACCATATTTCTGCAAAGAATTTTAGATTTATACACAAATTCACATAATAAGCGATGGGTAACCATAGAACTAGACAGTCTTCATACCCATAGTATTAGTGAGATATGCTGGTCACTCAACAATATTAGGACCACCACGGTCACTACGAACCCAATTCTACTTGAAACTTTTAAAATATGGCAGGAAGCACTAATGCATTACCCTCACATCTCCTCTAAGCCGTCTCCTCTTACTTCGCTAACGGCCAATGGAGAATTTAGTATAGACCTAACTACCACACAAACTCCAATTAACGAGAAATTGACTGACATACCTATACATTCTCTCATAGACAATGAAAAGGTGATTAAACGGGAGACCTTAGTGTCTCAGGCATTTATTTGCTTTGCAAATTGGTACACTTATTACAGAACTCATCATTTCCTTACCCAACACCCTCACTCTCGGAACATGATTAGATCCCTCACTAATTTCGGGCTTTTGCTTACTCAAAACCCAACTCCGAGACACACTATCTCAAAAATATATAAATTACTGACTCACATACAGCCTGGACAGGTATTGGGATATATGGAAGCCTGGGAAAGAGACCTAGGCAAGATAATTCTTCCTCAGAATTGCTCACAGATATTCTTACACACCATGAAGACTTCAAGCTCTTTAAGTATAGTCGAATTAAACCTCAAAATACTACATAGATGGTATTACACACCCCGCAGACTTTATAAACTTTTCCACAAATCAAGTAACAAATGTTGGAGATATGGGCATATAGGTAGCGATATGGCACATATGTGGTGGTGGTGCTCGACACCACAGACATTTTGGAGACAGATTATTGCAGAAATTGAAAACATTTTAGACTTTCAGTTCCCGTTAGATCCCCTAATATGGCTTTTGAACAAACCACCCCCTATAAAATACAAACCATTTCTAAAATTATTCACCATAATGACGAATAGTGTTAAATTCCTAATAGCAAAAAATTGGAAAAGTAAAGACATCCCTCATAAACATATGTGGATATTAAAAACGTCGGAATTAATAACGTTGGAAGAAAACCACTACTCAAAACATAATACAATGCACATCTTTGCAGAAATAACCTCACTATGGGAACACTGCATTCCATGATAAAGAAAAGACAAGGAGAGATTCCATTAGGTATAACTATTTGATTGGCATGGAATAGCATGGTACCATCACTCCAACAAACAAACAAACAAATGTTTACTAATTATCCGCACCTACCGATTGTATGTTTATTCACTGTTATTAAGGTTGTTGTTATTATCTTATGGCTAGATTTGGAGTTTTGTCGGTAACGACCCGAAAAACTAACGCCGGCTTTTATCTGGCCGCACCATAAAAATAACTCTGGTATTGAGAGTCCACATAAAGGCTGCGTTAGGCTCCAAAAAAGGAGCGTAGAGCATTTTTAACGCAGCTTCAACTCTCAATACCAGAGGTGCTTACGGACGCGGCCAGCCTCAAAAACGTGCTCGTGCACGATTCCCCCATAGGAAACAATGGGGCTGTTTGAGCTGAAAAAAAACCTAACACCTGCAAAAAAGCCGCGTTCAGCTCTTAACGCAGCCCCATTGTTTGCTATGGGGAAACACTTCCTACGTCTGCACCTAACACTCTAACATGTACCCCGAGTCTAAACACCCCTAACCTTACACTTATTAACCCCTAATCTGCCGCCCCCGCTATCGCTGACACCTGCATTTTATTTTTAACCCCTAATCTGCCGCTCCGTAAACCGCCGCTACTTACATTATCCCTATGTACCCCTAATCTGCTGCCCCTAACACCGCCGACCCCTATATTATATTTATTAACCCCTAATCTGCCCCCCACAACGTCGCAGCCAGCTACCTACAATAATTAACCCCTAATCTGCCGACCGCAAAGCGTCGCCACCTACGTTATCCTTATGTACCCCTAATCTGCTGCCCCTAACACCGCCGACCCCTGTATTATATTTATTAACCCCTAATCTGCCCCCCACAACGTCGCCTCCACCTGCCTACACTTATTAACCCCTAATCTGCCGACCGGAGCTAACCGCTATTCTAATAAATGTATTAACCCCTAAAGCTAAGTCTAACCCTAACACTAACACCCCCCTAAATTAAATATAATTTACATCTAACGAAATTAATTAACTCTTATTAAATAAATTATTCCTATTTAAAGCTAAATACTTACCTGTAAAATAAATCCTAATATAGCTACAATATAAATTATAATTATATTATAGCTATTTTAGGATTTATATTTATTTTACAGGTAACTTTGTATTTATTTTAACCAGGTACAATAGCTATTAAATAGTTAAGAACTATTTAATAGCTAAAATAGTTAAAATAATTACAAAGTTACCTGTAAAATAAATACTAACCTAAGTTACAATTAAACCTAACACTACACTATCAATAAATTAATTAAATAAACTACCTACAATTACCTACAATTAACCTAACACTACACTATCAATAAATTAATTAAATACAATTCCTACAAATGAATACAATTAAATAAACTAGCTAAAGTACAAAAAATAAAAAAGAACTAAGTTACAAAAAATAAAAAAATATTTACAAACATAAGAAAAATATTACAACAATTTTAAACTAATTACACCTACTCTAAGCCCCCTAATAAAACAACAAAGCCCCCCAAAATAAAAAATGCCCTACCCTATTCTAAATTACTAAAGTTAAAAGCTCTTTTACCTTACCAGCCCTGAACAGGGCCCTTTGCGGGGCATGCCCCAAGAAGTTCAGCTCTTTTGCCTGTAAAAAAAAACATACAATACCCCCCCAACATTACAACCCACCACCCACATACCCCTAATCTAACCCAAACCCCCCTTAAATAAACCTAACACTAAGCCCCTGAAGATCATCCTACCTTGTCTTCTCCTCACCAGGTATCACCGATCCGTCCTGGCTCCAAAATCTTCATCCAACCCAAGCGGGGGTGGCGATCCATCATCCGGTGGCTGAAGAGGTCCAGAAGAGGCTCCAAAGTCTTCATCCTATCCGGGAAGAAGAGGCTATCCGGACCGGCAACCATCTTGATCCAAGCGGCATCTTCTATCTTCATCCGATGACGACCGGCTCCATCCTGAAGACCTCCACCGCGGACCCATCTTCTTCCGGCGACGTCCAACTGAAGAATGACGGTTCCTTTAAGGGACGTCATCCAAGATGGCGTCCCTCGAATTCCGATTGGCTGATAGGATTCTATCAGCCAATTGGAATTAAGGTAGGAATATTCTGATTGGCTGATGGAATCAGCCAATCAGAATCAAGTTCAATCCGATTGGCTGATCCAATCAGCCAATCAGATTGAGCTCGCATTCTATTGGCTGTTCCGATCAGCCAATAGAATGCGTGCTCAATCTGATTGGCTGATTGGATCAGCCAATCGGATTGAACTTGATTCTGATTGGCTGATTCCATCAGCCAATCAGAATATTCCTACCTTAATTCCGATTGGCTGATAGAATCCTATCAGCCAATCGGAATTCGAGGGATGCCATCTTGGATGACGTCCCTTAAAGGAACCGTCATTCTTCAGTTGGACGTCGCCGGAAGAAGATGGGTCCGCGGTGGAGGTCTTCAGGATAGAGCCGGTCGTCATCGGATGAAGATAGAAGATGCCGCTTGGATCAAGATGGTTGCCGGTCCGGATCACCTCTTCTTCCCGGATAGGATGAAGACTTTGGACCCTCTTCTGGACTTCTTCAGTGGATGTCTAGCCCCCGCTTGGGTTGGATGAAGATATCGGAGCCAGGACGGATCGGTGATACCCGGTGAGGTGAAGACAAGGTAGGATGATCTTCAGGGGCTTAGTGTTAGGTTTATTTAAGGGGGGTTTGGGTTAGATTAGGGGTATGTGGGTGGTGGGTTGTAATGTTGGGGGGGGGTATTGTATGTTTTTTTTACAGGCAAAAGAGCTGAACTTCTTGGGGCATGCCCCGCAAAGGGCCCTGTTCAGGGCTGGTAAGGTAAAAGAGCTTTTAACTTTAGTAATTTAGAATAGGGTAGGGCATTTTTTATTTTGGGGGGCTTTGTTGTTTTATTAGGGGGCTTAGAGTAGGTTTAATTAGTTTAAAATTGTTGTAATATTTTTCTTATGTTTGTAAATATTTTTTTATTTTTTGTAACTTAGTCCTTTTTTATTTTTTGTACTTTAGCTAGTTTATTTAATTGTATTTATTTGTAGGAATTGTATTTAATTAATTTATTGATAGTGTAGTGTTATGTTTAATTGTAACTTAGGTTAGGATTTATTTTACAGGTAATTTTGTAATTATTTTAACTATTTTAGCTATAAAATAGTTCTTAACTATTTAATAGCTATTGTACCTGGTTAAAATAAATACAAAGTTACCTGTAAAATAAATATTAATCCTAAAATAGCTATAATATAATTATAATTTATATTGTAGCTATATTAGGATTTATTTTACAGGTAAGTATTTATCTTTAAATAGGAATAATTTATTTAATAAGAGTTAATTAATTTCGTTAGATGTAAATTATATTTAACTTAGGGGGGTGTTAGTGTTAGGGTTAGACTTAGCTTTAGGGGTTAATACATTTATTAGCGTAGCGGTGAGCTCCAGTCGGCAGATTAGGGGTTAATAATTGAAGTTAGGTGTCGGCGATGTTAGGGAGGGCAGATTAGGGGTTAATACTATTTATTATAGGGTTAGTGATGCGGATTAGGGGTTAATAACTTTATTATAGTAGCGCTCAGGTCCGCTCGGCAGATTAGGGGTTAATAAGTCTAGGCAGGTGGAGGCGACGTTGTGGGGGGCAGATTAGGGGTTAATAAATATAATATAGGTGTCGGCGGTGTTAGGGGCAGCAGATTAGGGGTACATAAGGATAACGTAGGTGGCGGCGCTTTGCGGTCGGCAGATTAGGGGTTAATAAGTGTAGGCAGATTGAGGCGACGTTGAGGGGGGCAGATTAGGGGTTAATAAATATAATACAGGGGTCGGCGGTGTTAGGGGGAGCAGATTAGGGGTACATAAGGATAACGTAGGTGGCGGTCGGCAGATTAGGGGTTAAAAAATGTATTCGAGTGTCGGCGATGTGGGGGGACCTCGGTTTAGGGGTACATAGGTAGTTTATGGGTGTTAGTGTACTTTAGAGTACAGTAGTTAAGAGCTTTAGAAACCGGCGTTAGCCCAGAAAGCTCTTAACTACTGACTTTTTTCCTGCGGCTGGAGTTTTGTCGTTAGATGTCTAACGCTCACTTCAGAAACGACTCTAAATACCGGAGTTAGAAAAATCCCTTTGAAAAGATAGGATACGCAATTGACGTAAGGGGATCTGCGGTATGGAAAAGTCGCGGCTGAAAAGTGAGCGTTAGACCCTATTTTGAGTGACTCCAAATACCGGCGGTAGCCTAAAACCAGCGTTAGGAGCCTCTAACGCTGGTTTTCACGGCTAACGCCAAACTCCAAATCTAGCCGATAGACTATTTAATCTTTATAAATCATATGGATAACTCACCACATATACAGGATCGTCTTATGGACATTTATAATTCGATATGTGGTGTGAGTAAGAGTTGTTTTATGTTTAAAAAATGAATCAGCCTTTGTATACTTAAGAGGAGCTGCGTCTCCACTGCTTGTAAACTGATCTTTATAGAAATAAAGCTGATTATAAAAAAAAAAATCAAAAAATCTTGTAGTCTTGATTGAGTAAGGATATCGGTCGATACAAAGTAACACATTGAGAATCTTTCCCAGTTTTGGGTATCACAATGATATTAGTTGCAGAAAAGGTTAATGAGGGTTCAATTTTATTGCTGAGATATGCATTAAACAAATCTGTCATTACCTATTGGCATATTTGCTATTACTTTATTAACTTCCTCTACTGTAATAATAGAGTTTAGAGTTTCTTGCTGTTCATGTGAGATCTTTGGTATACTAATACCGTCTATGAAAAATTTACAATTCACTTCATCTTTTTTACTTTCAGATGTATATCAATTATTATAATATTTCCTAAATACCTCTACTATCTCTGTATTATTAGAGATTAATTTTTCTTTAGATTTTAATGACATAATTTGTCTTGCTGAATTTTGTACTTTAACTAAAGAGGCCAATAACTTACCACATCTGTTACCGAATCTATATAATTTCCCCTTATCTTTTCTAATATCTCTTATCGCTTGCTGATTAATATGTACTTCCAGTTCTTTTTTATCTTTCATATATTTCCTCCTCCAAAAATCAGATCTAAGTTCTAAATACTGACTATAGGAGTATGTTGTTCTTTCACTTAGTTCTTTATATTGTCTATTAATTTCTCTATTATGATTTCTTACATAGGAAGTTATCTCCCCCCTAATTTCCGCCTTTCCTGCCTCCCAGATAGTTTGTATACTTTGACAACTATTTAAATTATTGTTCAGATATTCATCCCATTTTTTCTTAATGTGTTCCCTAAAGAGTACTGAAGCATACAAAAATTTGGGGAATCTAAAGCTTAAAATACCATATCGCTTCCTTCCCAGACTAAGTCTCAAATCAATCGCAGCGTGATCTGATATAATAATATCATCAATCTTTACTTCCTCTATGTATGTAATTAATGACTTTGAAACCAAAAAAAAAAATCAATTCTAGAGAAAGAAGCTTGAACCTTTGAGTGATAAGAATACTCTCTTTGAGTTGGGTTTTTATACCTCCATACTTCTACCAGGCCTTGTGTCTCTGATATAAGGTTCACCATTTGTTTTATCAAATTTTAACTGACTCCTTCTTCAGACTTCCTGAAAGTTTACTTATTCTATCTAGAAGAAGATTTGGAGAGAGGTTAAAATCTCCTCCCAGTATCAATTTTAAATGTCAATATAATTAAGCAAAGTCCTTTAATCTTCCCAAAATGGACCGTTTGGACCATATATATTGCATAATGTTACTAGTTCATTATTAATAGCCAGTATCACTATTATATATCTGCCATGTAAATCATATACTGTTTTTTTAATCTCATATTCCAATTTTTTGTTAAATAGTATTGCCAAACCCCTACTAGCTTTCTTATGTGACAAGAAAACCACTTCTTTCACCCAGTCTCTTTTTAATTTCTCATGTTCTTTATCCAGTAAGTGTGTTTCTTGCAAAAAGGCTATATCAGCCTTGCATATTTTCTTTAAGTGATTAAAAATAGCTTTCCTTTTTATAGGAGAGTTAATCCCTCCTACAGTCCATGATGTTATCTTTAGCATTTTATTTATATATAAGCATATCAGGATAGAAACGGAGCGAGTGGAAAAAGGGGGAGGGATATGATACTGTGAGTTTAAAAGGTATGAGTAGATATCAATTCTCTGTCAGCTCTACCTTATATGTGTCGTGTTTTTCCTTTTTTTTCTTCCTTTTCCTTTTTTTTTCTTTTTCTTTTCCTTTTTCATTCCCTTCCCTTTTTTCCTCCCCTTTTTCTTAATTTATTAATTTAACGTTGGGATACTTAATTGTCCCCAGTGACGTTTTATAAGTGCTAATGTGAAGTAATAATGTAACGTGTCTAACGTAACAAACTTACTATATAAAAATCTAATGTCCCCCTTTGCCTCTCCTCCTTCTTGTTGTTCTAATTTTTATTGGAATCCATGAAATTGGTTACTTCTTCTCTATTGTTCAGAATTTTTATCTCGTCCTGAAGTAAAATCTTAATTTTTGCAGGAAAAATCACAAAAGGTTTAAATCCCTTATTATTATGTTTGTTGCATAAGGGTATCATTTCCCTTCTGGCTCTAGCAGTTTCTACTGCATAATCCTGATAAATAGAGATTCTCTTGTCCTGATAGGTAAGTATATTCATTTGCTTATATGCATTAAATAATACCATCTAAGTATTAAAACTAATAAATTCCACTATTACTGGTCTAGGAAAATCTCGAGAATAATTATTTTTCTTCATTACATTAATTCTCTGGATTTTTTCTACAGTAAATTCCTACTTCTTCTACAAATTCTTTTAATTCATGTGTCTTTATTGATTCAGAAATTCCTAAAATCCTTATTTTTTTTGTCTTGAACGGTTTTCTAAATTTTCTAATCTCATCATTAGTAGTTTATTCTGCTTCTCTAACTCCATAATTCTTTCATTCAAGTTTGTATAGCCATCTTCTATATCAGAGATTCTCTGCTCTGATTCGCCAAGTCTAATTTGAAAATTCTTAATCTCTAATGATAAATTCTGTATATCTCTTTGAACCTCTTTTTGGACTTCTATTTTTGGAACTAATATATCTGTTATTTGAGTTATTATAGACATCCCCTCCCTATCGGGCAAACTTTCCACTACTACCACTGGTTTTTCTATAAACCTATCTAAAGATAGTCTTGTTTGTTTATCCCCTTGTTTTTTTGGCGCCATATTGTTTTTTTGGTTTTTTTTAATTCCATTAACCAACACAAATAAAAAACAAACAAACAAAAAAAACCCTGGCTTAAATACGCATGAGTGTCCTCTATCTTTGATCAAAGCAAACCACCTTTCCTAATATTTTAGTATATATACGGCTAGATTACGAGTTTTTGTCGGTAAGGCTTGCGGGGCTAACGCTCCTTTTTTTCTTACCGCTCCCTTTAAACAACGCTGGTATTACGAGTTTTCTGCAAGCCGGCGTTAGCCTCAGAAAAGTGAGCGTTGAGCAAAATTTAGCTCCACATCTCACCTCGATACCAGCGTTGTTTATGGTAGCGGTAAGCTGGCTAAACATGCTTGTGCACGATTTCCCCATAGGAAACAATGGGGCTGAGCTGGCTGGAAAAAAACTAACACCTGCAAAAAAGCAGTGTTCAGCTCCTAACGCAACTCCATTGTTTCCTATGGGAAAATAAAAAATATGTCTACACCTAACACCCTAACATGAACCCTGAGTCTAAACACCCCTAATATTACACTTATTAACCCCTAATCTGCCACCCCCAACATCGCCGACCCCTGCATTATATTATTAACCCCTAATCTGCCACTCCGGACACCGCCGACACCTATATTATACTTATAAACCCCTAATCTGCTGCCCCCAACATCGCCAACACCTACATTATATTTATTGTCAAGTTATATGTAAGGTTAATAAATATATATATTTTAATCATATATTTTAAGGCTATGCAATACAATTATATTTATTCAGATCTGACTGGTCAGTAGAAATTATTCATTTCTGTCAGACAAACTGACTTCAAACATGTTTAATTCTCCCCCACTTTTTCAATTACACAGGAAACTCATAAAGATTACTTTAAAAGCGACCTTCCTAGCTAAAGTGAGAACAATAGAGCATTTGGTTTAATTAAAATGTAACAACAATTTCAGAAACCATATGTGTGATTGCCTGGGAACCATTGTTAAAAGACAACATTCTGATACCTAGATCAGGATACATGCCTATATATGGGCTTCCTCCAATGGAGATGCCGATCCATCTGAAGAGATGTGAAAAATGCAAGCATTTTCCAAAAGGGACTGATAATTAGCACAGATTTGTTGAGTGACTCATGCTGTGTGGCTGCTAACACCGGAATATACAAAATGTTAAACATTGTGTCTGGGTTAAGATAACACAGAGAAAGCACATGGCTTACACTGTGATTTCAAACAACTGTATTTAGACTTTAAGTAAAATTAAATACATTTTAAAGAAGAAATAATGCCAATAGCTTTATATATGTTTGGAATGATTCAAATAGCCCATATAACATAATTTATGTAAGAACTTACCTGATAAATTCATTTCTTTCATATTAGCAAGAGTCCATGAGCTAGTGACGTATGGGATATACATTCCTACCAGGAGGGGCAAAGTTTCCCAAACCTCAAAATGCCTATAAATACACCCCTCACCACACCCACAATTCAGTTTAACGAATAGCCAAGAAGTGGGGTGATAAAAAAGTGCGAAAGCATATAAAATAAGGAATTGGAAAAATTGTGCTTTATACAAAAATCATAACCACCCCAAAAAAAGGGCGGGCCTCATGGACTCTTGCTAATATGAAAGAAATGAATTTATCAGGTAAGTTCTTACATAAATTATGTTTTCTTTCATGTAATTAGCAAGAGTCCATGAGCTAGTGACGTATGGGATAATGATTACCCAAGATGAGGATCTTTCCACACAAGAGTCACTAGAGAGGGAGGGATAAAATAAAGACAGCCAATTCCTGCTGAAAATAATCCACACCCAAAATAAAGTTTAATGAAAAACATAAGCAGAAGATTCAAACTGAAACCGCTGCCTGAAGTACTTTTCTACCAAAAACTGCTTCAGAAGAAGAAAATACATCAAAATGGTAGAATTTAGTAAAAGTATGCAAAGAGGACCAAGTTGCTGCTTTGCAAATCTGATCAATCGAAGCTTCATTCCTAAACGCCCAGGAAGTAGAAACTGACCTAGTAGAATGAGCTGTAATCCTTTGAGGCGGAGTTTTACCCGACTCAACATAGGCAAGATGAATTAAAGATTTCAACCAAGATGCCAAAGAAATGGCAGAAGCTTTCTGGCCTTTCCTAGAACCAGAAAAGATAACAAATAAACTAGAAGTCTTTCGGAAAGACTTAGTAGCTTCAACATAATATTTCAAAGCTCTAACAACATCCAAAGAATGCAATGATTTCTCCTTAGAATTCTTAGGATTAGGACATAATGAAGGAACCACAATTTCTCTACTAATGTTGTTAGAATTCACAACTTTAGGTAAAAATTCAAAAGAAGTTCGCAACACTGCCTTATCCTGATGAAAAATCAGAAAAGGAGACTCACAAGAAAGAGCAGATTCAGAAACTCTTCTGGCAGAAGAGATTGCCAAAAGGAACAAAACTTTCCAAGAAAGTAATTTAATGTCCAATGAATGCATAGGTTCAAACGGAGGAGCTTGAAGAGCCCCCAGAACCAAATTCAAACTCCAAGGAGGAGAAATTGACTTAATGACAGGTTTTATACGAACCAAAGCTTGTACAAAACAATGAATATCAGGAAGATTAGCAATCTTTCTGTGAAAAAGAACAGAAAGAGCAGAGATTTGTCCTTTCAAAGAACTTGCGGATAAACCTTTATCTAAACCATCCTGAAGAAACTGTAAAATTCTCGGAATTCTAAAAGAATGCCAAGAAAAATGATGAGAAAGACACCAAGAAATATAAGTCTTCCAGACTCTATAATATATCTCTCTGGATACAGATTTACGAGCCTGTAACATAGTATTAATCACAGAGTCAGAGAAACCTCTTTGACCAAGAATCAAGCGTTCAATCTCCATACCTTTAAATTTAAGGATTTGAGATCCTGATGGAAAAAAGGACCTTGCGACAGAAGGTCTGGTCGTAGCGGAAGAGTCCACGGATGGCAAGAGGCCATCCGGACAAGATCCGCATACCAAAACCTGTGAGGCCATGCCGGAGCTACCAGCAGAACAAACGAGCATTCCTTCAGAATCTTGGAGATTACTCTTGGAAGAAGAACTAGAGGCGGAAAGATATAAGCAGGATGATACTTCCAAGGAAGTGATAATGCATCCACTGCTTCCGCCTGAGGATCCCGGGATCTGGACAGATACCTGGGAAGTTTCTTGTTTAGATGAGACGCCATCAGATCTATTTCTGGAAGCTCCCACATTTGAACAATCTGAAGAAATACCTCTGGGTGAAGAGACCATTCGCCCGGATGGTACCCTTCTGAAACAATGTTCTGAATCCAAAGATTGTGAACAGAATTGATCCAAATTTCTTTGAAAAAACGTAACCTGCCCCCTACCAGCTGAGCTGGAATGAGGGCCGCACCTTCATGTGGACTTAGAAGCAGGCTTTGCCTTTCTAGAAGGCTTGGATTTATTCCAGACTGGAGATGGTTTCCAAACTGAAACTGCTCCTGAGGATGAAGGATCAGGCTTTTGTTCTTTGTTGAAATGAAAGGAACGAAAACGATTATTAGCCCTGTTTTTACCCTTAGATTTTTTATCCTGTGGTAAAAAAGTTCCTTTCCCACCAGTAACAGTTGAGATAATAGAATCCAACTGAGAACCAAATAATTTGTTACCCTGGAAAGAAATGGAAAGTAGAGTTGATTTAGAAGCCATATCAGCATTCCAAGTTTTAAGCCATAAAGCTCTTCTAGCTAAAATAGCTAGAGACATAAACCTGACATCAACTCTGATAATATCAAAAATGGCATCACAGATAAAATTATTAGCATGCTGAAGAAGAATAATAATATTATGAGAATCATGATCTGTTACTTGTTGCGCTAAAGTCTCCAACCAAAAAGTTGAAGCTGCAGCAACATCAGCCAAAGATATAGCAGGTCTAAGAAGATTACCTGAACACAGATAAGCTTTTCTTAGAAAGGATTCAATTTTCCTATCTAAAGGATCTTTAAACGAAGTACCATCTGACGTAGGAATAGTAGTACGTTTAGCAAGGGTAGAAATAGCCCCATCGACTTTAGGGATTTTGTCCCAAAATTCTAATCTGTCAGACGGCACAGGATATAATTGCTTAAAACGTTTAGAAGGAGTAAATGAATTACCCAATTTATCCCATTCTCTGGAAATTACTTCAGAAATAGCATTAGGAACAGGAAAAACTTCTGGAATAACCACAGGAGATTTAAATACCTTATCTAAACGTTTAGAATTAGTATCAAGAGGACCAGAATCCTCTATTTCTAAAGCAATTAGTACTTCTTTAAGTAAAGAACGAATAAATTCCATTTTAAATAAATATGAAGATTTATCAGCATCAATCTCTGAGACAGAATCCTCTGAACCAGAAGAGTCATCAGAATCAGAATGATGATGTTCATTTAAAAATTCATCTGTAGAGAGAGAAGTTTTAAAAGATTTTTTATGTTTACTAGAAGGAGAAATAACAGACATAGCCTTCTTGATGGATTCAGAAACAAAATCTCTTATGTTATCAGGAACATTCTGCACCTTAGATGTTGAAGGAACTGCAACAGGCAATGGTACATTACTAAAGGAAATATTATCTGCTTTAACAAGTTTGTCATGACAATTAATACAAACAACAGCCGGAGGAATAGCTACCAAAAGTTTACAGCAGATACACTTAGCTTTGGTAGTTCCAGCACTAGACAGCGATTTTCCTGAAGTATCTTCTGACTCAGATGCAACGTGAGACATCTTGCAATATGTAAGAGAAAAAACAACATATAAAGCAAAATTGATCAAATTCCTTAAATGACAGTTTCAGGAATGGGAAAAAATGCCAATAAACAAGCTTCTAGTAACCAGAAGCAAAGAAAAAATGAGACTGAAATAATGTGGAGACAAAAGCGACGCCCATATTTTTTGGCGCCAAATAATACGCCCACATTATTTGGCGCCTAAATGCTTTTTGGTGCCAAAAATGACGCCACATCCGGAACGCCGACATTTTTGGCGCAAAAGGACGTCAAAAAATGACGCAACTTCCGGCGACACGTATGACGCCGGAAACAGAAAAGATTTTTTGCGCCAAAAAAGTCAGCGCCAAGAATGACGCAATAAAATGAAGCATTTTCAGCCCCCGCGAGCCTAACAGCCCACAGTTAAAAAAGAGTCAAATTTTAAGGTAAGAAAAAAATTGATTCAAATGCATTATCCCAAATATGAAACTGACTGTCTGAAAATAAGGAATGTTGAACATTCTGAGTCAAGGCAAATAAATGTTTGAATACATATATTTAGAACTTTATAAATAAAGTGCCCAACCATAGCTTAGAGTGTCACAGAAAATAAGATTTACTTACCCCAGGACACTCATCTACATGTTTGTAGAAAGCCAAACCAGTACTGAAACGAAAATCAGCAGAGGTAATGGTATATAAATAAGAGTATATCGTCGATCTGAAAAGGGAGGTAAGAGATGAATCTCTACGACCGATAACAGAGAACCTATGAAATAGACCCCGTAGAAGGAGATCACTGCATTCAAATAGGCAATACTCTCCTCACATCCCTCTGACATTCACTGCACGCTGAGAGGAAAACCGGGCTCCAACTTGCTGCGGAGCGCATATCAACGTAGAATCTAGCACAAACTTACTTCACCACCTCCATAGGAGGCAAAGTTTGTAAAACTGAATTGTGGGTGTGGTGAGGGGTGTATTTATAGGCATTTTGAGGTTTGGGAAACTTTGCCCCTCCTGGTAGGAATGTATATCCCATACGTCACTAGCTCATGGACTCTTGCTAATTACATGAAAGAAATGTATATATATGTTGAAATAGTAAGTTTTATATTAAATAAATAATTGCTGCAGTTAATAGATATATGAAAAATAGATTCAAGCTGTAATAATCCCCTTATTTAATTATATGTAACATAATTTTTCTATTTTTCAGATGGAATGCCTGCATGGGATATCTGAATCATGTCATATGATTATATACACTAGATGTTTTTGAAAGCTTAAACACAACTCTGAAAACATTTTAGATATATAAATGCCATTAATGTCAGAAACAGAACACATTATTTTAATATAATATAATGTATTTCATATCAAAATGATCAGAAAATTCATAAGATATTACTTATCCAAAACAAATATTGTGAGTAGCTGTTGCAGTAAATTATGATAAAATGAATAACCATTTCATAGAAATACTGAATTAAGTGTAAAATGTTTAGAAATAGTATTGCATGTATTGCTGTGTTGTGCTGTCTGCTGCCACCTAGTGTTATGATGCGAAATTGCAGCCAATGGATGATTGGTTGTTGCAAGGATGCATTTCCTTGACAACATACTTTGCCAAGTAAACCAATCCATGTTCAGTTGCAAAGAACCAATCCGAGATAAGGCTTCCGTGGGCGTTTCCAATACTCACCAATGACTGATAATGATCAAGAAAGGGGAGGGGTGAAATCAGATGATTTAACCCCAAGCATAGAGACGGATAGAGGCTGTTTGGCTAATACTGTGGTTATTATTAAAGCACACGGCTACTGTTGGACTCCATATGCATTATCCCCAATTTTGAATTTCTGAGGTGAAATTGAATCTGTTGAGAAACATTGGAAACTGGACATCGATTGGTTTATTTGGTAAAGTATTGAAATTACATGTGATGTTTTAAAATAAGTTATATGCATAGTCACTACAGCTAAATTACAATTGGAAGATTGGAGAGAGCAAATTGTGCTTTTAAATTGTATTGCATAACCTTGAATAGCTCTTAGCTTGCCTATTTGTATGCAAACATTTAAAGTAAACATTTACTATTGCTGTATGTAGCAGAGTTAAGGAAATAGTTTACATTTCAAGTTAATATTTCATAAGCCTAGGTATTGTTTAAATTTGTATCTGGTAGGCTAAGTAATTTATCTGTGAAAGTCCTGATGTTTTAATAGAAGTGTATATTGTATTATTGTTTAAGTTAGCACTGTAAATCATATTGCTGAATGCTTGTAGCTGCTACTTTAAGTCTCATTGTAATATTTTAAATGCAGCTCTGAATGGTTTTAAATGCAGCTCTGCTGGTTTTAAAGGAAAATCTTTCTGGGTTTTGTAAGAAGGATAGCATATCTTAATAGTTGTTTTTAACGTATATAATATTGTGTCATATTCTGGTATTGCAAATATATTTCAATATGTTCATGGATATTAACTAAATAAAAGAATTCAGTTATTTATATTAATTGCATGGTTTCTAGTAGATGCGTGTTAGTTAAGGGTTTCTATTTTTAAGGATAATTATTATTTGTATTGTGTTATAACCCTGCCATAAGCTGATATATTATTTGGAGAGTACTGCTTAGATTTCCATAAATATACTGACATAATATATTGGAGGCACTGTTTGAGATTTATTAAAATCCATCATATTGATATCATATATTTGTAGTAAATAGAAATTATTATAAAAGAGAGAAAAAGTTTCATATTTCGATATTAATATTTTGAAGATATAATTTTTGAAAAATTGAAATATTGATTTTCATATTTCGAGATTGATATTAATATCTTGAAATATTATTAAAGAATAATTTTTAAAAAATTAATAAAAATATTAATTTTTCATATTTAAAAATTAATCAAAAATATAAATTTTTCATATTTTCAAAGTTAATCAAAAATATAAATTTTTCATATTTCGAAATATAATTTTTTTCATGTTTCAAAATTAATACTATTATTTTTTTAAATATAATTTTTTTTCTCTCTTTTTATTGGCAAAAATTGTATTAGCATTTTAACCCCTTAACGACCAACGATGTATGGGGTACGTCCTGCAAAAAAATGCAGTTAATGACCAAGGACGCACCCCGTACGTCGTTGGTCTTTGAAAGCAGTGGAAGCGATCCTGATCACTTCCAACTGCTTTCATGTTATAGCAGTGATGCCTCGATATTGAGGCATCCTGCTATAACATTTTTTAGCCGTCCGATGCAGAGAGAGCCACCCTGTGGCCCTCTCTGCATCGGCCATCAATGGCCATGTACGTTGGTGGGTGGGAGCTGATCAAGGGAGGCGGGTGGGCGGCCATCGGTGGGAAGGGGGGCGGGATCGAGTGCGCGTGCACGTGAGTATGTGTGCGTGCGCGGGAGCGGGTGCGCGCGGGGGGGTAGGAAACATACACTATGGAACAACAGTGGTACTTGGTGGGAGAGAGGGTGGGAACATTAAACATTTTAACGATCTGGGAGGGTGGGAGGTTGGGGGTTGAGGGGGGCAGCTACACTACAGAAAATAATATTTTTAAAATAATAAAATAAAAACATTGATAAAAAACATATTTGATTTCAAACTGGGTACTGGCAGACAACTGCCAGTGCCCAATATGGCGCATAATAAGGCAGAGAAAGGGGTTAGAGAGCTGTTTGGGGGGGATCAGGGAGGTTGGGGGCTAAGGGGGGATCCTACAGAGCAGAATTATTATTGTTTTTTTTTTTTTAAATCCCCAAAAAACTCTTATTTTAGTACTTGCAGACTTACTGCCAGTACTTAAGATGGCGGGGACAATTGTGGGGTGGGGGAGGGAAAAGAGCTGTTTGGGAGGGATCAGGGGGTGTGATGTGTCATGTGGGAGGTTGATACCTACACTAAAGCTAAAATTAACCCTACAAGTTCCCTACAAGCTCCCTAATTAACCCCTTCAATGCTGGGCATTATACACGTGTGGTGCGCAACGGCATTTAGCTGCCTTCTAATTACCAAAAAGCAAAGCCAAAGCCATATATGTCTGCTATTTCTGAACAAAGGGGATCCCAGAGAAGCTTTTACAACAATTGATGCCATAATTGCACAAGCTGTTTGTAAATAATTTCAGTGAGAAACCTAAAATTGTGAAAAAAATTTTATTTGTTCGCATTTGGCGGTGAAATGGTGGCATGAAATATACCAAAATGGACCTAGATCAATACTTTGGGTTGTCTACTACATTATACTAAAGCTAAAATTAACCCTACAAGCTCCCTACAAGCTCCCTAATTAACCCCTTCAATGCTGGGCATAATACACGTGTGGTGCGCAGTGGCATTTAGCGGCCTTCTAAATACCAAAAAGCAATGCCAAAGCCATATATGTCTGCTATTTCTGAACAAAGGGGATCCCAGAGAAGCATTTACAACCATTTATGCCATAATTGCACAAGTTGTTTGTAAATAATTTCAGTGAGAAACCTAAAGTTTGTGAAACAATTTGTGAAAAAGTGAACAATTTTTTTTATTTGATCGCATTTGGTAGTGAAATGGTTGCATGAAATATACTAAAATGGGCCTAGATCAATACTTTGGGATGTCTTCTAAAAAAAAATATATACATGTCAAGGGATATTCAGGTATTCCTGAAAGATATCAGTGTCCCAATGTAACTAGCGCTAATTTTGAAAAAAAGTGGTTTGGAAATAGCAAAGTGCTACTTGTATTTATTTCCCTATAACTTGCAAAAAAAACAAAGAACATGTAAACATTGGGTATTTCTAAACTCAGGACAAAATTTATAAACTATTTAGCATGGGTGTTTTTTGGTGGTTGTAGATGTATAACAGATTTTGGGGTTCAAAGTTAGAAAAAGTGTGTTTTTTTCCATTTTTTCCTCATATTTTATATTTTTTTTATAGTAAATTATAAGATATAATGAAAATAATGGTATCTTTAGAAAGTCCATTTAATGGCGAGAAAAAAGGTATATGATATGTGTGTGTACAGTAAATGAGTAAGAAGAAAATTACAGCTAAACACAAACACTGCAGAAATGTAAAATTAGCCTTGTTCCCAAATGGACAGAAAATGGAAAAGTGCTGTGGTCCTTAAGGGGTTAATTTACTAAACCAATATAATAATGTCTGTAGCCAGATGTGACTCATTTAATTCTATACATAGCGATGAAAATGGTCCCATTACCATACCCATTACTAAAGGTCAGGTCCTTAAGAAAGATATCTTAAGTTACATTAAAGGGAAGTTTAATATTGCGGGTGAATTAAATGATTTTATGGATATGCTTGAAACTAGAGCTAAAAATATTACCGTTAATAATAATATGTGGAATGAAGAGAATGAATTCTTCCAAGAATTATTAATGATTAATCAATGCAAGACTCCCAAAAAGCGAGACAAACTAATACTAAAATCTTGGCCTCTTTTAATATGCATTATTGACGAAATGTCGTTTTGTGTCATAGACAAACGATTGCAAATACAGGAGCTAGAAGGTAGTATTCGTTCCTCACGTAGACACGAAGAAGATTTAAAAATAGCCAAAAATAAAATGGATGAATTTGCCCAAAACCTAACCGCCTTAGATAAGCATAACATAGACTTACTCGCACAGATACAAGATTTAAATAAACAGCTTACGCAAAGCCAGAGAGAATTAAGCAATTTAAAAAGGTCATATCGCCATAATGAAAACCCTTATATTAACAGTGAGAATAATGCAGATAATGCTAACTCCTTTAGCGAACGCGTCAGGGACGAGGTACAGAAATATATGGAACAGTATAGACAAATGACCCCTAATGGGTCAGAAATAGATTTCCCAAATAGGCAGTCACCTCATGATATAAATCCAGAGGACTGCTGTAATGAAGCTGGTGCGGGGGAGGGAAACTCTAACAGAGAATCCCAAAGTAAGTCTGATAAAGTATATGATTCCCATAAAATAATCACCTTCGTACAACGTGCAGTACCTATATTCTCCAATAAGGGAACAACATCTGTAATTGATCATTTAGAGGCTTTTGAAAATGCGTTAGCTATAATGAATGTTACAAGTGAGAAATTGAAAATTGAATTTCTGCCTTGGGTATTTAGAAACATAGAAACATAGAAACATAGATATTGACGGCAGATAAGAGCCATAGGCCCAGCAAATCTGCCCGACCTTACCTAACAGTATAAACTTATCTAGTTCGTAGGATAGCCTTATGCTTGTCCCATGCATTTTTAAAGTCCCCCACAGTGTTTGTTGCTACTACCTCTTGAGGAAGTTTATTCCATAAATCAATCACTCTTTCTGTAAAGAAGTGCTTCCTCAAATTACTCCTGAATCTACTACCCTTTAGCTTGAGCTCATGACCCCTTGTTCTTGAATTTTCCATTTTATGTAAAATACCCACAGTCTCAGTTTTACTAAACCCTTTAATGTACTTGAAAGTTGCTATCATATCACCTCTTTCCCTTCTCTCCTCAAAGCTATACATATTTAGGTCATTGAGCCTATCCTGGTAAGTTTTATTTTTTAGACCATGTACCATTTTGGTAGCCCTCCTTTGCACAGATTCAAGTTTGTTAATATCCTTCTGAAGATATGGCCTCCAGAACTGCACACAATACTCAAGATGAGGCCTAACTAATGATCTATAAAGTGGCATAAGAACCTTACTATTTCTGCTGCAAATACCTCTACCAATACATCCAAGCATTCTGCTAGCCTTACTCGCTGCATTACTACATTGTTTACTAAGTTTTAAATCATCTGAAATAATAATTCCCAAGTCCTGTTCCTCATCTGTAACAGTCAGTAAAGTGTCATTGAGTCTGTAATTAACATTTGGATTTTTCTTCCCTAAATGCATTATTTTACACCAGTGGCGTCGCTACAGGGGGCAAGGGGGGGCATTTGCCCCCCCCTAGTTATGGCTTGCCCCCCGCCAGCCCCCCCGCCAGTTCCGGCACTTGTATAATGTTGGTGGTGGAGCAGGGGCGTATATGTATTACTGCCTAGGCCAACAAGGCGGTGCCTAGAGTGGCAGTTTGAGGAAGGGCGGCACTTTTTGCAGCCACTGAAGCAGTGGCAGTTGAATTAACTTTCTATTAGTTATAGTACACTAGAAAGTTAATTCAGCTGCCGCTCCTTCAGATGTTGTGGTAAACTACATTTCCCATATTGCACTTAGCAGCTATAGCTCTAAGTAGTTTTCCAGCAAGCAACACATGTCACGCCCACCACCCGGCCAGAGTAGACCTGGCTGTAGAGTTCAGAGACTCAGGCTAGAGAAGACGGACACACCGCACATGCATTGACAGTGTCTTGTGTTTGAGAGAATAGGTAGGAGGGCAGGGTCTGGGACTGGGTGCAGACAGAGGGGGAAGGACGGCCATAACTGTGGTAGCATCGCGCGGCTGACATGTGACACATAGTGACAGACTCGGTGGTTGGCTGCTCGTGTACCGGACCGGTGTTGTCCTTGTGGTCGGAGTGAGTTGATAACTAGTAAGTACTAAGATTGATGATCAGAACTTGTGAGGGGCACTGGCAGTGTCACAGGTGCAGTTTCAGGGACTGGGACATGCGGTTACGCCGGCGCAAAATCACACTCACACATGTTTTAATAAAAAATGTGATCAGAAAACATTGTGGTGTTCAGAAGAACAGCACAATGTTTTCTGATCACATCGTTTTTAAAAAATTAGTTCTGCTGCTGCTGGGAGTACAAAGATTCAAGCAGGGATCTGCGCCCAGCAGTGGTGGTGTGTAGCATGGAGCACAGGGATCTCCTATGGCTCCTGAATATCGTATGTACTCATCGTGTTCTGTAGGCAGTGCCAGGATCACCTGATCATGTCTATTGTGGAGGTAAATTGTAATCACCAGCATGAATGACTAGTAACTATTTGTTTCTGCTGCACAAACACATGGAGTACAGACAGTGCAGCCTTTAGAGACACAAACATGCTAAGTATGCATACTAGAATAAATAAAGCGTCTCTTCAGGTATTTTCTAAAATGAAGCAGCCAAGCAGGCATTTCATAGATTAATTTTTATTTCATTGTATTGACCCCTATAAGTTAACAAAAATATTCATCAATCATCTAACCTCTCAGTAAAATAAAACGTTTGAAAAAATAAAATAAAACTATTAAAATTAACAACACAATATACAGGATTAAACAGTTATTTATTGATATATATATATATATATATATATATTAATATATATTTGTGTATATATATATATATATTAAAATATATATTAATATATATTAATATATATATTATATATATATTAATATATATATATTAAAATATATATTAATATATATTAATATATATATTATATATATATATATATTATATATATTAATATGTATATATTAATATGTATATGTATATATATATATATATATATTTATATGTATATATTAATATGTATATATATATATATATATATATATATATATATTAATATATATATATATATATTAATATATATACCTTTAGGGAAGTTGCGGGTATGGCAGGGTATATACCTGGGTGGTTTATGTAATACAGCTGCAGGTCTTACTCTAATAGTGAAATGCTGCCCTGGTTTCACTATGTGCTGCTTCACATTGTATATTGCAGAGAGGTGGTTTTTAAAGGCTTGAATGGTAGGGGGCATGCTGTATTTTTACAAGAATCCGCTACAGTTGCACTGCTGTGCTGTGTGTGTTGAACGAGAGTGTGTGTGCTGAGGTATGTGTGTTGTATGAGGGTGTGTGTGTGTGTGTGTGTTATATGAAGGTGAGTGTGTGTATGTTGTATAAGGGTGAGTGTGTGGTGTGTGTGTAGTATGAGGGTATGTGTGGTGTGTGTAGTATGAGGGTGAGTGTATGGTGACTGGTGAGTGTTGTATGAGGGTGAGTGTGTGGTATGTGTGTAGTATGAAGGTATGTGTGTTTTGTATGAGTGTGGTGTGTGTGTGTGTGTGGTATGAGGGTGAGAGTGGTGTGTGTGGTATGAGGGTGAGAGTGGTGTGTGTGGTATGAGGGTGAGAGTGGTGTGTGTGGTATGAAGGTGAGAGTAGTGTAGGTATTGTATGAGGGTGAGTGTGGTATGTGTTGTATGAGTATGGTGAGTGTGTGTTGTATGAGGGTGAGTGTGTGTTGTATGAGGATGAGTGTGTGTTGTATGAGGGTGAATGGTGTGTGTGTTGTACGTGGGTGAGTGGTGTGTGTTGTATGAGGGTGAGTGGTGTGTGTGTGTTGTATGAGGGTGAGTGTGTGTGGTGTGTATGAGGGTGAGTGGTGTGTTTGTGATGTATGTGTGTGTAGTATGAGGTTGTGTGTTGTATGATTGTGTGTGTAGGATGAGGGTAAGTGTGTGGTGTGTGTGCTGTATTAAATGTGTGGTGTGTGGGTGCTGTATTAAAGTGTGTGGTGTGTGTGTAGAATGAGGGAGAGTGTGGTGTGTGTCTGTGTAGTGTGATGGTGAGGTGTAGTATGTGTGTTGTATGAGGGTGTCTGTGTGTGTTTTCAGACCAAACACAAAAATAGGGTCACAAAGGTATGTGGTATCATGGCACTGGGTCTTTGGGGAAAAAAAGTTTGAAGAACCCTGATTTATAGAGCCCTGGTGTTTTCTGAAATTGCTTTAAACTATAAAGAAAAGCTTTTGAGAGTTTTCCTCTCTTTCTCAGGTCTGAAACAATACCTGAGGGAGAAAGGAAAACTCTTGAAAGCTTGTCTTTTTAGTATTAGGTTAAAACAATAAAAATGTATCATTGCATACCGCATTACTCTGGTATTTTGGAATCTTATTTTTATATATATATATATATATATATATATATATATATATATATATATATAGATGTTTTTTTCAGTGGTATAAATTAGTGGCGAAAATTATTAGTGCCCCCCCAGTTTTGACTCTGGTATCTTATGTGCCCCCCCTATATATTGTTCCTAGAGTCGCCACTGTTTTACACTTTGCTGTGTTAAACTTTAGATCCCAGTCGTTTGTCCAATCCTCCAATTGTTGTATATCACTTCTCATTTTGTCTACCCCCCCTGGAACATCCACTCTGTTGCAAATTTTTGTATCATCTGCAAAGAGACATACTTTCCCCTGTAGCCCTTTGCTGATATCGCAGATAAATATGTTAAACAAAACAGGCCCCAGAACTGACCCCTGAGGAACACCACTAGTAACAGCCCCCTCTGCTGAATGAACTCCATTTACTAAGACACTTTGTTTTCTGTCCTTAAGCCAGCATTCCACCCAGTTCACAATTTTTGAATCTAGACCAAGGAGATATAGTTTGTGAATTAGTTTATTGTGTGGGACGGTGTCAAATGCTTTGCTGAAATTTAGATATGCTACATCAACTGCTCCACCCTTGTCTAATACTTTTGTTACATAATTAAAGAAGTCAATTAGATTAGTCTGACATGATCTCCCTGAAGTAAAACCATGCTGATTTTGGTCCTCTAAATTGTTTGTCTTTATGTAAGTCATAATTCTTTCTTTTAAGAGGCTTTCCATTAATTTCCCTACTACTGAAGTTAAACTAACTGGCCTGTAGTTGCCAGATTCTTCTCTACTGCCCTTTTTATGAAGCGGTATTACATTTGCTATTCTCCAATCATCTGGGACAGCTCCTGTTAATAGTGACTGATTAAACAGATCAGTTAATGGGACAGTTAGCACTGATCAAAGTTCTTTTAAAACCCTTGGATGAATATTATCAGGACCCACTGCCTTTTTAACATTTATTTTTGATAATGCTAACAAAACCTCATCCTCTGTAAAAAGATTACTGTTAAGCTTGTTTCTATTTTTCGTAGCATCCCTTAATGTAGGCATTGTATCTTCACAATCTTTTGTGAAAACAGAACAGAAGTAATCATTGAGACAGTCTGCAATCTGCTTATCTCCTTCTATTATTCTACCATCAACTGATTTCAATTTTACTATTCCTACCTTATTTTTTCTTCTGATATATCTAAAGAATGTTTTGTCCCCATGTTTTACTGACTGTGCTATCTTCTCTTCTGCATGAGCTTTAACCTTCCTAATTAACTGCTTAGTCTTTTTTTGTTGGAGTCTCCATATTTTCATATCATCATCTGCTTGTGTGTGTCTGTAATTTTCATAAGCTATCTTTTTTGTCTTTACAGCATGTGCTACTTCTTTGGAAAACCAAATTGGTTTCCGCTTTCTTTTACTTTTACAGACATGTCTAATACAGTGTGCGGTTGCATCTAAAATGGCACCTTTCACAAATTCCCACTGTTCTTGAACCCCTGTAATAAGAGTTTTCCCCTTTAAATAGTTTTTTAGGTATTCTCCCATTAATGAAAAATCTGCCGTCCTAAAGTCTAAAACTTTTGTTTTAGTCTGGGTGGACAGTTCCTGCACATGAATACTAAACCAAACAGATTGATGATCACTGGATCCTAAGTTCTCACCTACAGACACATCTGAAACTGTATCACTGTTTGTAAGTATTAGATCTAATATAGCTTCCTTACGAGTTGGTTCCTTGACTAATTGCTCAAGTGATTCCCCTAGCAGAGATTCAAGAATATACCTGCTTCTAGCCGATCTAGCAGAAGGAATCTTCCAGTCTATATCTGGCAAATTAAAGTCCCCCAGTAATATAACCTTACCCTTCATGGTCATTTTGTTTATTTCTTCTAATAACAGATTGTCCAGTTTTTCATCCTGCAATGGAGGCCTATATACAACCCCTATTCTAAAAACATTTTTATCTCCAATTTCCAAAGTCACCCAAATACTTTCCACCTCATCATTTGTTCCTACAATTTCAGAAAACCTTTATATTTTCATTTACATACAAAGCAACTCCTCCACCTTTCTTTCCTACTCTGTTCTTTTTGAATAACCTGTATCCAGGTATGACTATGTCCCAGTCATGCAAATCATTGTACCATGTTTCTGTTATAGCTACTAAATCCAAGTTGTCCCTAGTCATTATTGAAATGAGTTCAGGTAATTTATTTCCTAAGCTGCGAGCATTTGTGCTCATGGCACGAAGAATTTTTCTACTAGAATTTCTAGAATTGTTACTTGGACTAACAGTTTTGGCATGCTGTGGGGGGCAGGTGGATATATTAATGCTACCCCCCTTTATTAGTTTAAATTAGTTTAAATTTGACAGTAAACATCACAAATTCTTTGCTTCACTAAAGTATATGAATATTCATTTCTGGAGTGGGATAAAACGACAATGCAGAAAAGAATTTGGGCAATATCGCACTAAAACTGCCGCGAAAATAGCGGTATATGGTTTAAAGTGTCGTGCGAATCAGAGTCCAATCGAATTCCTTTCTGAATTGAAAAATGCGTACAGTATGGCTGAAGATAATCCCAGATTTGATGGCTCAGAATTTGTAAATTTATTTTTTGAAGCATTGCCTACACCCATCAAAATTAACTTAGGTAGAGATTTTGATGAGGACTGCTCATTGGAATGGCTGATCAAAGAGAGTACAAAATTATACTCTATTCAGCAGTCCAGTGAGCAGGGGGTTAAAAAGGAATCAAAACCCAAAATTGTGGCAGAAACTAGGATGTCACCTAAACCCCTCAATTTGGAGTTAAAACAGAAAACCTACGCGGAAGTGGCCAGTCAAAACTCTGCCCCCTCCCCTACACGGGTTGAGGCGCAGGGAGACTATAACCAAAGTGGGGGACATAATCAGGTGAATAATTACTCACAAAAAGAATACTCACCAAATAATTGGTATCTGCGCAAGGGTAGATACAATAGACGGCGAAGATATTCTCAGGGTAACCAGACACCCCAGGTATATAATGCTCCCCAAAGTACTAATACTGAACAAGCTGAACCCCAGGGGCAACCACGCCAGAATAGAAATAGCGGCCCTGATTCTGAGGGAACCCAATGGTCCAGGAATCATTATCATGGGGCACCAAGAGATAGGCCCAGGGGTAGAGGTAACTTGTACAATCAGGTAGATATGCTGTTTACCCAGTTAAATTGGTTGAGCGAACAATTCGCTAATATGAGTCAACTTTCTACGGCTCAGCAACCGAACAATACTTTTTTAGGGGTACAGCCAGTGGTCAGCAGTGGACTACAGGCACAGTCATAAATACTGCAGTATCACCTGAAGGGGAGGGGAGAGATATACAAAATGTAATAATAAATATCAATGATACTAATCATGTTCTCTCCCCACAGACCGGAAACGGACAATCTAGCTGTGATGACAGGCAACCTCATCCGGGAAAAATTAACAAACCTCTTCCTTTGCAGCACTCCCTTAACCTTATTTCCACAGATGCAGTACACAAGAATCCAGCCGACCCTGTCATAGAGGAGTCCGGTAGGTATGAAGCTTCTTCTGCATCAGAAAACACGGCGAACTCAGGTAACACGTGGCGAAGCCCACAGATGTATGATAACGCCAACTTTATGAGTGAAATGGTAGAAAATGCAGGAAGGTATTATGTATTAGTTGAGCTGCAAGATTCAGTCTCCAACCCTATCATGGGATTAATTGACACCGGATCTCAGGCAACTATCTTATCCCACAGGTACTACACACAGCTAAATGAGCTAACACCCCACAAACCTAAAATAAGAGAATTTGACGGTTCTCTAATAGGAGTTGGGGGTGATTCTCTAAAAGTCTACGGTACGGCCTGGGTAAAATTTAAATTGGGGAACACGGTCATAAGACACCCTGTCATTATAGTGGATCTGCCAACTGATCGTTTAATTATTGGTAGTGATCTCCTGAAGCGATTAAGCACCATAATTGATTGCATAAATAATATAATTTGGTCACAAGTTAAAAGGCCCATCAATTATGAAAAATCTGGTATATCTCGCACACGACATAGCTGTCACGCGTGGTGGAAGAGAAACCAGATGCTGTGGAGATTAATTTCAGGAATAACTCTATACCTGAAATCACTATTCTACAAATAGATGATCAGACTCCTTTTAGTTGCTCTGATGGTAATACTTTTAAAATTTCGCCTGGAAAGATAGCGAATATTTCCGTAGATGGCGATTAACCATATCACTCCACAAGGGGGATCATAGAATCCCTAAGGGGGGAGGCCTCGCTCAATACCTCACAGGAATTTAGAGAGTTAAAGAGGATCTATTTATCCCTATACAAGTGCATGACCTTGGTAAAACCAAGTATGCTAAAATAAACTTAAAACAGTAAGCTAGCTACATAAGCAAAGGTTTATTATTTTCTTTCTCCCCAAGACCACTGTGTCCACAACCTGGATAACAGGTCTGAAAGCTATAACATCACAGATAAGTGCTTATTATCTATCTCTATTGGTAATAAGTCAGTGAAGCACCTGTTTTTAGTTTTAAATACTCCCCATAATCAAATATACATTGGCAATGATATCTTACATAGATATGCCATACAAAAAGATTTGATTAACTCTTGCCTCTGGAGCAGGTTAAAGGGGGACCCTGAAGTATTTCAGGATGAAAATGCAGCCCTGAAGTCAAACCAGCAATTGCCATATGCTGTAAATATGCAGGTATCTAGCGATGTTATAATTCCTGCTGGGGCTGATAAATTTCTTTTACCCTTACAGGTAAAGAGAGGTCAGAAATTAAAAACTTCTGAAATGCTAATTTGCCTCTCCCATAGAATACAAAATCTGGTTGTCACAGTAACCTACACTCCTATGGTGAATATTGGAACTGTTCCAATACATATTATTGTGCATAACATGACCCCACAGGATATAACATTATCCAAGGGAACCACCATAGGATATGCACTGGAATCAAGTTATTACACTTTTGGGTTCCAGAATAATGTAATTGGGCTAATACCTGAAGGATACTTAACTGAAGAACAATTAATAGAACAATTGTTTGCATCTATGCCAGAGGGTCTATTTAATATTCAGTCTATTTATCCCTTCAGCTCAGAGGAAGGCATCTGTAAAATTGAAGAAGCCTCTCTAGTGTTTGATCAGCCAATCAAACAGCAAGATTACCCCAATTCCCAGAGTCATGGGGTCAATATAAACTATAATCAAGGGGATCTCACCTCTAGATTGGAAGAAGCCTATGAAATAGGACAGCCTGAAATCTTTCCAGGATTTCAGCAAATAGTCGAAGAGCAAATATCCTTAGCTAATGGCTGTTCCAACGATGATGAACGCCAAAAGCTGCGAGAACTCCTGATGGAGTACAAGGATATTTTTGCTAAGGATTCTTATGATTGTGGTACTACAGACTTGCACATTGCAGGAATACAAACAGATCCCGATGCACCACCTGTATTTGTCAAACAATACAGACTTCCCCTAGCCTCATATGATTCTCTTGCAGAGATCATAAGGAATTTGGAAGAAAGAGGTATTATCAGACAGGTGCACATCTCTTATAATAATCCTATTCTAGGTGTCCTTAAGCCCAATGGACAATGGCGTTTGTGTGCTGACTTAAGACAACTAAACAAACGAGTGTACGTGTCTGGCTGGCCTGTACCATACATTGACCAGTGCCTAGCACAAATGCAGGGATCCAAAATATTCACTGCCATTGATTGTGCACAGGGATATTGGACCATAAAGGTACATGAAGAGGACCAATATAAGCTAGCATTCTCCTTTCAAAAGGTCCAATATGCATTTCAAAGACTTCCTTTTGGATACATAAATTCTGGACATGAATTTGCTGTATTCATGCACAAGGCTATGCCTGATGCACTGGAAAGGGGGACCTTATCTTATGTTGATTATGTTTTAATCAAAAGCACAGACTTTGAAAAACACGTCACAGAGCTTAAACACGTCCTCAGCCAACTTAAAAGGGCAGGTGTCAAATTATCCCTACAAAAAGCTCAATGGTGCCGCACTCGTGTAAACTTCTTGGGACATGGTACCGTACATCAGCTATAGTGAATTCTAAAACCCCAACTAACTTAAAGGAATTGAGATCATTCCTGGGTATGACAAATTATTCTTGCAAATTCATTGATAATTATGCGGAATTAGCTAAACCACTGCTACTTCTTCTAAAGAAAGATGTGAAATGGCACTGGAGTGAGTCTCAAGAGACAGCCATCAGAGAGCTGAAGCGAAAACTCACTGAAGCACCTTGCTTAGCGTCCCTGAAGGTGGTAAACCTTTCTTCTTAGAGACAGGTTACACAGATATAAGCATGAGTGCTGTTTTATACCAAAAGCATGATAATTTGAACAAAGCCATTGCTTATGCGAGCAAAAATCTATCTCCAGTAGAAATAAAGTTTAACGATTGTGAAAAAACCCTCTTATCTACTGTATGGGCTCTACAAAATTTTCGCAGCTATATACAGGGCGAGAAAATTATTGTAGAAACAGCCCACCAGCCTTTGCTATATTTGCAAAGTGAAAGAATAAGAGATGGGAATTTGTCAAATAGCTGCATAACAGCGTGGACTCTTTCCTTACAAGGCTGGCCATTAGAAATTCGCTACAAGCAGAATAAAAAGAATCCAGTCACACAAGGGCTTGCTGAGCTCCACGACTGTACTGCTAGAGATCCTGGGGAAGAATTATCAGAAGATTATTTCCTGGAGGAACAATTGCTTTCCCCATATAAAATGTACGAGGACCATTGTCAAACATTACCTTGGGTATATGTTGATGGTTGTTCTTACCATGCCACTATTGATAATGAGCGCAGATTAGTCATTGGCATTGGTATAACTTGGGCAAATGGATTCCCAAATATATCTGTAGGTTTCAACATTGGACCAAGATCCAGTCAAGTTGCAGAACTAACTGCTGTTTTCAAAACCATTGAAATCGCTATTGAACATGGTATTCATGAATTTGTGATCATAACTGACTCAAATTATGTGCGTGACAGTTTTGTTGAATACCTGCCAACTTGGAAAAGAAATAGCATGCAGAAAAGCAATAACAAACCAGTCAAACATGGCAAGTTGTTCTGCAAGATTGATAATCTGGTGGTATCCAATGATTTAACCATACACTGGAAAAAGACCAAGGGTCAATCCAGGGTTCTAGGTCTGGATAAGGAAGGCAATGACCTTGCGGATTCATTAGCCAAACAAGGAGCCATAACTGGAGAACTCCTTAATATTGACCACTTAATGGGTGCAATTCAGGTAGAAGCCATTACCAGAAACCAGGCAAAACAACAGAGTGAGCCTAACTTGGTACAATGGAGTCAGGATTCTCCTAGTGAGGACCTGATCACTAGTCAAAAAGAAGACCCCATTATAGGCATCCTCTATAAACACATAGAAGATCCTGAAAGCAACCCCATCTCAAAAGATGATTGTATTGGCAAAGAAGATCTTAGAATCTTAATAAAATCTAGATCACAATTCAAGTTACAGGATGGTTTGTTAATTAGAACCTCCAAAACTGGCATCCAGCAGTGGGTAGTACCCACCAAGTTCAGAGGTCTAATGCTTCAACATGCCCATGATGCTCCCACATCTGGTCATCGTGGTGCCAAACTCAAGTATGAAATATTACATGATTACGCTTTTTGGCCACACATGTTGAAAGATGTTCAAACCTACTGTCAAGGGTGTTTAATCTGCCCACAGTTCCAACCCACTGCACCAATGCATAGAGCGCCATTGCAGAAAAGGGGGATGGTAATGCCATGGTCAGATATACAAATTGATTTTATTGGTCCGGTAACAAGGTCATCAAGAGGTAACAAATACATGTTAACCGTGACATGCCTGTTCACTAAATGGGTGAACAGTGCTGAAACATGTGCAGCGTTGCTCATCAACCATATATTTTCCAGATTTGGTTTTCCCCAAAGAATCGAGTCAGATCGGGGGACCACTTCACTAGCGAAGTGATGACCAAGATGTGGAAGATACTAGGGGTTAAAAGAAAGCTCCATATTGCTTATAGAGCTGCCTCAAGTGGTGGTGTAGAGCGTTACAACCAGTCCATTGTTAAAATCCTCAAAAAGTTTGTGAGTGAAACGGGTAAAGACTGGGATGTAAAACTACCTCTAGTCTTAATGGCATTAAGAGCAACTCCAAGTAGTGCTACCAAGATGTCACCTTTTGAGCTGATGACTGGTAGAAGAATGGTTCTACCTCAGCATCTGCTGTACCGTACATCAGACCAAAACTTGATAAACGCTGCCAATACACATCAATATGTGGAGAACCTAAGAAAGCACCTGCAATATGCCTTTGCATTTGCTCAAAGGAATTTAGAAAGAGCCGCAACTACCACTAAAACTTAATATGATCTCAAAACATCCAAAAAGGAATATGAAATAAATGATAAAGTTTATCTTTATAACTTTGGAAGAGATCAGGTTAGGGAGAAGAAATGTCTTCCCTCATGGAAAGGTCCTTTTGTCATTACTGACAAAATATCTCCAGTGGCCTATAAAATACGGATCCCCAAAAATGAAAGTTTCATAGATAAATGGGTCCATATCAATCAATTATGGGCATGTCATCCTAGGTCCCAACTACAAGTCATAAAGGGAGAATAAAGTGTCATATCCCCAAATGCACTAAAGACATACTGTAGTTTAAAGATGCCTAGCTGATAAACATGAAGGCTCAAAATTGACAGACTATCCACATAGAAGACTGTCTATGGTGGGTACTGTCAACACCCTCACCAAATACCATTGACTTTAAGCCAATTTAAATACATGTGTCCTACATCTATTTAAAATTGGAAGGGGGATTTATGTCAAGGTATATGTAAGGTTAATAAATATATATATTTTAATCATATATTTTAAGGCTATGCAATACAATTATATTTATTCAGATCTGACTGGTCAGTAGAAATTATTAATTTCTGTCAGACAAACTGACTTCAAACATGTTTAATTCTCCCCCACTTTTTCAATTACACAGGAAACTCATAAACATTACTTTAAAAGAGACCTTCCTAGCTAAAGTGAGAACAATAGAGCATTTGGTTTAATTAAAATGTAACAACAATTTCAGAAACCATATGTGGGATTGTTAAAAGACAGCATTCTGATACCTAGATCAGGATACATGCTCATATATGGGCTTCCTCCAATGGAGATGCCGATCCGTCTGAAGAGATGTGAAAAATGCAAGCATTTTCCAAAAGGGACTGATAATTAGCACAGATTTGTTGAGTGACTCATGCTGTGTGGCTGCTAACACCGGAATATACAAAATGTTAAACATTGTGTCTGGGTTAAGATAACACAGAGAAAGCACATGGCTTACACTGTGATTTCAAACAACTGTATTTAGACTTTAAGTAAAATTAAATACATTTTAAAGAAGAAATAATGCCAATAGCTTTATATATGTTTGGAATGATTCAAATAGCCCATATATGAATATATATGTTGAAATAGTAAGTTTTATATTAAATAAATAATTGCTGCAGTTAATAGATATATGAAAAATAGATTCAAGCTGTAATAATCCCCTTATTTAATTATATGTAACATAATTTTTCTATTTTTCAGATGGATATCTGAATCATGTCATATGATTATATACACTGGATGTTTTTGAAAGCTTAAACACAACTCTGAAAACATTTTAGATATATAAATGCCATTAATGTCAGAAACAGGACACATTATTTTAATATAATATACTGTATTTCATATCAAAATGATCAGAAAATTAATAAGATATTACTTATCCAAAACAAATATTGTGAGTAGTTGTTGCAGTAAATTATGATAAATTGAATAACCATTTCATAGAAATACTGAATTAAGTGTAAAATGTTTAGAAATAGTATTACATGTATTGCTGTGCTGTGCTGTCTGCTGCCACCTTGTGTTATGATGCGAAATTGCAGCCATGAGATGATTGGTTGTTGCAAGGATGCATTTCCTTGACAACATACTTTGCCAAGTAAACCAATCCATGTTCAGTTGCAAAGAACCAATCCGAGACAAGGCTTCCGTGGGCGTTTCCAATACTCACCAATGACTGATAATGATCAAGAAAGGGGAGGGGTGAAATCAGATGATTTAACCCCAAGCATAGAGACTGATAGAGGCTGGTTGGCTAATACTGTGGTTATTATTAAAGCACACGGCTACTGTTGGACTCCATATGCATTATCCCCAATTTTGAATTTCTGAGGTGAAATTGAATCTGTTGAGAAACATTGGAAACTGGACATCGATTGGTTTATTTGGTAAAGTATTGAAATTACATGTGCTGTTTCAAAATAAGTTATATGCATAGTCACTACAGCTAAATTACAATTGGAAGATTGGAGAGAGCAAATTGTGCTTTTAAATTGTATTGCATAACCTTGAATAGCTCTTAGCTTGCCTATTTGTATGCAAACATTTAAAGTAAACATTTACTATTGCTGTATGTAGCAGAGTTAAGGAAATAGTTTACATTTCAAGTTAATATTTCATAAGCCTAGGTATTGTTTAAATTTGTATCTGGTAGGCTAAGTAATTTATCTGTGAAAGTCCTGATGTTTTAATAGAAGTGTATATTGTATTATTGTTTAAGTTAGCACTGTAAATCATATTGCTGAATGTTTGTAGCTGCTACTTTAAGTCTCATTGTAATATTTTAAATGCAGCTCTGAATGGTTTTTTTTTTTTTTTTATTATTTTTATTGAAAATTTTGATAGTTATAGACAATCTTTTTTGGTCGACATATGTCTAAACAGTGACATATAACATTATAATATAACAATTTTGGGTAGGTACCAATATCACTGACCCCCTCCCAGAAAAATGCTATAACGTCCTATCATGTCCATAGTCTTTTAAGATCCTTTATTGCAGGCAGGATAGGATAGGCAGGGTGATCTAATACTCCAACGGGGTATTGTTGCAATAACTAGGGGGGGGAATAACAGTAAAACAGACAAACTGGCAAATTTGAATTAAATTCTAAACATGTGATATTTCACTCTGCAAAGTATCTTCATTTTTCTATTGAAGTCTTAATACGTACGTTCGCTTTAGTACTATATTGATTACATACTATAAGACTATCAGACAGTAGACTAAAACAAAACAAAACAGGACAGGCATCCACTCGATACTTCTGATCTTACCTTATGGGTATTTTATATATGTATGGTGTCAATTCTTTGGTCTACTAGGCATCACCGGCGACATCAATGTACTCATGGCTCGCTGTCTCTGATGCAAAAGGTGCCTGGGGGGGGGGTCATTATTGCCTATGTGATGGCTATCTTATGGAGCGACTCTTGCCATATAAATTTAACATTTAGGAAAGTGTCCATTTTATTACGACAGAGGTAGCCGTATTGTTCTAAGGATAGCTGATCCTCGACTTCCTCCAGCCACATCGTCCTAGAGATAGTCGTGGGTTTTTTCCAGTGGCGAGCTATTAATTTCCTCTCACTGTTGAGGCCTATCTGTAGTACTAGTAATTTTAGGCGGCAGGTTAATTTGGGTAGGTCATTTAACAGGGCTATATTTGGGTTTAATATGAACTCAGCAGAGAGGCTCTGCTTAAAGTGTGCCTCCACTGTATTCCAAAGTGGACGAATTCTAGGGCACTGCCACCACATATGCATTAAGCTACCATGCCTACCGCAACCCCTCCAGCATCTGTCTGATGTGTTTGGATAGATACTGTTTAACCTTGACGGGGTTAAATACCAGCGAAGGAGAATTTTAAAATTTAGTTCTAATATCGACGCTGATGTCGAGGATCTCTTAATTAATCTAAAAATATTAGCCCAACTATCATGATCTAAGCTGGTGGCTAGATCTAAATTCCATTTAGTGGTGAATGGTGGCAGGGAGTCAGCGTGATTCTTAATGAGGAGTTTACGGGACAAGGATAGTGTACCTCTCGGTATGTGGCCTCCATAACATATTTGTTCAAAAGCGGTAAGCTTTCTTAGGAGGTCAGTTTTAAACGGAGAGGTGTGAATAAAATGTTGTAACTGTGCATATTTTAACCAGTTTGTGAATCTACCGTCTGCTAGGTCGGTTAGTTTGTCCCTTTCTAAGAGTTTGCCTGCTTCAGTGAAATTAAATAACGGGATAGTGTAGTCCCATTCTGTAAGCCTTTGAAATCCTTTGTCTAATCCTCCCACCATCTCTACGTTTAGCACTATTGGGAATAAGGGAGATCTGATAGTGGAAATGTGTGGTTTAGAGGCTACTATGTGGTCCCAATTTTTAAATAATTGTTTGTGTATGTCTAACTGTCGGCATTGCGGGGGCCTTAACTCGCTCGGTACCCAGCATAGGGCGTGTACTAAGGGTGCTTTGAGTATGTGTGAGTCCAATGTGACCCAAGCTTTGCTCTCCTGCCTTTTGTGCCAGTCCATAATCCTTTGAAGTGTCACTGCCTGATAGTACTCTTCAATTTTGGGTAGGCCTAGTCCCCCATCTGTAGTTGGTCTGTACATTATGTCCCTACTAATTCTAGGTTTGCATTTTCCCCAGACAAATGAGTTGAGGCTGTTTTGTAGTCGGGTCATGTACCATCGGGGGATATGCATTGGAAGGGTCTGTAGAATGTAAGTGATTCTAGGGAGTGTGGTCATCTTTAAGGCCTGTATTCGTCCCCACCAAGACAGTGGTTTATTGGTCCATGTCTTGAGATCTCTTTGCGTGTTGACAAGTAACGTGTTGTAATTTCTATCGAAGAGTGTCACTTGGCTAGGGGAAAGATGTATTCCCAAATACTTGATTGTATCAGTTTTTAGTTTTAGTGGGCATATTGTAGATAGGGATTGGAATTGTGTGTCTGAAAGCGTGATATTTAGGATTTCAGACTTTTGTTTGTTGACAAGGAAATTAGAGTAATGACCAAATCTATCGAGCTCGTTTAATATTTCTGGGATAGTCGTATGAGGGGAGGATACCGAAAACAAGAGGTCATCTGCATAGGCGGCTATTTTATAGTTTTGTTGGCCGAGTGAAATCCCTTCGATTTTGGGGTTCTTGCGGATATGGGAGGTTAAGACTTCCATCATTAAGATAAATAGAATTGGGGATAAGGGGCATCCCTGCCGCGTACCATTACGTATGGGGAGTGTGTCTGAAAGGGTTCCATTGACTTTGACTTTTGCATTTGGACAGGAATATAGACTAAAAATTCTATTGGTGATTTTTGGGCCGAATCCTATACTTTTTAGTGTTTCTAATAAAAATTGCCAATCTGTCCGATCGAATGCCTTTTCGGCATCTATGGCCATCAGCACCGACTCAATGTTGTGTTTCTTAGCATACTCTACGAGGGTCAAGGCTCTGAGGGTGTTGTCCCTGGCCTCTCGACCAGGGACAAAGCCCACCTGATCTGTGTGTATAATGTCTCGGAGGACTAGGTTTAAGCGGTTAGCTAGAATTTTTCCCAATATCTTAATGTCTGTGTTGAGTAATGATATGGGCCGATAGCTGCCCGGGTCCTCTTGTGGCTTATTAGGTTTCAAGATTACTGAGATGTGAGCAGCTAAAGAGTCTTCGGAAAATTGTACTCCCTCGTCTAGGGAGTTGAAGAGTTTAAGTAGATGAGGGGCTAGGATTGTGCTGTAAGTTTTATAATATTGGTTGGGGAGTCCGTCTGGCCCTGGACTCTTGCCTGTAGGTAGTTCTTTGATAGCTTTCAAAATCTCTGTTAGGGTGATAGGTGCCTCTAAGTTTGTCGCTTGTGTCTGTGTTAGTTTATTTAGGGTGGCTGATTCTATATACGCCACTATATCTTGCGTGTGGGTTGGGGACACATTTATAGGTAAGTTGTATAATTGCTGATAGAAGGTTCTGAAGTGGGAAGCTATGTTTTTACTATCTAAGATTTGATCTCCTTGTCTGGTCTCTAGTTTATGGATGTATGTAAGAGTGTTCTTGTCTCAAAGTATTTGCAAGAATTTTGCCCGGTCGGTTTCCCTCGTAGAAATATTTTTTCCTAAGCGTCAGGGCCTTTCTCTGAGCTTCAGAGTAAAGCAGGGTCTTAAGCTCTTTTCTGGTGGAAGTCAGGGCTGTTAATGTGGATCGGTCTAAAGGAGAGCGATTATGTTGCTCCTCTAGGGTGTGTAGTTTGCTAGTCAGCATATTGAGTTGGGTGTCGTGTTGTTTTTTAATGTATGCTTTATGTTTGATACATTCCCCACGGAACACTGCTTTGTGTGCTTCCCAGATATAACGTGGTTGTGTCTCGGGGATTGCGTTGAGGCTAAAATACTCGGTTAAGGTTGATGTAAGTTTTTGCGCTATAGGCGGGTGGTGTATCAGGTAATTGTCTAACCTCCACATGAAAGGGTGTATTGGGGAATCCGGCCAGTTTATTGTCATGGAGATCATTGAGTGGTCCGACCAGGCCGTTGGTACAATCTCAGTATCTGCCAATAAGGAGAGACTGGATTGGTCAAGGTACAGGTAGTCAATCCTAGAGTACATGGACCAGGGGTGGGAATAGAAAGAGTAACCTCGTTGTGTAGGATGTTGCGCCCTCCAAGTGTCTATCAATCCTGATCGTTTGATGCAATTGTATGTTGAGTTAGGGGGACGTGGTGATTTATGTGTGTTGGCGGATGTGGTGTCTAGAGTCGGATCCATAATGACGTTTAGGTCCCCTCCCATGACCACTGTGCCTTTTCTGGTGTCCCTAATCATCGATGTGAGTTTCTTATAAAATCTGCTCTTATTTGTATTTGGGGCGTACACATTGACTAATGTGATTGGTCTATTGTGTATAAGGCCCACTAGTATTAGCACCCTACCTTCCTTGTCTGATGCAGTATGAAGCAATTTAAAGGGCAGGGAGCTATGTAGGAGAATACCCACACCGTTCTTTTTTTTCTCATGGGAATTAAAGAAGCCTAGTGGAAAGTGTTTATTGGAAAACTTAGGTTCCTCTGCTCGAGGGAAATGTGTCTCTTGGACAAACACTATAGAACACTTTTGTTTCGCGAACCAGTTCAGGGCCACTGATCTTTTGGTGGGCGAATTCAGTCCTTTGGTGTTTTGTGTGGTCAATTTTAATCGTCTAGAAGTCATGTCTATGTCGCGTGGTGGAGTTAGCTAGAGTGTTAGATGTGAACGTCTTACCGTAAACAGATGCCATATTTTGGTAGTAGAGCTTTATGGTATTGTATGTGGTGAGGGGCCGTAGATGCCTTTGTAGCATGTCAGCGATGATGCCTGTAGTGATTGCGCACCGACAAGTTATTCTATACCCTGCAGAGATACTATAACAAAATACAAAGAAAACATTAAAAAACATGACAAAACATTTTATAAACAAAATCTCATAACAATAACCTAAACTATACTCAGGGTTTGGGAGATATTCCCAAGTCCCAGAAGTAAACAATCGGGGGGAAGTAGTAATGCTAAAAACAAACCACTTCTATTCCCCTCTCAGGGCTAGAATAATATTCTTATAGATTTTAAATTCCAGTTTTTTTTTTTTTTTTCCCCTTTTGTATTAAATTGAGTCCATTACAAAAGCGGCCATTTCTTCTTATAGGCCTGTCTCAGGTGGGTCGGCCTAAGCATTAGTAGGCAGAATAAGGTTATCAAGATGATCAGGGTGGGTCTGATGTAGGAGTCGGTGCTCTGTGGGAAGAAGCATTGGCCATTTTACGTTTCCTCTCTACCGTAGTCCACCTTTGTCTCTGTGGTTTTGAAAGTGGAAGGTTTGTGGTTGGGTCGTTGTCTTCCTGTTCTGCCAGCTGAGGTATTTGCTTTGGTAAAGGGATATGAAGTTGTGAGCAAAAAGGGTTTAAGTCCTCTAATTCTTTATAAGTGAGTTCTTTATTGTCTTTAGACACTCTAATTGCGAAGGAGAATCCCCAGCGATAGGGGATGTTGTGCTCTTGTAGGTGAGCAGTGAGAAACTTGACATTTCTTCGTCTGGTGAGAGTGAGCGGACTAAGGTCCGCAAAAATTTGTATATTGTCACCATCTTTGTGAATTGGCGCTTTCTTTCTGGCAGCCGTTAGCAATCTTTCTTTGTCTTTATAGCTATGGCAGCGGAGTATGACATCTCTCGGTGGTGTTTTGGGCGGTGGTTTAGGTCTTAGTGCCCTATGTACTCTGTCCAAAGAGATGTTGTCTGCCTCTTTGTCATCTAAGAGAAATTCAAACAGGCCTTGTAGGTATTGTGGAAGTGCGGCAGTTTGAATGTTTTCGGATATGCCTCTGATTCTTAGGTTCTGGCGTCTGCCACGGTTGTCCAGATCTTCTATTTGCATCTGCATCTGTCTCATTTCCTCTGCTTGATGTTGTAATTGCATGGTGTGTAAATTTATTGGTTCTGATATTTCTTCTGCATGATCTTCCAGCTGAAGCACTCTGTTACCCAAGTCTGTGACATCTTTTTTGACATCTGCAAGGCCCTCTTTGATGAGTTGGCTGACTTGACTCATGAAGGACGCAAAGTCCTCTTTTGTCGGGAGAGATTGCAGGTCAGCTTTGGTTATAGGGGTATGAGGGTCTGTGCGCATAGAGCCTGAATCTTCTTCTTGAAAACTGTCACTTGAGCCAGGGGAATTAGGTGGTATGGCGGTGCTTGTGTCCACAGTCTTGAAGTATGTGTTTAATTTTGTGGATGTTATTGCTGCTGCTTTGGTGTTTTTGTCCCCTTTGGGGAGGCGTTTGGACGCCATTTTGGTATCTGCTAGGCGGTCTGGGCTGTTGTTTGCAATTATGGCAGACTGCCAGTGTAGAAGGTGGTGCAGGCACAGATGTCCTTTAACTTGTTTGAGGGTTGAAATTCATTTAATTTAATTCTTTCCTTTTTTATTATTTTTTTTTTTTTCCCCCTTTACTTTTCCTTCTCTTTTCTTATCCTTTTTGTTGATGTTATGCTGCCTAGATAGGGCTAAATGAAAGGGGCTGTGTGTGGGCTGAGGCCTCAGTACCGCTACATGTGCTTTCAGTTAGGCTGTAAAGAGTCTGACACCCTGTCTCTGTAGCGAGTAAACGTTAGTTTCCAGAGGTAGATGAGGACCTAACTTCTCCTCTCAATCTGGCAAGGCTGCTTTAACTATGCTCTTTATTTGTAGTGCTAGCTAGGCCAAAGTGATATGGTGGCCTCACGGGCGCTCTACAGTGCAGTTAAGTAGAGCCGTTCCTTGTGTAATCCCAGCAGTGCTTTATTGGGGCGATAGTTTACTTGCCCTTTGTTCCGCTGTTAGGTAAGTGTGGGCCCTGCGGTTGTTATATGCTGCGCTGCCGGGGTGTTGTGCGATCAGCTAGCTAAAATGGCGCTTCACTGCGCTGTCTCACCCATCTGCCGGTTGCTGTAGATCTGTCATATGAGGTGCTTGACAGTTGTGTTGGGCATTAATTTGCGCTCCGGAATTCACTGCGCGTCTTTTCAGACCTCTTGCTGCTTTTTTTGCCTGGATTTCTCCGTTAATAAGCCCTTTGAGGGGAAATCCAAACGGAGCTTCACATATTTGCGGCCATGCTGGTGTCTGGCTCGGCTCCCGCTCTGAATGGTTTTAAATGCAGCTCTGCTGGTTTTAAAGGAAAATCTTTCTGGGTTTTGTAAGAAGGATAGCATATCTTAATAGTTGTTTTTAATGTATATAATATTGTGTCATATTCTGGTATTGCAAATATATTTCAATATGTTCATGGATATTAACTAAATAAAAGAATTCAGGTATTTATATTAATTGCATGGTTTCTAGTAGATGCGTGTTAGTTAAAGGACCAGTCAACACAGTACATTTGCATAATCAACAAATGCAAGATAATAAGACAATGCAATAGCACTTAGTCTGAACTTCAAATGAATAGTAGATTTTTTTTTTCTGACAATTTTAAAAGTTATGTCTTTTTCCACTGCCCCTGTACCATGTGACAGCCACCAGCCAATCACAAATGCATACACGTACCATGTGACAGCCATCAGCCATTCACAAATTCATACACACTTATTCTTGCACATGCTCAGTAGGAGCTGGTGACTCATAAAGTTTAAATATAAAAAGAATGTGCACATTTTGTTAATGGAAGTGAATTGGAAAGTTGTTTTAACCCCTTAGTGACCAGAGCACTTTTCCATTTTCTGTCCGTTTGGGACCAAGGCTATTTTTACATTTCTGCGGTGTTTGTGTTTAGCTGAAATTTTCCTCTTACTCATTTACTGTACCCACACATATTATATACCGTTTTTCTCGCCATTAAATGGACTTTCTAAAAATACCATTATTTTCATCATATCTTATCATTTACTATAAAATAATTTATAAAATATGAGGAAAAATGGAAAAAAACACACTTTTTCTAACTTTGAACCCCAAAATCTGTTACATATCTACAACCACCAAAAAACACCCATGCTAAATAGTTTCTAAATTTTGTCCTGAGTTTAGAAATACCCAATGTTTACAAGTTCTTTGCTTTTTTTGTAACTTATAGGGCCATAAATACAAGTAGCACTTTGCTATTTTCAAACCATTTTTTTTCAAAATTAGCGCTAGTTACATTGGGACACTGATATCTTTCAGGAATCCCTGAATATCCATTGACATGTATATATTTTTTTTTAGAAGACATCCCAAAGTATTGATCTAGGCCCATTTTGGTATATTTCATGCCACCATTTCACCGCCAAATGCGATCAAATACAAAAAATCGTTCACTTTTTCACAAATTTTTTCACAAACTTTCAGTTTCTCACTGAAATTATTTACAAACTGCTTGTGCAATTATGGCATAAATGGTTGTAAATTCTTCTCTGGGATCCCCTTTGTTCAGAAATAGCAGACATATATGGCTTTGGCTTTGCTTTTTGGTAATTAGAAGGCCGCTAAATGCCACTGCCCACCACACGTGTATTATGCCCAGCAGTGAAGGGGTTAATTAGGAAGCATGTAAGGAGCTTTTTGGGGTAGCTTTAGTGTAGTGTAGTAGACAACCCCAAGTATTGATCTAGGCCCATTTTGGTATATTTCATGCCACCATTTCACCGCCAAATGCGATCAAATTAAATTTTTTTTTACATTTTTCACAATTTTAGGTTTCTCACTGAAATCATTTACAAACAGCTTGTGCAATTATGGCACAAATGGTTGTAAATGCTTCTCTGGGATCCCCTTTGTTCAGAAATAGCAGACTTTTTGGTAATTAGCTTTTTGGTAATTAGAATGCTGCTAAATGGCGCTGCGCATCACACGTGTATTATGGCTAGCAGTGAAGGGGTTAATTAGGTAGCTTGTAGGGAGCTTGCAGGGTTAATTTTAGCTTTAGTGTAGAGATCAGCCTCCCACCTGAAACATCAGACCCCCTGATCCCTCCCAAACATCTCTCTTCCCTCCCCTACCCCACAAATGTCCCCGCCATCTTAAGTACTGGCAGAAACTCTGCCAGTACTAAAATAAAAGGAGAATTTTGGCTTTTTTGTGCATTTTTTTTAGCATATTTACATATGCTTATGTGTAGGATCCCCATTAGCCCCCAACCTCACTGATCCCCCACCAAACAGCTCTCTAACCCTCCCCCTCTGACTTAATGTGCGCCATCTTGGGTACTGGCAGCTGTCTGCCAGTACCCATTTTAGTGAAAAATATGCTGTTATATATTTAAAAAATGTCCCTTTTCTGTAGTGTAGCTTCCCCCCCCCCCAATACCAACCCCCCACCCCTTCCTGATCCCTTAGATGTTTTAAAAAAAATAAGTTTATTATATATTTTTTGACAATCAACTTGTACCTTTTTTCTGTAGTGTAGCGGTTCCCACCCGCTCCCGCCCCGTGCACGCGCCCGCCCGCCACCCCCCGTGCACGCGCGCGCACCCGTGCGCGCCCCCGGCGATACCGCAACCGATCCCGCCCCCCTCTCTCACTAAGAAGCCATCGATGGCCGCCCACCCACCTCCCACTTCAGCTCCCACCCACCAACGAATGCGGCCATCGATGTCCGGTGCAGAGAGGGCCACAGAGTGGCTCTCTCTGCACCGGAGGGGTAAAAAATGTTATTGCAGGATGCCTCAATATCGAGGCATCCTGCAATAACCGGAAATCAGCTGGAAGTGATCAGGATCGCTTCCAGCTGCTTTCCAAACCGAGGACGTGCAGGGTACGTCCTTGGTCGTTAAGTGACTTTTTTAAGAGGACGTACCCTGCACGTCCTCGGTCATTAAGGGGTTAAATTGCATGCTCTATCTGAATAATGAAAGTTTAATTTTTATTGAGTGTCCCTTTAAGGGTTTCTATTTTTAAGGATAATTATTATATGTATTGTGTTATAACCCTGCCATAAGCTGATATATTATTTGGAGAGCACTACTTAGATTTTCATAAATATACTGACATTATTAACCCCTAATCTGCCCCCCAACGTCGCTGCAACTATATTAAATTTATTAACCTCTAATCTGACGACGCCAACACTATAATAACGTTATTAACCCCTAAACCTAAGTCTAACCCTAACCCTAACACCCCCTAACTTAAATATAATTTAAATTAAACAAAATTAATTTAACATAATTAAATAAATTAATCCTATTTAAAACTAAATACTTACCGATAAAATAAACCCTAAACTAGCTACAATATATATATTAGCTAAAATAAGTTCAAAATTACCTGTAAAATAAATCCTAACCTAAGTTACAATTACACCTAACACTACATTATCATTAAACTAATTACCTAAACTACCTACAATTAAATTAAATAAACTAAATTACGAAAAAAAACACTAAATTACAGAAAATAAAAAAAGAATTACAAGAATTTTAAACTAATTACACCTAATCTAATCCCCCTAATAAAATAAAAAAAGCCCCCCAAAATAATAAAATTTCCCTACCCTATACTAAATTACAAATATCCCTTAAAAGGGCCTTTTGCGGGGCATTGCCCCAAAGTAATCAGCTCTTTCACCTGTAAAAAAGAAATACAATACCCCCCCAATATTACAACCCACCACCCACACACCCCTACTATAAAACCCACCCAATTCCCCCTTAAAAAAAAAACTAACACTACCCCCTTGAAAATCACCCTACCTTGAGCCGTCTTCAATATTAAGATTGGATATCAGAGCGCCAAACAACGTAGGCAGGGTCTATGGGCAGTCAAATACCAAAGTTAACAATAGGTTGAAATAATATGATTTGATACATAAGATAAAAAAGTTGGTACATTTAAAATTATACAACAATTAGTCATGGATCCATGTTACACTTTAAAAACATAATTTATGTAAGAACTTACCTGATAAATTCATTTCTTTCATATTAGCAAGAGTCCATGAGCTAGTGACGTATGGGATATACATTCCTACCAGGAGGGGCAAAGTTTCCCAAACCTCAAAATGCCTACAAATACACCCCTCACCACACCCACAAATCAGTTTAACGAATAGCCAAGAAGTGGGGTGATAAGAAAAAAGTGCGAAAGCATATAAAAAAGGAATTGGAATAATTGTGCTTTATACAAAAAAATCATAACCACCACAAAAAAGGGTGGGCCTCATGGACTCTTGCTAATATGAAAGAAATTAATTTATCAGGTAAGTTCTTACGTAAATTATGTTTTCTTTCATGTTATTAGCAAGAGTCCATGAGCTAGTGACGTATGGGATAATGACTACCCAAGATGTGGATCTTTCCACGCAAGAGTCACTAGAGAGGGAGGGATAAAATAAAGACAGCCAATTCCTGCTGAAAATAATCCACACCCAAAATAAAGTTAAAGAAAAACATAAAACAGAAGATTCAAACTGAAACCGCTGCCTGAAGTTCTTTTCTACCAAAAACTGCTTCAGAAGAAGAAAATACATCAAAATGGTAGAATTTAGTAAAAGTATGCAAAGAGGACCAAGTTGCTGCTTTGCAAATCTGATCAACCGAAGCTTCATTCCTAAACGCCCAGGAAGTAGAAACTGACCTAGTAGAATGAGCTGTAATCCTTTGAGGTGGAGTTTTACCCGAATCGACATAGGCATGATGAATTAAAGATTTCAACCAAGATGCCAAAGAAATGGCAGAAGCTTTCTGGCCTTTTCTAGAACCGGAAAAGATAACAAATAGACTAGAAGTCTTTCGGAAAGACTTAGTAGCTTCAACATAATATTTCAAAGCTCTAACAACATCCAAAGAATGCAACGATTTCTCCTTAGAATTCTTAGGATTAGGACATAATGAGGGAACCACAATTTCTCTACTAATGTTGTTGGAATTCACAACCTTAGGTAAAAATTCAAAAGAAGTTCGCAACACCGCCTTATCCTGATGAAAAATCAGAAAAGGAGACTCACAAGAAAGAGCAGATAATTCAGAGACTCTTCTGGCAGAAGAGATCGCCAAAAGGAACAAAACTTTCCAAGAAAGTAATTTAATGTCCAATGAATGCATGGGTTCAAAAGGAGGAGCTTGAAGAGCCCCCAGAACCAAATTCAAACTCCAAGGAGGAGAAATTGACTTAATGACAGGTTTTATACGAACCAAAGCTTGTACAAAACAATGAATATCAAGAAGATTAGCAATCTTTCTGTGAAAAAGAACAGAAAGAGCAGAGATTTGTCCTTTCAAAGAACTTGCGGACAAACCTTTATCTAAACCATCCTGAAGAAACTGTAAAATTCTCGGAATTCTAAAAAAATGCCAAAAAAATGATGAGAAAGACACCAAGAAATATAAGTCTTCCAGACTCTATAATATATCTCTCTAGATACAGATTTATGAGCCTGTAACATAGTATTAATCACAGAGCCAGAGAAACCTCTTTGACCAAGAATCAAGCGTTCAATCTCCATACCTTTAAATTTAAGGATTTGAGATCCTGATGGAAAAAAGGACCTTGCGACAGAAGGTCTGGTCTTAACGGAAGAGTCCACGGATGGCAAGAGGCCATCCGGACAAGATCCGCATACCAAAACCTGTGAGGCTATGCCGGAGCTACCAGCAGAACAAACGTGCATTCCTTCAGAATCTTGGAGATTACTCTTGGAAGAAGAACTAGAGGCGGAAAGATATAGGCAGGATGATACTTCCAAGGAAGTGATAATGCATCCACTGCCTCCTCCTGAGGATCCCGGGATCTGGACAGATACCTGGGAAGTTTCTTGTTTAGATGAGACACCATCAGATCTATTTCTGGAAGTTCCCACATTTGAACAATCTGAAGACCATTCGCCCGGATGCAACGTTTGGCGACTGAGATAATCCGCTTCCCAATTGTCTATACCTGGGATATGAACCGCAGAGATTAGACAGGAGCTGGATTCCGCCCAAACCAGAATTTGAGATACTTCTTTCATAGCCAGAGGACTGTGAGTCCCTCCTTGATGATTGATGTATGCCACAGTTGTGACATTGTCTGTCTGAAAACAAATGAACGATTCCCTCTTCAGAAGAGGCCAAGACTGAAGAGCTCTGAAAATTGCACGGAGTTCCAAAATATTGATCAGTAATCTCACCTCCTGAGATTCCTAAACTCCTTGTGCCGTCAGAGATCCCCACACAGCTCCCCAACCTGTAAGACTTGCATCTGTTGAAATTACAGTCCAGGTCGGAAGAACAAAAGAAGCCCCCTGAATTAAACGATGGTGATCTGTCCACCACGTTAGAGAGTGTCGTACAATCGGTTTTAAAGATATTAATTGAGATATCTTTGTGTAATCCCTGCACCATTGATTCAGCATACAGAGCTGAAGAGGTCGCATGTGAAAACGAGCAAAGGGGATCGTGTCCGATGCAGCAGTCATAAGACCTAGAATTTCCATGCATAAGGCTACCGAAGGGAATGATTGTGACTGAAGGTTTCGACAAGCTGAAATCAATTTTAGACGTCTCTTGTCTGTCAAAGACAGAGTCATGGACACTGAATCTATCTGGAAACCCAGAAAGGTTACCCTTGTCTGAGGAATCAATGAACTTTTTAGTGAATTGATCCTCCAACCATGATCTTGAAGAAACAACACAAGTCGATTCGTATGAGATTCTGCTAAATGTGAAGACTGAGCAAGTACCAAGATATCGTCCAAATAAGGAAATACCACAATACCCTGTTCTCTGATTACAGACAGAAGGGCACCGAGAACCTTTGAAAAAATTCTTGGAGCTGTAGCTAGGCCAAACGGCAGAGCCACAAACTGGTAATGCTTGTCCAGGAAAGAGAATCTCAGGAACTGATAATGATCTGGATGAATCGGAATATGCAGATATGCATCCTGTAAATCTATTGTGGACATATAATGCCCTTGCTGAACAAAAGGCAAGATAGTCCTTACAGTTACCATTTTGAACGTTGGTATCCTTACATAACGATTCAATATTTTTAGATCCAGAACTGGTCTGAAGGAATTCTCCTTCTTTGGTACAATGAAGAGATTCGAATAAAACCCCAGCCCCTGTTCCAGAACTGGAACTGGCATAATTACTCCAGCCAACTCTAGATCTGAAACACATTTCAGAAATGCTTGAGCTTTCACTGGATTTACTGGGACACGGGAAAGAAAAAATCTCTTTGCAGGAGGTCTTATCTTGAAACCAATTCTGTACCCTTCTGAAACAATGTTCTGAATCCAAAGATTGTGAACAGAATTGATCCAAATTTCTTTGAAAAAACGTAACCTGCCCCCTACCAGCTGAGCTGGAATGAGGGCCGCACCTTCATGTGGACTTAGAAGCTGGCTTTGCTTTTCTAGAAGGCTTGGATTTATTCCAGACTGGAGATGGTTTCCAAACTGAAACTGCTCCTGAGGATGAAGGATCAGGCTTTTGTTCTTTGTTGAAACGAAAGGAACGAAAACGATTATTAGCCCTGTTTTTACCCTTAGATTTTTTATCCTGTGGTAAAAAAGTTCCTTTCCCACCAGTAACAGTTGAGATAATAGAATCCAACTGAGAACCAAATTATTTGTTACCCTGGAAAGAAATGGAAAGTAGAGTTGATTTAGAAGACATATCAGCATTCCAAGTTTTAAGCCATAAAGCTCTTCTAGCTAAAATAGCTAGAGACATAAACCTGATATCAACTCTGATAATATCAAAAATGGCATCACAGATAAAATTATTAGCATGTTGAAGAAGAATAATAATATTATGAGAATCATGATCTGTTACTTGTTGCGCTAAAGTTTCCAACCAAAAAGTTGAAGCTGCAGCAACATCAGCCAATGATATAGCAGGTCTAAGAAGATTACCTGAACACAGATAAGCTTTTCTTAGAAAGGATTAAATTTTCCTATCTAAAGGATCCTTAAACGAAGTACCATCTGACGTAGGAATAGTAGTACGCTTAGCAAGAGTAGAGACAGCCCCATCAACCTTAGGGATTTTGTCCCAAAATTCTAATCTGTCAGACGGCACAGGATATAATTGCTTAAAACATTTAGAAGGAGTAAATGAATTACCCAATTTATTCCATTCTCTGGAAATTACTTCAGAAATAGCACCAGGAACAGGAAAAACTTCTGGAATAACCACAGGAGATTTAAAGACCTTATCTAAACGTTTAGATTTAGTATCAAGAGGACCAGAATCCTCAATTTCTAAAGCAATTAGTACTTCTTTAAGTAAAGAACGAATAAATTCCATTTTAAATAAATATGAAGATTTATCAGCATCAACCTCTGAGACAGAATCCTCTGAACCAGAAGAGTCATTAGAATCAGAATGATGATGTTCATTTAAAAATTCATCTGTATAAAGAGAAGTTTTAAAAGATTTTTTATGTTTACTAGAAGGAGAAATAACAGACATAGCCTTCTTGATGGATTCAGAAACAAAATCTCTTATGTTATCAGGAACACTCTGAACATTAGATGTTGATGGAACTGCAACAGGTAATGGTACATTACTAAAGGAAATATTATCTGCATTAACAAGTTTGTCATGACAATTAATACAAACAACAGCTGGAGGAACAGCTACCAAAAGTTTACAGCAGATACAGCTTTGGTAGTTCCAGCACCAGACAGCGATTTTCCTGAAGTATCTTCTGACTCAGATGCAACGTGAGACATCTTGCAATATGTAAGAGAAAAAACAACATATAAAGCAAAATTGATCAAATTCCTTAAATGACAGTTTCAGGAATGGGAAAAAATGCCAAGGAACAAGCTTCTAGCAACCAGAAGCAAAGAAAAATGAGACTTAAATAATGTGGAGACAAAAGCGACGCCCATATTTTTTTAGCGCCAAATAAGACGCCCACATTATTTGGCGCCTAAATGCTTTTGGCGCAAAAAATGACGCCACGTCCGGAACGCTGACATTTTTGGCGCAAAAGAACGTCAAAAATGACGCAACTTCCGGCGACACGTATGACGCCCGAAACAGAAAAGATTTTTTGCGCCAAAAAAAGTCCGCGCCAAAAATGAAGCAATAAAATGAAGCATTTTCAGCCCCCGCGAGCCTAACAGCCCACAGGGAAAAAAAGTCAAATTTTTAAGGTAAGAAAAATGATTGATTCAAATGCATTATCCCAAATATGAAACTGACTGTCTGAAAATAAGGAATGTTGAACATCCTGAGTCAAGGCAAATAAATGTTTGAATACATATATTTAGAACTTTATTAAAAAAGTGCCCAACCATAGCTTAGAGTGTCACAGAAAATAAGACTTACTTACCCCAGGACACTCATTTACATGTTTGTAGAAAGCCAAACCAGTACTGAAACGAAAATCAGCAGAGGAAATGGTATATATATAAGAGTATATCGTCGATCTGAAAAGGGAGGTAAGAGATGAATCTCTACGACCGATAACAGAGAACCTATGAAATAGACCCCGTAGAAGGAGATCATTTAATTCAAACAGGCAATACTCTCCTCACATCCCTCTGACATTCACTGCACGCTGAGAGGAAAACCTGCTCCTGCTGCGGAGCGCATATCAACGTAGAATCTAGCACAAACTTACTTAACCACCTCCATAGGAGGCAAAGTTTGTAAAACTGATTTGTGGGTGTGGTGAGGGGTGTATTTGTAGGCATTTTGAGGTTTGGGAAACTTTGCCCCTCCTGGTAGGAATGTATATCCCATACGTCACTAGCTCATGGACTCTTGCTAATTACATGAAAGAAATATATATTGAAACACTTGGAACAATTTGAAAATGCTTGTAGAACAATTATTAACAACAACAAAAATCTAACAAATAATGTCTATCTCATAAAACTTAAATTCTAATATGTGAATGCTAGGAGCGCTTATGCACACTCTATTTATAAAAACAATGGGTTACAATGCACAGGTGGATAGATTCCAGGTTGCTTGAAACCGGTGGGTGTGAAATGTAAGTGGCTCCGAATTGGGGTTTTGCCTATGTGTTTATCCAAAATTATGTAAAACCTAACAGGTGGACAAAAAATGTTACAGGAATGTCTAGAACCTGAATTCAAAATATAAGACCTGAGGTTGTGCCTATGTGTTTATCCAAAAAGGGTGTAAATCCTAACAAGTGAAAAAATGTGAGAAAAATATTGCAGGGGTGTGTGAACCTTATTTTCAAAATAAACAATGAATTCAAAATTAAACGATATACAAGTGAATTTTTGACAAATCAACTAATGCATACATAAAGTATAAATAGAACCAAATAAAAACAACAGCACAACTTTAACGTGTGTTCAAATGTGTTTCTGCTTGCAAACTGATGTGAACAAATATCTATTATAAACACTGAATAGTGGCAAAATTTTGTGATTGTATTGAAATTGAACACAGGCTCTAAATTGATACCCTAAAATTCGAATCTAAAGGGCTCAGAATTGCTGAGCTAGATATAAGGGACTTGCTCAAAGAGCCTCAAGATTTTAATTAAAAGAGACCATATAACAACAGTGGTTTAAAAACGGATGATATAACATAAAATGCTTAAAAGTCCAAATAAATATTCAAATTGGATAATAAGAATCTTGCTATAGTCTATCTCAATATGGATCCCAACTGCTGATTATGTAAAAATCTTCTTGGGCGGTAGTTAACAAATAATTCCAACTTGCAATGTTGTCCCTTACCTGCCAAAAAAAGGAAAGGCAAACAATAGTGCAGATGGCTTCTTAATGTGATCACAATTAAAATACTCCTTACCAGTCAACCGGTTTCGGTCTTCACTGACCTTTCTCAAGACTCGAGAAAGCCTCAAGACAAGTCTTGAGAAAGGTCAGTGAAGATCGAAACCGGTTGACTGGTAAGGAGTATTTTAATTGTGATCACATTAAGAAGCCATCTGCACTATTGTTTGCCTTTCTGCTTGCAAATTGATGTGATGTGAACAAATATCTATTATAAACACTGAATAGTGGCAAAACTTTGTGATTGGATTGAAATTGAACACAGGCTCTAAATTGATACCCTAAAATTCGAATCTAAAGGGCTCAGAATTGCTGAGCTAGATATAAGGGACTTGCTCAAAGAGCCTCGAGATGTTAATTAAAAGAGACCATATAACAACAGTGGTTTAAAAAACGGATGATATAACATAAAATGCTTAAAAGTCCAAATAAATATTCAAATTGGATAATAAGAATCGTGCTATAGTCTATCTCAATATGGATCCCAACTGCTGATTATGAAGAAATCTTCTTGGGCGGTAGTTAACAAATAATTCCAACTTGCAATGTTGTCCCTTACCTGCCAAAAAAGGAAAGGCAAACAATAGTGCAGATGGCTTCTTAATGTGATCACAATTAAAATACTCCTTACCAGTCAACCGGTTTCGGTCTTCACTGACCTTTCTCAAGACTCGAGAAAGCCTCAAGACAAGTCTTGAGAAAGGTCAGTGAAGACCGAAACCGGTTGACTGGTAAGGAGTATTTTAATTGTGATCACATTAAGAAGCCATCTGCACTATTGTTTGCCTTTCCTTTTTTGGTAGGTAAGGGACAACATTGCGCTGACAATGTGGGATGGCCGCTCCAAACTCCTCGACAGACGCTGATCTCAGGCTCACAATGGTGACGTCAGACGCCACGGATAGAGGCATAGAAGGCACGCAAATGGGCAAAGGTGCAATGCTGGAAAAAACAGCAACCAACTGCTTACAGGTAATCAAAAAGTTACAAAAACCAGCAGCACGGCAGTAATATTGAAAACAGGAACTTTTATTCCATTAGACAGCAAACATGCAAGTGTTGGACAAAACGTCTGACATGTTTCGCACCCTCTAGTGGCGCTTCATCATAGACTAAGGATAGTACTCTGAAGTCTACCTTTTATAACAGTCATAGGCAATTAATTCATTAACCCCAGACATATTATAACAAACAAATAGTTAAAAAACAACAAATAAACTTCATATGTTTTATAAGTTTCCCTAATGGGCTGCAGGTTGGAAGAAAGAGAACCTACATGTCAGAAAAATAATAGTGATACAATTCTAGCATAAACACATTAATGCATTATACATGAGACCACATGAATATAATAAGTGTCTAATATATGAGTTATATATGAATTTAAGGTAACCACAAAGCTATGTATATACGCTCAATTCTTAAATACATTGTAGTTTTATTCTATGTATGTGCTGATAATTTTAATTGTCAACCCAAGACTTATAGACCTTCCCTAAATTGCAAAAAATTATATATTAAAATTTTCAATTAGCCCTAAATTTTCAATTAGGCACTAAATTAGAGCACATACATATAGAATAAGAAAACTCAAAAAACCACAGCAGAGAGAGAAGGGTTAACTTTTCTTGTTGGAACCTATAAGTCACTGTGTAGTTAATTACATTTTAAACAATCTATATGATTTATACTTTATACAAAGTAGCTAATATCCCATTCAAGATTTAACCCTGTGGGAGTTCTGGATTTGAGTTTGTATATCCAGTATAACTCTTTCCTATCTAGGATCTTGTATCTGTTACCTCCCCTGATAGGGTTTTTTTGCCACATCAATGATTCTCACAGTAAAGTCTCCCCTATCAGAAAAATGAAAGAGATTAAAATGCCTAGCCACCACAGAATCTTTATTATAATTCTTCACGTCATTTACATGTTCCCTGATCCTCACATTGACCTCTCTTGTTTTTTTCCCAGCCTACTGTATGTGACAGTGTTTGCATTCCAACATATAGACCGCAAATGTGGTCTTACAATTGGCATAGAATAACATCTCATATGTCTCATTGTCTACAGAGGATCTAAAAACATTTGTAATATCCATCATTCCACAAGTTAAGCATGTTCTAGAACCACATTTAAAATTACCTTTCCTTATTAGCCAGTTATCTCCCCTGTGTCTCGATGCATCTGACACAAAAATTGGGGCTAATTTCGAAGCCAAAGTTACTGGCTTCTTTGAGACGAATTTACAGCCCTCTATGTATTTCTGTAATATAGTATCACCTGCCAGAATTGATAGATTCTTTCTCAAGATTTTGACTATTTGGGGAAATTGTGCCGTATATTCGGTTGTGAACACAACCTTATTCTCAAAAGTATTTGCTTGTTTCCTTACTTTCGATCAATTCATTGGCTTGTTGTTGATATATGACATCATCATTGGTATTACGTCGCAATCTAATGAACTGACCCCTCGGTATGGCACGGACAAGATGCAGGGAATGGCATGAACTAGCATGTAATATAGTGTTGCCAGCAGTTGGTTTCCTGTATGTTCTGGACACAATTCGCCCATTCCCCACATCTCCATCCAAAGTCACATCCAAGAAATCAGTTCTAGTACTACTAAATCCACCAACAAAAGTCAAACACATGTCATTGCTATTCAAAAAACCAAGCAACCGGTCAAAAGATGTCACATCAAGAGGTCCATCAATGATCATAATCAAGTCATCGATAAATTTCCTATAAAAAAAGTATATCCTTGGTATACTCTGTGTGGTCAGTGTTATACAAAAATCTAAGCTCCCAGAAGCCTACATACAAATTTGCGAAACAGGGGGCAAATTTCGCCCCCATAGCTGTTCCGCAGCATTGTAAATAATACTTGTTATTAAACATCAAGAAATTATGTGTTAACACATACTCTAAAACAGAGCAAATAAACACCTTGACTTCATGATCATATGCGGTGAACTTATTCAAAAAATACCTTACTGCTCTCAAACCCAATACATGTGGTATACATGTATATAGTGAGGCAATGTCAACAACAGCCCATGAGTAAGTACTCTTCCATTCAACGCCATTTAAGCTTTCCAAGAGATGAGATGAATCTCTAAAATAGCTATAAAGACTTTGCACTAATGGCTGAAGGACTGAGTCCAACCATTCAGACAATGGCTCAAGCAGAGACTTAATGCCCGACACTATGGGTCTACCCAGTGGGCGCTCGGGATTTTTGTGCACCTTAGGCAGATAGTGGAACAATGGTGTAATAGGAAACTCTGGAATTAAATATGACATATCCTCTTGTTGGAAAATACCTAAATAAATACCATCATCTAATAATATTGATAACTGCCTTTTGAAATGACTTGTAGGATTACCAGTAAGTGGTTTATAGATAGAAGTGTCACTAAGTTGGCGTAGAGCCTCTCCAAAATAATCTTCCTTGTTAAGGATTACAATGTTTCCTCCCTTATCGGAGTTTCTAATCACAATTTCCTTATTATTCTGGAGAGACTCCAAAGCCAACTTTTCAGAACTCCTTAGATTTTGTTTTGCTGTTTTTTTAGATTTAGCCAAATCAAGTATTTCTGTTTCAACACTCTTTTGAAAATTATTCAACGCACTACCCCTAAAATGTACAGGATAAAAGTCTGAGCCAACTTTTTTCGGACCTGAAGGCAAAGACCGATCACTGGTGGTATCACAACCATCTTGTAGATCAATCAAAGTCCCTAACATACAAGCATCCTTAAATGACAATTCACTTTTATCCCCTTTGCTATTCATTTCAGTTACATCTAGCGGATAATGTGTTTCACTATTACTGGACGCTGGTTGTAATTCAAAAAATCTTTTCAAAGGGACAACATTGCAAGTTGGAATTATTTGTTAACTACCGCCCAAGAAGATTTCTACATAATCAGCAGTTGGGATCCATGTTGAGATAGACTATAGCAAGATTCTTATTATCCAATTTTAATATTTATTTGGACTTTTAAGCATTTTATGTTATATCATCTGTTTTTTAAACCACTGTTGTTATACGGTCTCTTTTAATTAACATCTTGAGGCTCTTTGAGCAAGTCCCTTATATCTAGCTCAGCAATTCTGAGCCCTTTAGATTCGAATTTTAGGGTATCAATTTAGAGTCTGTGTTCAATTTCAATCCAATCACAAAGTTTTGCCACTATTCAGTGTTTATAATAGATATTTGTTCACATCACATCACAGTTTGCAAGCAGAAACACATTTGAACACATGTTAAAGTTGTGCTGTTGTTTTTATTTGGTTCTATTTATGCTTTATGTATGCATTAGTTGATTTGTCAAAAATTCACTTGTATATCGTTTTATTTTGAATTCATTGTTTATTTTGAAAATAAGGTTCACACACCCCTGCAATATTTTTCTCACATTTCTTCACTTGTTAGGATGTACAGCCTTTTTGGATAAACACATAGGCACAACCTCAGGTCTTATATTTTGAATTCAGGTTCTAGACATTCCTGTAACATTTTTTTGTCCACCTGTTAGGATTTACATAATTTTGGATAAACACATAGGCAAAACCCCAATTCGGAGACACTTACATTTCACACCCACCAGTTTCAAGCAACCTGGAATCTATCCACCTGTGCATTGTAACCCATTGTTTTTATAAATAGTGTGCATAAGCGCTCCTAGCATTCACATATTAGAATTTAAGTTTTATGAGATAGACATTATTTGTTAGATTTTTGTTGTTGTTAATAATTGTTCTACAAGCATTTTTAAATTGTTCCAAATGTTTCAATATATATTTTAAAGTGTAACATGGATCCATGACTAATTGTTGTATAATTTTAAATGTACCAACTTTTTTATCTTATGTATTAAATCATATTATTTCAACCTATTGTTACCTTTGGTATTTGACTATCTGCCCATAGACCCTGCCTACGTTGTTTGGCGCTCTGATATCCAATCTTAAAATTGAATCCACCTTTGGCAACTAGGTGCCAATTTATTAGTGCCAATTTATTAGAGCTGGAGGTCTGTTGCGTTATATAGTTGGCGCTTAGTTATCACCTTTCCACACATTCAATCCTTGAGCCGTCTTCACCCAGCCGGGCACAAGTGGTCCTCCATATGGCAGAAGTCTTCATCCGATCGGGGCAGAAGAGGTCCTCCAGATGGCAGAAGGCTTCATCCAGGCGGCATCTTCTATCTTCATCCTTACGGAGTGGGTCCATCTTCAATCCAGCCGACGCGGAGCATCCTCTTCAAACGAAGTCCTAACGAAGAATGAAGGTTCCTTTAAATGACGTAATCCAAGATGGCGTCTCTTGAATTTCCGATTGGTTGATAGAATCCTATCAGCCAATCGGAATTAAGGTAGGAAAAATCCTATTGGCTGATGCTATCAACCAATCGGATTGAAGTGCAATCCGATTGGCTGATCCAATCAGCCAATTGGATTGACCTTGCATTCTATTGGCTGTTCCAATCAGCCAATAGAATGCAAGCTCAATCCTATTGGTTGATTGCATTTAAAGGAACCTTCATTCTTCAGTTGGACGTCGAACGAAGAGGATGCTTCGCGTTGGATGTCTTCAAGATGGAGCCGCTCCTCGTTGGATGGAAGAAGATAGAAGATGCCGCTTGGATGAAGACTTCTGCCCGGCTGGAGGACCTATTCTGCCTGGATTCGATGAAGAATTCTGGCCGGTTCGGATGAAGACTTCTGCCCGGCTGGGTGAAGACCGCTCAAGGTAGGGTGATCTTCAAGGGGTTAGTGTTAGGTTTTTTTAAGGGGGGATTGGGTGGGTTTTCGAGTAAGGTTGGGTGTGTGGGTGGTGGGTTTTAATGTTGGGGTGAGGTTGTATTTCTTTTTTTCCAGGTAAAAGAGCTGATTACTTTGGGGCAATGCCCCGCAAAAAGCCCTTTTAAGGGCTATTTGTAATTTAGTATAGGGTAGGGAATTTTATTATCTTGGGGGATTTTTTATTTTATTAGGGGGCTTAGATTAGGTGAAATTAGTTTAAACTTCTTGTAATTTTTTTTAATTTATTTTCTGTAATTTAGTGTTTGTTTTTTGTACTTTAGTTTATTTTATTTAATTGTATTTAATTTTAGGTAATTGTAGTTAATTAATTTAATTAATTTAATGATAGTGTAGTGTTAGGTGTAATTGTAACTTAGGTTTGGACTTATTTTTCAGGTAAATTTGTATTTATTTTAACTAGGTAGCTATTAAATAGTTAATAACTATTTAATAACTATTGTACCTAGTTAAAATAAATACAAAGTTGACTGTAAAATAAAAATAAATCCTAAAATAGCTATAATGTAATTATTAATTATATTGTAGCTATTTTAGGGTTTATTTTATAGGTAAGTATTTAGTTTTAAATAGGAATAATTTAGTTAATAATAGTAATTTTATTTAGATTTATTTAAATTATATTTAAGTTAGGAGGGTGTTAGGGTTAGACTTAGGTTTAGGGGTTAATAACTTTATTATAGTGGCGGCGACAGATTAGGGGTTAATACATTTAATAGGCTATGTGGGCTATGGCGGTTTAGGGGTTAATACTAGATTATGTTTATTGCGTTGTGGGTTAATGACGGATTAGGGGTTAATAGTTTTAATAGGTAGTTTGCTATGTTGGGGTTGGCGGATTTAGGGATTAATAATTTAGTTATTACTTGCGGTGTGGGTTTGATGGCGGATATAGGGGTTAATAGTTTAAATAGGCATATTGCGTTGTGGGGGGTTGTCGGTCTAGGGGTTAATACATTTAATATTAGTAATGAGAGGGGGGATTGTGGATATAGGGGTTTTACTTGTCTGGCTTATTTTTGGGAGACGTGTTAGACTTTTACGGGAGATTTGTTATTTTCTTTACTCTTTTTAGGCGCCGGCAGTTTCTAAAGTGCCGTAAGTCACTGGGGACTCCAGAAATTTGTATTTACGCTCATTTCTGGACATCGCTAGTTTATCAGACTTACGGCACTTTAGGAACTGCCGGCGGGGTTTTTGTAATACCCTGATGTGCAAGGTGAAATTACAGCAGCGCAGGTTCCCATGCTTGCGACGAAAACCTGCGCCGTATATTTGATTGCACCATTAGTGTTTTTTTTTTTTTTGTAATTTAGGACTTTGTAATACTGTTTAATTGTATATTTAAATAATTTTAGTAGGGTTAGGTTGTTTTAATATGTAATTTAGTTTATTTAATTGGTAGTTTAATTTAATTGTAGTATAATAGTTAGGGTAAGTTAATTAATAATTTTATAGTTTTAGTTTATTTTAATTCTACAGGTAAGTTTTAATTTATTATAAGATAGGGATGTTGTTATTTTAATTTAAAGTTAAGGGGTTGTTAGGTTTAGGGGTTAATAGCTTCATTTAGTTTTTTGCAATGGGGGGCTGACGGTTTAGGGGTTAATAGGTTTAGTTAGTGGTGGTGATGTGGGAGGCCAGAGGTTTAGGGGTTAATAAGTTTTTTTAGTGGCGGCGGTGTCAGGGAGCAGCGGGATAGGGGTTAAACATTTTTGTACAGTGGCGGTGTTTAGTGAAATGGTATAAATAAAGTTGGGAAAAAGCCGAATAGACGCGTGATCGATGACTGTTTGTTAACACTTTGATAAATATCCCCCTTAGACAGAGCATACAATTTTAAACAACTTTCCAATGTACTTCTATTATTTAGTTTGCTTCCTTCTCTTGTTATCCGTTGCTGAAAGGTTTATCTAGGCAAGCTCAGGAGCAGCAAATAACCTAGGTTCTAGCTGTTAATTGGTGGCTGCAGAAATATATATACCGATTGTCATTGGCTCACCCATGTGTTCAGTTAGAAACCAATAGTGCATTGCTGCTCCTTCAACAAATGATAACAAGAGAATGAAGCAAATTTTATAATAGAAGTAAACTGGAAAGTTGTTTTAAATTGTTCTGCCTAAATCATGAAAGAAAATGTTTGGGTTTCATGTCCCTTTAACAACCCAGTGCTACTTGTGTTTCAGTGTTTGTGAATGTGTTATTTCCTTTAGAACATTTTTAAGTTTGACAAGACTCTGGGGGGGTTCTAGTGGCGGCCCTGTTACTGACAATTACTATGATACTGGTGGGATATGGCTGATGACAATTACTGGAATTCAAGTGGAATAAAATTATTAGAATGAAAAATAATTCAGATTTAATAATAAAAAAAAGAATATGGAGGGGAGAAAGACAAACAGTGATGCAAGTCCATTTGAAGGAATTAGGAAAACTACTACAAAGAGACAGGTAAAGGGAAGAAAATAAATTAAATATGAGGGGAAAAAATAATCTTTTTTTATATATACTTTAATTCCACTATTTCAATCCAAGACTATACCTACCTCTGCTGACTTTAGAATGGAAGCATCTTCCTCTGAGCAGCGTGCCGGGCGGGAGGAGTTAAAAATACAATCAGTAGTACTACGCAACGTGAGTAAGGAGATTGTAATTTAACTCCTCCGTCAGTTTTCACAGATGTCCAGCCAGGCACTGTAGGGGGTGACACCATCAGAGGAGATTAATTCCTGTTTGATGGTGTCAAGGACCACCAACATCTTCTCCATGGACCACTGGTTGGCGACCGCTGAGCTAGAGCATGCAATTTTAATCGACTTTCTAATTTACTCCCATTATCAAATTTTCTTTGTTCTCTTGCTATCTTTATTTACAAAGCAGGAAAGCAAAGCTTAGGAGCTGGCCCATTTTTGGTTCAGAACCTGGGTTATGCTTGCTTATTGGTGGCTAAATGTAGCCACCAATCAGCAAGCGCTATCCAGGGTGCTAAACAAAAAATGGGCTGGCTCCTTATCTTAGATTCCTGCTTCTTCAAATAAAGATAGTAAGAGAATGAAGAAAAATTGATAATAGGAGTAAATTAGAAAGTAGCATAAAATTGCATGCTCTATCTGAATCATGAAAGAAAAAAATAAATGGGTTTAGTATCCCTTTAAGTATACCTGCATGCCTTGTTTTGTTTAAAGAGACATGAAACACAAAACTTTTCTTTCATGATTAAAATGGAAAATACATTTTTAAACATCATTCCAGTTTACTTCCATTATCTGATTTGCTTGATTCTCTTGATATCCTTAGTTGAAAAGCACTTGTCTAGGTAAGTTCATAAACAGCAATGCATTACTGGGAGCTAGCTGGTGCTTAGTGCTGCACGTAAATGCCTCTTGTAATTGGTTCACCAGATGTGTTCAGCTAGCTCCCAGTAGTGCATTACTGCTCCTTCAACAAATTATATCAAGAAAAGTGCATGCTCTGGGGCCAAATTATCAAGCTCCAAATGGAGCTTGATGCCCCTGTTTCCGCGCAAGCCTTCAGGCTCACCGGAAACAGCAGTTATGAAGCCGCTGCTCCATAACTGATCCGCCTGCTCTGAGGCTGCGGTCTTCAATCTGCCCGATCCTATACGATCGGTCTAATTGACACCTCCTGCTAGCGGTCGATTGCCTGCGAATCTGCAGGGGGCTGCATTTCAAAAGCAGTTCATGAGAACTGCTGGTGCAATGATAAATGCTGACACCGTATGCTGTCGACATTTATCGATTTGTGCGGCAGACGTGATACGCTACATCGTATCATGTCTGCTCGCACTTTATTAAATCGGCCCCTCTGTCTTAATCGTGAAATAAATCATTTTTCTTCTGTGATTCAGACAGAGCATGCATTTGTACACAACTTTCCAATTTACTTATATTATAATTTTTGCATCATTCTCTTTATATCCTTTCTTGAAGGAGCAGCAATGCACTACTGGGAGATAGCTGAATACTTTGGTAAGCCAATCACAAGAGGCATATATGCAGTCACCAATCAGCAGCTAGCTCCTAGTTCCTGAGCCTTCCTAGGTATGCTTTTAAACAAAGGATACCAAGAAAACAAAGCAAATTAGATAAAATAAGTAAATTGGAAAGTTTAAAACTGTATGCTCTATCTGAATCATAAGAGAGAAATAAATTAGATCTAGAAAAAATGATGAGCAGTAAATTATTCACCTTAGTTTGACTTACAAATTATAAAAATATAACAAAACTGTTAAAGGGACAGTCTACTCCAGAATTGTTATTGTTCAAGAAGATAGATAATACCTTGATTTACAATTCCCCAGTTTTGCGTAACCAACAATACTATTAACTGTGATTACCTTGTATCTAAGCCTCTGCAGACTGCCCCCTTATTTCAGTTCTTTTTACAGACTTTCAATTTAGCCAATCAGTGCTAACTCATAGGTAACTCCATGGGAGTGAGCACAATTTTTATCTATACGGCAGACATGAACTAGCACTGTTTAGCTGTCAAAAATTGTCAAATGCACTAAGATAAGAGGCAGCCTTCAAGGGCTTAGAAATTAGCATATTTGCTGAAAAAAGTAAATTGGAAAGTTGTTTAAAATTGCACACCCTATTTGAATCATGAAAACATAATTTATGTAAGAATTTACCTGATAAATTCATTTCTTTCATATTGGCAAGAGTCCATGAGCTAGTGACGTCTGGGATATACATTCCTACCAGGAGGGGCAAAGTTTCCCAAACCTCAAAATGAGTATAAATACACCCCCCACCACACCCACAATTCAGTTTAACGAATAGCCAAGAAGTGTGGTGATAAGAAGGAGCGAAAGCATCAACAAGGAATTGGAATAATTGTGCTTTATACAAAAAATCATAACCACCACAAAAAGGGTGGGCCTCATGGACTCTTGCCAATATTTATCAGGTAAATTCTTACATAAATTATGTTTTCTTTCATGTAATTGGCAAGAGTCCATGAGCTAGTGACGTATGGGATAGCAAATACCCAAGATGTGGAACTCCACGCAAGAGTCACTAGAGAGGGAGGTATAAAAATAAAGACAGCCAATTCCACTGAAAAAAGAATCCACAACCCAAATCAAAAGTTTTAATCTTTATAATGAAAAAAACTGAAATTATAAGCAGAAGAATCAAACTGAAACAGCTGCCTGAAGTACTTTTCTACCAAAAACTGCTTCTGAAGAAGAGAAAACATCAAAATGGTAGAATTTAGTAAAAGTATGCAAAGAAGACCAAGTTGCTGCTTTGCAAATCTGATCAACAGAAGCTTCATTCTTAAAAGCCCAGGAAGTAGAAACTGACCTAGTAGAATGAGCCGTAATCCTCTGAGGCGGGGATTTACCCGACTCCAAATAAGCATGATGAATAAAAAGCTTTAACCAAGACGCCAAAGAAATGGCAGAAGCCTTCTGACCTTTGCTAGAACCAGAAAAGATAACAAATAGACTAGAAGTCTTTCTGAAATCTTTAGTAGCTTCAACATAATATTTCAAAGCTCTTACCACATCCAAAGAATGTAAACATCTTTCCAAAGAATTCTTAGGATTAGGACACAACGAAGGGACAACAATTTCTCTACTAATGTTGTTGGAATTCACAACTTTAGGTAAAAATTTAAATGAAGTCCGCAAAACCGCCTTATCCTGATGAAAAATCAGAAAAGGAGACTCACAAGAAAGAGCAGATAATTCAGAAACTCTTCTAGCAGAAGAGATGGCCAAAAGAAACAATACTTTCCAAGAAAGTAATTTAATGTCCAGAGAATGCATAGGCTCAAACGGAGGATCCTGTAAAACCCTCAAAACCAAATTAAGACTCCAAGGAGGAGAATAGGCTTAATGACAGGCTTGATATGATCCAAAGCCTGTACAAAACAATGAATATCAGGAAGATTAGCAATTTTTCTGTGAAACAGAACAGAAAGAGCAGAGATTTGTCCTTTCAAGGAACTTGCAGACAAACCCCTATCCAAACCATCCTGAAGAAACTGTAAAATTCTAGGAATTCGAAAGGAATGCCAAGAGAATTTATAAGAAGAACACCATGACATGTAAGTCTTCCAAACTTGGTAATAAATCTTTCTAGACATAGATTTGCTAGCCTGCAACATAGTATTAATCACTGAGTCAGAGAAACCTCTATGACTATGCACTAGGCGTTCAATCTCCATACCTTCAAATTTAATGATTTGAGATCCTGATGGAAAAATGGACCTTGAGATAAAAGGTCTGGCCTTAACGGAAGTGGCCAAGGCTGGCAACTGGACATCCGAACAAGGTCCGCATACCAAAACCTGTGTGGCCATGCTGGAGCCACCAGCAGTACAAATGAACGTTCCATTAAGATTTTGGAAATAACTCTTGGAAGAAGAACTAGAGGCGGAAAGATATAAGCAGGTTGATAATTCCAAGGAAGTGACAACGCATCCACTGCTTCTGCCTGAGGATCCCTGGACCTGGACAGATACCTGGGAAGTTTCCTGTTTAGATGAGAAGCCATTAGACCTATTTCTGGAAGCCCCCACATCTGAACAATCTGAAGAAACACATCTGGGTGAAGAGACCATTCTCCCGGATGTAAAGTCTGGCGACTGAGATAATCCGCTTTCCAATTGTCTATACCTGGGATATGGACCACAGAGATTAGACAGGAGCTGGATTTCGCCCATGCAAGTATCCGAGATACTTCTTTCATAGCTTGAGGACTATGAGTCCCACCTTGATGATTGACATACGCCACGGTTGTGACATTGTCTGTCTGAAAACAAATAAACGGTTCTCTCTTCAGAAGAGGCCAATACTGAAGAGCTCTGAGAATCGCATGGAGTTCTAAAATATTGATTGGTAATCTTGCCTCTTGAGATTTCCAAACCCCCTGCGCTGTCAGAGATCCCCAGACAGCTCCACAACCTGAAAGACGTGCATCTGTTGTAATCACAGTCCAGGTTGAACGAACAAAAGAGGCCCCCTGAACCAAACGATGGTGATCTAACCACCAAGTCAGAGATCGTCGAATATTGGGATTTAAGGATATTAATTGTGATATCTTTGTATAATCCCTGCACCATTGGCTCAGCATACAAAGCTGAAGAGGTCTCATGTGAAAACGAGCAAAGGGGATCGCGTCCGATGCTGCAGTCATGAGACCTAAAACCTCCATGCACATAGCTACTGACGGGAATGACTGAGACTGAAGGTTCCGACAAGCTGAAACCAATTTCAGACGTCTTTTGTCTGTTAGAGACAAAGTCATGGATACTGAATCTATTTGGAATCCTAAAAAGGTTACCCTTGTCTGAGGAATCAAGGAACTTTTTGGTAAATTGATCCTCCAACCATGTCTTTGAAGAAACAACACTAGTTGATTCGTGTGAGATTCTGCAGAATGTAAAGACTGAGCAAGTACCAAGATATTGTCCAAATAAGGAAACACTGCAATACCCCGCTCTTTGATTACAGAGAGTAGGGCACCGAGAACCTTTGAAAAGATCCTTGGAGCTGTTGCTAGGCCAAAAGGAAGAGGAACAAATTGGTAATGCTTGTCTAGAAAAGAAAATCTCAGGAACTGATAGTGATCTGGATGAATCGGAATATGAAGATATGCATCCTGTAAGTCTATTGTGGACATATAATGCCCTTGCTGAACAAAAGGCAGAATAGTCCTTATAGTCACCATTTTGAATATTGGTATTCTTACAGAACGATTCAAAAATTTTAGATCCAGAACTGGTCTGAAAGAATTCTCTTTCTTTGGAACAATGAACAGATTTGAATAAAACCCTAGACCCCGTTCCAGATATGGAACTGGCACAATTACCCCGTATAACTCCAGGTCTGAAACACACTTCAGGAAAGCCTGAGCCTTTACTGGGTTTACTGGAATGCGTGAGAGAAAGAAACTCCTCACAGGCGATCTTACCTTGAAACCTATTCTGTACCCTTGAGAAACAATGTTCTGGATCCAATGATTTTGGATTGAATTGATCCAAACATCTTTGAAAAATCGTAGTCTGCCCCCTACCAGCTGGGCTGGAATGAGGGCCGCACCTTCATGCGGACTTGGGGGCTGATTTTTATTTTCTAAAAGGCTTGGATTTATTCCAGACTGGAGAAGGCTTCCAATTGGAAACCGTTCTTTTAGGGGAAGGGTCAGGTTTTTGTTCCTTATTCTGACGAAAGGAACGAAAACGGTTAGCAGCCCTAAATTTACCCTTAGATTTTTTTATCCTGAGGCAAAAAGGCTCCCTTCCCCCCAGTGACAGTTGAAATAATAGAATCCAACTGAGAACCAAATAATTTATTACCTTGGAAAGAAAGAGATAGCAACGTTGACTTAGAAGTCATATCCGCATTCCAAGATTTAAGCCATAAAGCTCTTCTAGCTAAAATAGCTAAAGAAATATACCTGACATCAATTCTAATGATATCAAAAATGGCATCACAAATGAAATTATTAGCATGTTGAATTAGCTTAACAATGCTATACACATTAGGATCTGTTGAAGCTGCAGCAACATCAGCCAAAGAAATAGCAGGCCTAAGAAGATGACCTGAACATAAATAAGCCTTCCTTAGATAAGATTCAAGCTTCCTATCTAAAGGATATTTAAAAGAAGTACTATCTGCCGTAGGACGCTTAGCAAGAGTAGAGATAGCCCCATCAACTTTGGGGATCTTTTCCCAAAACTACAATCTATCAGTCGGCAAAGGGTACAGTTTCTTAAACCTTGAAGAAGGAGTAAATGAAGCACCCAGACTATTCCATTCCCTAGAAATTACATCTGAAATAGCATCAGGAACTGGAAAAAACTCTGGAATAACTACATGAGGTTTAAAAACCGAATTTAAACGTTTACTGGTTTTAATATCAAGTGGACTAATCTCCTCCATATCTAATGCAATCAACACCTCTTTTAATAAAGAACGAATATACTCCATTTTAAATAAATATGAAGTTTTGTCAGTGTCAATATCTGAGGCAGAATCTTCTGAACCAGAGAGATCCTCATCAGAGATAGATAAATCAGAATGCTGTTGGTCATTTAAAAATTTATCGAAATTATGAGAAGTTTTAAAAGACCTTTTACGTTTATTAGAAGGTAGTATAACAGACAGGGCCTTCTGAATAGAATTAGAAACAAATTCGCTCACATTAACAGGAATATCCTGAACATTAGATGTTAAAGGATCAACAACAGGTAATTGACTACTACTAATGGAAATATTGTCTGTTTTTGAAAGTTTATCATGACAACTAACACAAACTACAGCCGGAGGAACAGTTACCACAAGTTTACAACAAATGCACTTAGCTTTGGTAGAACCGACATCAGGCAGCAGCATTCCAGAAGTAGATTCTGAGACAGGGTCAGATTGAGACATCTTGCAATATGTAATAGAAAAAACAACATATAAAGCAAAATTATCAATTTCCTTATATGACAGTTTCAGGAATGGGAAAAAATGCAAACAGAATAAGCCTCTGGAAAACAGAAGCAAAAAGAAATAATGACAAATAATATTTTTTGGCGCCAAAAACGTCGGCAACAAACACGAGCGTCATAGATGATGCAACTACGTGAAAACTCTAGGCGCCAGCTAAGATGCCGGAAATGACGTCATTACGTCAACAAACGTGATTCTCGCGCCAAAAAAGTCTTGTACCAAAAAATGACGCAATAAATTATAGAATTTTGTGCTCCCGCGAGCCTAGCAGCCCGCAATTTAGAAAAGAAAGTCAATTTGAAAAATTTTCAGTTAGAAATAATTTTTTCATTTGCATTTCCCAAAATGAAACTGACAGTCTGTAAGAAGGAAATATACTGATTAACCTGAATCATGGCAAATATAAGTATAAAACATATATTTAGAACTTTACATATAAAGTGCCAAACCATAGCTGAGAGTGTCATAAATAAAAGAAAAAATACTTACCAAAAGACACTCATCTACATTAAGTAGATAGCCAAACCAGTACTGAAACGAGAATCAGTAGAGGTAATGGTATATAAGAGTATATCGTCGATCTGAAAAGGGAGGTAGGAGATGAATCTCTATGACCGATAACAGAGAACCTATGAAATAGATCCCCGTTAGGATGATCATTGCATTCAATAGGTAATACTCTCTTCACATCCCTCTGTCATTCACTGCACTCTGAGAGGAACCGGACTTCAGCATTCTGAGAAGCGCATATCAACGTAGAAATCTAGCACAAACTTACTTCACCACCTCCATATGAGGCAAAGTTTGTAAAACTGAATTGTGGGTGTGGTGGGGGGTGTATTTATAGGCATTTTGAGGTTTCGGAAACTTTGCCCCTCCTGGTAGGAATGTATATCCCATATGTCACTAGCTCATGGACTCTTGCCAATTACATGAAAGAAAGTTTAATTTTGACTAGACTGTCTCTTTAAAATTGCTCCTTTTTAGCACATTTGCAAAAGTATATTTTTTATGTTAAATCTAGATAAATAACATTATGTAAAGATCAATGGTTGTTCTATGGGGGTGCTAGATTCTAGCTGCCTACTACCTTTTTTTATACAGGTTAATTCTCTAAGCAGTAGAGAGGTAAAGGAGGTAGGAAGATTCTTTAATTAAATAGCAACTGCAGAAATACCTCTCTCCAGTTCCACTGATATTTGGTTTTGTGCTCAACATTTCACTCCACCCCACCCAAAGTTTTATGTTCTAGAAACACCCCTGGTTTAGATTTTATAAATTGTATTAACACTTAGAACACAAACTTTATCACAACATGTTTGTAGATCTATTACAATTATTACAGAAGTGAAGGAAGAAGGTAAAGCTTCAAATCATTTTTTAAGAAATAAATTCCTTCCTTTCATGGTGATAAGAGTCCACGATCCATTACTCCTGGGAATTACATTTCTTGCCACTAGAAGCAGGCAAATATTCCCAAACCTCAGAGCTTTATATAAACCCTCTCACCTCTATGGTAATCAGTCTGATGTATAGCCAAGCTAACAGAGGTGAAATAGAGCAAAATTATTAGAGGAAATGGGGGGGGGGGGGGGGAAAGGATGTGCTAAAAATAATAAAAAAAAACAACAAAAAAACAGGGTGGGGTCTCATGGACTCTTATCACCATGAAAGAAAGGAATTTATCAGGTAAGATATAAATTATGTTTTCTTTCATATAGGTGATAAGAGTCCACGATCCATTACTCCTGGGAACTAATACCCAAGCTGTGGCAGAGGCCACGAGTAATAGAAAAAAATAAGGAGGAATTAATCATCCTTTTAAACCATAAGAAAAAAAAACACCCAAAAAACGACTCCTAGACAGAAACAACTGCATGAAACACTTTCCTACTAAAAGCAGCTTCAGAAGAAGCAAAAAACATAAAAATGATAGAATTTAGTAAATGTACTCAATGATGGCCAAGTAGCTGCCTTGCAAATTAAGTCCACAGAAGCCTCATTCTTGAATGCCCAGGAAGAGGCTACAGAGCAAGTAGAATGAGCCATGATACACTTAGGAGGAGTCGGACCTGCTTCTACATAAACTATATGGATTAATTGCTTAATCCAAGAAGCTAGAGCATCAGAAGATGGCTTCTGCCCCTTGTGCTTACTTAAAAAAAAAATGAAAAAGCAAATTAAGAGTTTGTCTAAAATCTTAAGTAACCTCAAGATAATATTTCAAAGCCCTGTAAACATCAAAATTATGAAGAAGTCTCTCTAAAGAATTCTTTGGATCAGGACAAAGAGAAGAAACCACAATTTGCCTACTAAAGTTTGTCAGAAGAAACAACCTTAGGCAAACAAATCAAAATAAGTCCTCAATTCAGCTTTATCCTTATCAAAATTAAGATAAGGAGGATCACAAGAAAGAGCAGATAATTCAGAAACTCTTTGAGCAGAGGAAATAGCCAAAGAAACAAAGCTTTCCAAGAACATAAGCTTAACATCCACCTTATGCATAGGTTCAAAAGGAGGAGATTGTAAAAAAAACCTCTAAACAAGTTTATCTAACCTAAAGTGCTCTAAGTCACAATAGGAAAAAAGATATGTGGCGTTGCAAGCAACTTAATATACTAGGTAACAGGCTGATGAGTATATAGTCAACTGTTGCATGGTGGGCTAATGGGGTGTCTACAAAAATAATAAAAAAAAGGAAAGAGAAGCTCACTGCATGAGAACACACTATGGTAATGTGTTGCCTCTAGAGTGATCATATCTTCCAAGATAATTAGATAGGGCTAAAATAGTTATATGAAAATGTGATATTATACACTAGCATATACTGTATATGAGAAAATATATAAACCATAAATCTTAACCCAAATAGGGTCTAATAGCAGCTCATGATTACAGCGTAGTATCAAAACTCTAATAGATATATTTAATATAAAATAAGCATTTGGGAATAAAAATAACAATAAAAGACAATATGAAAAATAATATGAAAAACAATAAAAACAAAACTAAAATACAATTATAAATTCAGATTTGTCTATTGCAATCTAACATATCCAAGTATATAATAAAAAAAGCAGGTTAAAAAGTCTAATTCAAAAGTTACTCATTGTCCAAAACAAAAGTCCAATATTGAGGGGCAGGTCCAAATGCTTCCTGCCGTGAGATAAGAATGACAAGAAATTCTTGTCAAAGTATGGCAAAGTTTAGGCTTATAATTACTTACACCGTGAGGTTCGTTCTTGTAGTTAAAGTTGTTTTAGGGAGTATTTATATCCCTGTTGTTAATCCTTGCTGGCTCCCACTCGAGTTCTCTTGGCTGTTTGGTAGTATTCGTTTACGGCCAAACTACGGATCCTTCCTGTGATCAACACTCTTTCCAGTTTCTGCACAGGGCTTCCATGTGACTAGAGGGGGAGGTGCCAAAACCTGCTGGAAGCCAAAGATCTCTAAACCTGCCCCTTAATATTGGACTTTTGTTTTGGACAATGAGGAACTTTTGAATTAGACTTTTTAACCTGCTTTTTTTATTATATACTTGGATATGTTAGATTGCAATCGACAAATCTGAATTTATAATTTTATTTTAGTTTTGTTTTTCTTGTTTTTCATATTATTATTATTTTTTCATATTATTTTTCATATTGTCTTTTATTGTTATTTTTATTCCCATATGCTTATTTTATATTAAATATATCTATTAGAGTTTTGATACTACGCTGTAATCATGGGCTGCCATTAGACCCTATTTGGGTTAAGATTTATGGTTTATATATTTTCTTATATATATGCTATCACATTTTCGTATAACTATTTTAGCCCTATCTAATTATCTTGGAAGATTTGATCACTCTAGAGGCAACACATTACCATAGTGTGTTCGCATGCAGTGAGCCTCTCTTTCCTTTTTTTGATTATTTTTGTAGACACCCCATTAGCCCACCACGCAACAGTTGACTATATACTCATCGGTCTGTTACCTAGTATATTTAGTTGCATGCAACACCACATATCTTTTTTCCTATTGTGACTTAGAGCACGTTAGGTTAGATAATTTGTTTGAATACTTGGCTAACCCCGAGGAGCAATACCCTATTTGTGGTTTTATATAGGTATTAAACTTAGCGCCTAACACTAACATAACTCTTTGATAAAAAAAACCTCTAGAACCAAATTAATATTTCAAGGAGAAGAAATAGTTTTAATCACAGACTTTATTTTAGATAATACCTGAACTAAACTATGCACATCTGAAAGATAAGCAATTTTCCTATGGAAAAGAACAGAGGGCTGAAATCTAGTCTTTCAATGAACTGGCAGAAATACCTACCTGCAAACCATACTGAAGAAACTGAAGAAATCTGAGAATATTAAAAGAATGCCAATAATAATTATGAACAGAACACCATAAACAAAAGCTTTCCAAACTTTGTAATAGATATTTCTGGAAACAGGTTTCCTAGCCTGAACAATAGTATTAACAACAGACTTAGAGAACTCTCTCTGATGAAGAACTATCCGTTCAATTTCTAAGCCATCAAGCTTAGAGATTTTAAATCTTGAAACAGAAAACCTCCTCATAAAGGAAGAGGACAAGGCTTGCAACTGGACATCTGAATCAGAACTGTAAACACAACTCTTTGAAGCCTTGTTGGAGCTATGAGAAACACTGATGCATTCTCTAGCCCGATCTTGATTATTACCCTGGGTAACAATACCGGAGGGGGAAACACATAAGTCAGCTGAAATGACCAAGGCTTCCTCAGAGCATCTGTCTCCAGAGCCCTTAGATCTCTAAACTTGGAAAAATACTGAAGAAGCTTGTTGTTCAGCCTGGAAGCCATGAGATCCTTCTCCGGCATTCCCCAAAGACTCACAATATAACTGAATACTTCTGGATGAAGAGACCATTTCCCTGGATGGATAGTCTGATGATTGAGAAAATCTGCTTCCTAATTGTCCACTTTCGGAACATGCACTGCAGATATATGACAATAATGGATCTCTGCCCAATCCAGAATTCTTTCTGAACTTCCTTCATTGCCAGGGAACTTCTGGTTCCCCCCTGGTGATTGATATATGCCACAGCAGTGACATTGTCTTATTAAAACTCAAGGAAGGGTTTTATCCTCAACTGGGGCCAAAATAGAACAGACTTGTAAATTGCTCAAAATACAAAAATAGGATGCCCAAACTCCCTAAAAAAGTCAAGAACCCCATACAGCTCCCCAGCTGGACAGACTTGTATCTGTTGAAATAACAGTCCACAGAGGACAAGCAAAGCTTGCTCCCTGAAAAATGCGCTAAGCAGCTAACCACCCAAAGAGAGACTGCATAGTTAGAAGACTCAGAGAAAATATTCATGAAAAGTGGGATGGATTTCTGTTCCACTGATTCAGCATGCAAAGCTGAAGAGGCCTCATATGCAGCCAGGTGTAAGGCACTGGCACCTGATGCTGCCACTATTAAACCTATTATTTGCATACAGGAAGCTACTGAGGGAAACGGCTGAGCCTGAAGAATCAGACAAGTAAATAATAATTTTGACACCCTTGTGTCTGTTAAAGACAGTGTTTCGGAGACTGAATCTATTTGAAAACCCAGAAAAACATAATTTATGTAAGAACTTACCTGATAAATTCATTTTTTTCATATTGGCATGAGTCCATGAGCTAGTGACGTATGAGATATACAATCCTACCAGGAGGGGCAACGTTTCCCAAACCTCAAAATGCCTATAAATACACCCCTCACCACACCCACAATTCAGTTTAATGAATAGCCAAGTAGTGGGGTGATAAAGAAAGGAGTAAAAAGCATCAAAAGAAGGAACTGGAAATATAATTGTGCTTTATAAAAAAAAATCATAACCACCATAAAAAGGGTGGGTCTCATGGACTCTTGCCAATATAAAAGAAATTAATTTATCAGGTAAGTTCTTACATAAATTATGTTTTCTTTCATGTAATTGGCAGAGTCCATGAGCTAGTGACATATGGAATTTCACAGAACAGTCACTAGAGAGGGAGGGATAAAAATAATAACAGCCATTTTCCGCTGAAAAAATGATTCCACAACCAAAAAAATATAAGTTTTTTCTCATAGTTGAAAAGAAAAAAACTTAAACATAAGCAGAGGAATCAAACTGAAACAGCTGCCTGAAGAACTTTTCTACCAAAAACTGCTTCCAAAGAAGCAAATACATCAAAACGGTAGAATTTAGTAAATGTATGCAAAGAAGACCAAGTTGCTGCTTTGCAAATCTGGGGCCCGATCCAATATGCAGCGTCGCCTGCAAAAACCGGCGACGCCAAATTTTGCGCGGGTTTGGTATCCTATATATGGCGTAACCTAGAAGTTACGCTCGTATATTTCTGCCTTCGGCTGTAGTTTTTTGGCCCATAGACAGGTATATCAAACCCACGCAGTTTGGTATCCAATATACAGCGTAAGGACTTACGTGGCGAAAATTGAGAAATCTTACTCCATTTTCAACCCCCCCCCACAAATTGCAGGCGTAGTAAGCCTTACGCTGAGTATTGGAGCCCCGTAACTCCCTAAACTACCTGCAAAATAAAACCTAACACCTAACGCATGCGCAATGTCTATCTACCTGTCAACCGCAATCCCCCACCGCAATCTGATTAGAATAGCCAATAGAATTACAGTAGCTCTTATTCTATTGGCTATTTAAATCAGCCAATAGAATTAAAGTAGCTTTCATCTGATTGGCTGATTTGAATTTGAAGGCTCAAATCAGCCAATAGGAATTCAAAAGACGCCATTTTTAATCATGTACCTTGAATTCCTATTCAGTGTACGGCGGCAATCGTATAAAGAGGATCCTCCACGCTCCATGGCTCCGGTCTTCAGTTCCAGCGTCGCCGATCTTCAGTTCCTGCATCGCCGGTCTTCAGTTCCAGAGAGGACGGTCTTCAGCTCTGAGGTCATCGGTCTTCAACTCCTCCGCTCCGCGCCGGCTGGTTCCTGGAAGAAGAAGAGGGCGCCGCCTGGAAGAAGACTTCTCCGCCTGGAACAGGACCTTCTCCGCTGGTCTTCAGGACAGGTAAGGACCACTTGGGGGTTAGACTTAGGTTTTTTTAAGGGGGGATAGGGTGGGTTTTAGAGTAGGGGTGTGTGGGTGGTGGGTTGTAATGGGGGGGTTGTTCATTTTTTTTTACAGGTAAAAGAGCTGATTACTTTGGGGCAATGCCCCACAAAAGGCCCTGGTAATACAGCTGATTACTTTTTGTAATTTAGTTTAGGGTAGGGACATTTTTTTATTTTGGGGGGCTTTGTTATTTTATTAGGAGGCTTAGATTAGGTGTAATTAGCTTAAAATTCTTGTAATCTTTTTTTATTTTTTGTAATTTAGTTTAGTGTATTTAATTATATTTTAGTTTAGATAATTGTAGTTTATTTAATTAATTTATTGATAGTGTAGGTGTATTTGTAACTTAGGTTAGGATTTATTTTACAGGTAATTTGGTAATTATTTTAACTAGGTAGCTATTAAATAGTTATTAACTATTTAATAGCTATTGTACCTAGTTAAAATAAATACCAAGTTACCTGTAAAATAAATATAAACCCTAAAATATCTACAATGTAATTATTAATTATATTGTAGCTATCTTAGGGTTTATTTTATAGGTAAGTATTTAGATTTAAATAGGAATAATTTAGTAAATATTATTAATATTATTTAATATGATTTATTTTAATAATAATTACGTTAGGGGGTGTTAGGGTTAGACTTAGGTTTAGTGGTTAATAATTTTAAAATAGGTGGCGGCGGTGTAGGGGGATTAGATTAGGGGTCAATCATTTTAATATAGGTGGCGACGGTGTAGGGGGATTAGATTAGGGGTTAATCATTTTAATATAGGTGGCGGCGGGGTAGGGGGATTAGATTAGGGGTTAATCATTTTAATATAGGTGGCGGCGGGGTAGGGGGATCATATTAGGGGGTAATATAGTTAATGTAGGTGGCGGCGGTGTAGGGGGCTCACATTAGGGGGTTAGATATATATTATAGGTGGCGGCGGTGTAGGGGGCTCACATTAGGGGGTTAGATATATAATATAGGTGGCGGCGGTGTAGGGGGCTCACATTAGGGGGTGATACAGTTAATATAGGTGGCGGCGGGGTCCGGGAGCGGCGGTTTAGGGGTTAATATATTTATTGTTAGGAGTGAGAGGGGGGATTGCGGATAGAGGGGTATACGTGTCGGGCTATGTTTGGGAGGCGTGTTAGACAGTAACGGCAGATTTAATACTTTAGTCAGTTTTTGTAGGCGGCGGCAGTTTCTAAAGTGCCGTAAGTCACTGGCGACTCCAGAAATTTGTACTTACGCAGATTTCTGGACATCGCTAGTTTGTCAGACTTACGGCACTTTAGCAACTGCCGGCGCCGTATATGTGATAGCTCGCTGAAGCTTCATTCTTAAAAGCCCACGAAGTGGAGACTGATCTAGAAGAATGAGCTGTAATTCTCTGAGGCAGGGCCTGACCCGACACTAAATAAGCCTGATGAATAAAAAGCTTTAACCAAGATGCCAAGGAAATTGCAGAAGCTTTCTGACCTTTCCTAGAACTAGAAAAGGCAACAAATAGACTAGAAGTCTTCCTGAAATCTTTAGTAGCTTCAATATAATATTTCAAAGCTCTTACAACATCCAAAGAATGTAAGGATCTCTCCAAAGAATTCTTAGGTTTAGGAAACAAAGAGGGAACAACAATTTCTCTATTAATGTTGTTAGAATTCACATCCTTAGGTAGAAATTTAAATGAAGTCCGCAAAACTGCCTTATCCTGATGGAAAATCAGAAAAGGAGATTCACAAGAAAGAGCAGATAATTCAGAAACTCTTCTAGCAGAAGAGATGGCCAAAAGGAACAACACTTTCCAAGAAAGTAGTTTAATGTCCAAAGAATGCATAGGCTCAAAAGGAGGGGCCTGTAAAGCCTTCAAAACCAAATTAAGACTCCAAGGAGGAGAGATTGGTTAAATGACAGGCTTGATACGGACCAAAGCCTGTACAAAACAGTGAATATCAGGAAGCTTAGCAATCATTCTGTGAAATAAAACAGAAAGAGCAGAGATTTGTCCCTTCAAGGAACTTGCAGACAACCCTTTATCCAAACCATCCTGAAGAAACTGTAAAATTCTAGGAATTTTAAAAGAATGCCAGGAGAATTTATGAGAAGAACACCATGAAAAATAAGTCTTCCAAACTCGATAATAAATCTTCCTAGAAACAGATTTACGAGCCTGTAACATAGTATTAATCACTGAGTCAGAGAAACCTCTAAGACTAAGCACTAGGCGTTCAATTTCCATACCTTCAAATTTAATGATTTGAGATCCTGATGGAAAAACGGACCTTGAGACAGACGGTTTGGTCTTAAAGGAAGTGGCCAAGGTTGGCAACTGGACATCCGGACAAGATCCGCATACCAAAACCTGTGAGGCCATGCTGGAGCTACCAGAAACACAAACAATTGTTCCATTATGATCTTGAAAATCACTCTTGGAAGAAGAACAAGAGGCGGGAGGATATAAGCAGGTTGGTAACACCAAGGAGCTGCTAACGCATCCACTGCCTCCGCCTGAGGATCCCTGGACCTGGACAGGTACCTGGGAAGTCTCTTGTTGGGAAGCCATCAGATCTATTTCTGGAAAACCCCACATCTGAACAATCTGAGAAAACACATCTGGATGGAGCGACCACTCCCCCGGATGTAAAGTCTGACGGCTGAAATAATCCATTTCCCAATTGTCTACACCTGGGATATGTACCACAGAAATTAGACAGGAGCTGGATTCCGCCCAAGAAAGTATCTTCTTTCATAGCTAGGGGACTGTGAGTCCCACCCTGATGATTGACATATGCAACAGTTGTGATATTGTCTGTGTGAAAACAAATAAATGGCTCTCTCTTCAACAGAGGCCAAACCTGAAGAGCCCTGAAAATAGCACGGAGTTCTAAAATATTGATTGGTAACCTCGTCTCTTGAGATTTCCAAACCCCTTGTGCTGTCAGAGATCCCCAGACAGCTCCCCAACCTGAAAGACTTGCATCTGTTGTGATCACAGTCCAGGTTAAAAAACACAAGAAGCCCCTTGAACTATAAGATGGCAATCTAACCACCAAGTCAGAGAGAGTCAAACATTGGGATTTAAGGATATTAATTGTCATATCTTTGTAAAATCCCTGCGCCATTGATTCAGCATACAAAGCTGGAGAGGTCTCATATGAAAACGAGCAAAGGGGATCGCATCCGATGCTGCAGTCATGAGACCTAAAACTTCCATGCACATAGTTACTGAAGAGAATGATTGAGACTAGTCTGAGGAATCAAGGAACTTTTTGGTAAATTGATCCTCTAACCATGTCTTTGAAGAAACAACACTAGTTGATTCGTGTGAGATTCTGCAGAATGTAAAGACTGAGCTAGTACCAAGATATCGTCCAAATAAGGAAACACTGCAATACCCCATTCTCTGATTACAGAGAGTAGGGCACTGAGAACCTTTGAAAAGATTCTTGGAGCTGTCACTAGGCTAAATGGAAGAGTGACAAATTGGTAATGCTTGTCTAGAAAAGAGAATCTCAGAAACTGATAGTAGTCTGGATGAATTAGAATATGAAGATATGCATCCTGTAAGTCTATTGTGGACATATAATGCCCTTGCTGAACAAAAGACAGAATAGTCCTTATAGTCACCATTTTGAAAGTTGGCACTCTTACAAAACGATTCAAAATTTTCAGATCCAGAACTGGCCTGAATGAACTTTCTTTCTTTGGGACAATGAATAGATTTGAATAAAACCCCAGACCCTGTTCCTGAATTGGAACTGGTATGATTACCCCTGAAAGCTCCAGGTCTGAAACACACTTCAGAAAAGCCTGAGTCTTTACTGGATTTGCTGGGATGCGTGAGAGAAAAAATCTTCTTACAGGAGGTCTTACTCTGAATCCTATTCGGTACCCTTGAGAGACAATACTCTGAATCCATTGATTTTGGACAGAATCTGCCCAAATACTTTGGAAGAATCTTAATCTGCCCCTTACCAGCTGAGCTGGAATGAGAGCCGCACCTTTATGCAGACTTGGGGGCTGGCTTTGGTTTCTTAAACGGCTTGGATTTACTCCAACTTGAAGAAGGTTTCCAATTGGAACCAGATTCTTTGGGGGAAGGATTGGGTTTCTGTTCCTTATTTTGTTGAAAGGAACGAAAACGGTTAGAAGCTTTAGATTTACCCTTAGGTCTTTTATCCTGAGGCAAAAAAACTCCCTTCCCCCCAGCGACAGTTGAAATAATCTAATCCAACTGAGAACCAAATAAATTATTACCTTGGAAAGAAAGAGATAGTAATCTAGACTTAGATACCATGTCAGCATTCCAATATTTGAGCCACAAAGCTCTTCTAGCTAAAATAGCTACAGAAATAGATTTAACATCAATTTTGATGATATCAAAAATGGCATCACAGATAAAATACTTAGCATGTTGAAGCAACTGAACAATGCTAGACAAATAAGGATCCATTTCCTGTTGTGCTAAACTTTCCAACCAAAAAGTTGATGCAGCTGCAACATCAGCCATAGAAAGGTAGGCCTGAGAAGATAGCCAGAATATAAATAAGCTTTCCTTAGATAAGATTCAAGTTTCCTATCTAAAGGGTCCTTAAAGGAAGTACTATCTTCCATAGGAATAGTAGTACGTTTGGCAAGAGTAGAAATAGCCCCATCAACTTTGGGGATCATTTCCCAAAACTCCAATCTAACTGCTGGCAAAGGATACAATTTTTTAAACCTTGAAGAAGGGATAAAAGAAGTACCAGGCCTATTTCATTCCTTAGAAATCATATCAGAAATAGCATCAGGAACTGGAAAAGCTCTGGAGTAACCACAGGAACAGAATTTAAATGTTTACTAGTTTTAGTATCAAGAGGACTAGTTTCCTCAATATCCAACGTAATCAACACCTCTTTTAACTAAGAACGAATATACTCCATTTTAAATAAATAAGTAGTTTTGTCAGTGTCAATATCTGAGGTAGGATCTTCTGAATCAGATAGATCCTCCTCAGAGGAGGATAATTCAGTATGTTGTCGGTCATTTGAAATTTCATCAACTTTGTGAGAAGTTTTAAAAGACCTTTTACGGACAAAACAGACAAAGCCTTCTGAATCACATCAGCAATAAAATCTTTTATATTCACAGGGATATCATGTACATTTGATGTTGAAGGAACAACAGGCATTGTACTATTACTGATGGATACATTCGCTGCATGTAAAAGCTTATCATGACAACTATAACATACCACAGCTTGAGATATAATCTCCACAAATTTACAACAGATACACTTAGCTTTGGTAGAACTGTTATCAGGCAGCAGGGTTCCAACAGTGGTTTCTGAGACAGGATCAGATTGAGACATTTTGCAAATGTAAGAGAAAAAACAACATATAAAGCAAAATTATCAATTTCCTTATATGACGCAATAATCATCAACATTTTGCGACCTCGCGAGCCTAATTTTGCCCGCGAAAATTTTATGAAAAAGCAGTCAATTTGAAAAAAGACTATACCCCAGGTAAGAAAAATATTTTCCTAAATATGTTTTTTCCCAAATATGAAACTAGAAATAGTCTGCAAAAGGAAATATACATAAACCTGACTCATGGCAAATATAAGTACAATACGTATATTTAGAACTTTATATTAATATATAAAGTGCCAAACCATAGTGTCTTAAGTAATGAAAACATACTTACCGAAAGACACCATCCACATATAGCAGATAGCCAAACCAGTACTGAAACAGTTATCAGTAGAGTTAATGGACTATGAGAGTATATTGTCGATCTGAATAAGGGAGGTAGGAGATGAATCTCTACGACCGATAAAACAGAACCTATGAAAAAGATTTCCTGCAAGGAAAACCATAGAATTCAATGGGTGATACTCCCTTCACATCCCTCTGACATTCACTGTACTCTGAGAGGAATAGGGTTTCAAAATGCTGAGAAGAGCATATCAACGTAGAAAATCAAGCACAAACTTAGTTCACCACCTCCATAGGAGGCAAAGTTTGTAAAAACTGAATTGTGGGTGTGGTGAGGGGTGTATTTATAGGCATTTTGAGGTTTGGGAAACTTTGCCCCTCCTGGTAGGATTGTATATCCCATACGTCACTAGCTCATGGACTCTTGCCAATTACATGAAAGAAAGTTACCTTTGTCTGAGAAATCAAAGACCTCTGGCAAATGTATTTTCCAACCATAAAGCTAAAGGAATGACAACAGTAGGGTGACATGAGATTCTGCTAAAAGTATAGATGGAGCTTGAAGCAATATATTGTCTAGATAGGGAAAAACTGATATCCCCTGAGATTTTATGACTGAGACCAAGACACCTATATTTTTTGTTAAGATTCTTAAAGCAGCTGCTAGCCAAATGGAAGAGCCACAAACTGATGTTTGTCCAAAAAGGCAAACCTCAGAAATGGGAGGTGATCCAAATAAATTGGAACATGCAGGTAAGCATCCTTTACGTCTATGGTCAACATATAATGAGATTAACGAATAAAAGGAAGGATTGTCCTGACAAACTTGTTCAAAATTTTCAAATCTAGAACAGGCTGAAAAATGTCCCTCTTTCTTGGGATCTATGAAGAGATTTGAATAAAAACCTCTTCCCCATTCTAATAAAGGAACTGGGACTATAACCCTTATAGATTCCAGATCTGAAACACATTGAAGAAAAGCCTGAGCTTTCACAGTGTTCTTTGGTACCCTTGAAAGGAAAAATCTGTCTCTGGGAGGCTTTGATTTGAAGCCTATCAGATACCCCTGAGAAACAATTTTCAGAGCCCAATGATCTGAAACTGAGTGAAATCATGCATCCTGAAAATGCATCAACCTGCCCCCTACCAGAGACACTTTACTGGGGGCTGTACCTTCATGCTGACTTAGAAGTAGGGGTGGAATTAGAAGTAGGGGTGGATTCCAGGGATTAACTGGGAAAAGAGGCAGCTGATTTTTGCTCCTTGTTCTGACGAAAGGAACAAAATTGACCTGAAGTTTTAAATTTACAATTAAACTTCTTATCATGTGGAAGAAAGTTACTCTTGCCACCAGTAGTTGCTAAAATTATATTGTCCAGTTCTATCCCAAAAAAATCTATTACCTTGAAAAGGAATAGAAAGTAATTTATTATTAGAAGCTGCATCAGCAGACCAAGACTAAAGTCATAAAGCACATATAGCAACAACAGAACGACATAATAATTCTAATAATATCAATAAAAGCATCACCCTCAAAAGCATTAGCACACTTAAGTATCTCTAAAAGCTCTAGGAAGTTATCTCTTTCAGACTCATCCAGAACCTGAGCAGAGAGATTCTCAGGCTCATCTTCCTTACACGTCGCTCTTTATCTGCTGCACCTCTAAGCCAATCCCTTAACTAGCTTCCTCTTGCCTACAGGATTAAACACAACATTCTCACTCTGACATACAAAGCCCTCAACTGCACTGCTCCCCCCTACATCTCAGACCTTGCCTCCAGATACTCTCCCTCCCGTCCCCTTTCGCGCTGCTCACTATCCTCTACTCTCCTCCTCTCTTGTTACCTCCTCACATTTACAAGACTTCTCCAGATTGGCTCCCATCTTATGGAACTCTCTGCCTCGCTCCACAAGACTCTCCCCTAGTTTGAAAGCTTCAAGCGCTCCCAAAAGACTCTACTATTCAGGAATGCATACAACCTACACTAACCTTTCTAACTCCACAGCTATCCCTCAAAACCCCTTAGCATGTTAGCCTATGAGCCCAGATGTTTGTAGATCACCTTCATAAGAGCTGACTACAACAGTGCAACTCATGGCAGGGCCCTCTACCCATTTGATCCACATAAATGTTATTTTGTATACCGCCTATGTTTATAGCACTGCAGAATCTGTTGGCGCTCTACAAATGCCTAATAATAATAATAATAATAATAAAGCAAGCAATACTTCTTTAAGCAAAGAGTGGATTAACTAAGTATTGAGTAAAACACAGGGGGAGATGAAATAGTATTAACATCCTGAAAAACTCCCTAATCATCAGATAACACTTCCACCCCCCCCCCCCTCAGACATAACTAACTCACAATGAGATTCAGGAATACCAGCATTAGTAGAAGGCAAAGCAGACACTGACTTTTTCCTTTTACCTGGCGGGGGGAAGGCAGCCTTTAGATCTGAGATAGTGGACTTGATGTACTCCCTCAGATAAGGAGAGGGGCCCAATTGTTCCTGTAAAGAACAGACAGAATGTGAGACAATCCCTTTAGAAGCCAAAGATGCAATAGGTTGGTCACTATGCATACATTTTTGATGACAAGCATTACACAATTGAGCAGGAGGGAGAACATTTGATAGAAAAAACTAAATTTATGCTTACCTTATAAATTATTTTCTTTCCTGGCAGGGAGAGTCCACAACTTCATTAATTACTGCTGGGAATTACACACCTGGCCACCAGGAGGAGGCAGACACACCCCAGCCAAAGCTTATAAATATCCCTCCCACGTCCCCTACTCCCCAGTCATTTAGCCGAGGAAATAAGGAAAAGCAGGAGAAATATTTGATAAAATTAATCTGTCTCTTGGAGGGCGAGATGTAAAACCAATCTTGTACCCCTGAGAAACAACCTCCAAAACACAGGAATCCTAAACGTCTTGAAACCAAGCCTCCTGGGAAAAAAAACAGTCTGCCCCAGTCTTCCCCCAAGATGAGGGGCCGCTACTTCATCCAGACTTATTTTCTGCAGAGGGCTTCTTAGACTGCTTGGCCTTGTTCCATTGACCAGGTTTCCAAATAGGCTTGGTCTGATCCGACTTGGATAAAGTTTGAGGACTTTGACCCTTGTCTGAACGAAAGGGATAAAAGTTAGAAGACAGGTGACCCCTTGATCTTGCTTTCTTATCCTGGGGAAGGAAAGCACCCTTTCCCCCAGTTACAGTAGAGATAATGGAAACCAAACCAGGGCCGAACAAAGTCTTCCCCTTAAAAGATAAAGCAAGGAGTCTGGACTTAGATATGTCAGTAGACCGGGACTTTAGCCAAAGGATTCTACGCGAAAGAACCGATAAACCCGAATACTTAGCGTTTCATCGAATCACCTGCATATTAGCGATACAAATAAAAGAGTTAGCTATTTTTATAGCTCTAATTCTCTCCTGATTATCTTCCAATGGAGTTTCCACCTGTATTAAGTCTGACAGAGAGTCACACCAATAGGTGGTAGCGCCAGCAACAGCTGCAATTGCAGCGGTAGGTTGAAAAAGAAGTCCCATCTTTTCTTGTTTAGTATCTCCTTTAACCCTAAAGGAAGTACTGTCCTCAAGAGGAATAGTTGTATGCTTAGCGAGATTGAATATGGCACCAACGACCTTAGCAATAAAGCTCCACACCTCTAAGTGAGAATCAGGACTGAAAACATAATTTTAAAAGTAGCTGAAAGAGAGAAGGCGGTTCCCGGCTTCTCCTATTCCTTAGAAATAATTTCAGTCATGCTAGAGGGAACTGGAAAGGTCTCAGAAGCTCTTTTAACATCATAAACCCTGTCCAGCTTAGGAATTTTAGGTTCTTCCGATGGCTTAGGATCAGGAACATCAAGAGTTAACAAAATCTCCTTCAGTGAAAAAACGAGATGTTCAAGTTTAAATCTAAAACTTACTTCTTCAGGCTCTACAACCTTCTCTGCAGGGGTTATATGATTCAGAAAGTTCCCCTTCAGAAGCTAAAGAAGTAAGTTCATCCTCAGAAAGCTGGGATATACTAGCTAACCCAGGCTGAGTAAGAGAACTGGCCCCTGCTTATGCTTCCATTTGCCAGAAACAGGCAAAGCATTCAGGGCAGCGGAAACAGCAGATTGCAGATGAGTTGTAAAATCCGCTGGTAAAAATACCCCTCCAGATGGAGTTTGAGGTAAGCCGCAGGGCACTGCTTGTGACATGTGAAGGGATGAGGAAGGAGAAAGTTGAGACATTTCCTGAACAACAAAGTTCTAAGATGTAGAAGGCTCTGAGGGGTTAAGACTAGTAGCCAAAGGAGGTTTAACAGCACTCTTCTTAGAAGTTAAAGGAGATACTAAACAAGAAAAGCTAAATTGTGCAGGGGGGGCATACAGTGGCCTCTTCACAATAAAGGCAGACAAATACATGCTGGAAAGAGAAACTACCCTGCAACTTCTAGCAGCTAGAGAAACTACCCTGAGACTTCTAGCAGCTAACTTTTACCACAACTCTCACTGAGAGGATTACATGGCTACTCTGAAAACCCCAGTCCTGCCTTCTAGGGAAACTACCCATTAAAGGACTAAAATCGAGATATCTTCTTAGCACTTTCTCTGCCTACCTCCTATAGTAGACGAAGGCAAAGAATAACTGGGGAGTAGTAGAAGTGGGAGGGATATTTATAAGCTTTGGATGGGGTGTCTTTGCCTCCGCATGGTGGCCAGGTGTGGAATTCCCAACAGTAATGAATGAAGTATCCCTGCCTTTGGAAAGAAATATTTATCTGAAATAGTTTTCAAATCTGTATAAGGCCCAGCTTGCAAAGAATCAACGTGATCCATGGTAAATACACGAGCTCAGAGGAGAGAGGAACCCACACCAACCACCCAGCAGCCCAACTGCTACTAAAAGCAGTGACCGCAGCATTCAGAATACCTATATAAACAAAAAAGGCGCCAAACGTTCTCATGCATGCAAACATGCTCAATAAGTGCCAAAAAAAATAGTGCTAAAAAGTAACACATACTGTGCAAAAGTATTAGGCCACCTTTTAACTTGTTGTTTTAGCAATGGTATAATGACCATATATAATTATTTCTCAGTCTCTTTATTAGAATACAAACAGAAAATACAGGATATTTGTATCCAGTAAAACACTGACAAACATACATGAGCGTCTCTGGTATATAACACACAATGGATAAAAGCTGTTTACAATATTAACAAACAGCCAACATATAGAAAAATGTAAAGATGTTTGAATAGCTTTAAAACATGCATATAAAAGCTGTAGATAAAAAGCCGTGTATAATTTTCACAAACAGCCTACATACAACAGAATAAAACAATATGTGGATAGCTAAGATACATACACAAAAGCTACTTGCAAACCATAAAAAGGAATGTATAGGTGTGTATAGGTCTGCAATGAGTTCTTGGATGGTTAAATCTCCAGTAGTTATGAAGCAGCGGTCTTAAGACCAGATGCGAAACTACAGGGGGTGCAGAGGACTCAACTGCGACTGGGCCCCTGACGGTGGAGGCCCAGCTTAAAAAAACAAAACAAAACATTTTTTCTCAATAAAAAATGTTGACCTGCCACTGCCTGCACTGATATCATGTGAGTGTGACATGATGCCTCACTAGTGTCTCTGACTACAGGGGTTAGTTTTTCTGTTTTACCCATTGGTGTTTATGTTTGTGTGTGTGTATGTGTGTATGTACAGTATGTATGTGACTGTGTGTGTATTTATGCATGTGTGTGTGTATGTTTGTGGAACCAGCAAATTACAGACCTTGTTACTACAGCATGGTAGGGCGGGGGTAAACAGTGTCACTATACAGTAAAACTATATACAGTATGGGGGGGCTGGACCATGTCACAGGCTACTTTGGTCACTCTATAAAGTACTGGGGCGGGTAGGGTCAGGCCAGCCATCTCACTGGCAGATTACAGACTGTCACTAAGTCACTATATACAGTACTGGTGGGTTAAACAGTGTCACTTTATACAGTAATAGGGGGTCAGACCATCTCACAGACTATGGGCACAGGGTACCTCCTTTTGCAGACATGTAATCTGATTCACATTTTTTTTCTGTGTTAAATGTAAAAAAAAAAAAAGATATGTATCAAATTCACCTTTTTTTTTTGGGAGGTGGGGGGGTCTTCTTAGATTCTTGCACCTGGGCCCTGTGGTTTCTAGTTACGCCTCTGCTAAAAACCGCTGCTCCATAACTGGTCCGCTGCCTCTGAGGCTGCGGTCTTCAATCCGCCCGATGCTATACGATTGGGCTTAATGACACCCCCTACTAGCGGCCTATTGGCAGCAAATCTGCAGGGGGTGGCATTCCACAAGCAGCTCACCAGAACTGCTTGTGCAATGATAAATGCCGACAGTGTATGCATCCTATCATGTCCGCTCGCACTTTGGTAAATTGGCCCTAAATTTAAATCAATAAGATAATTTTATTTGCAGACAAAACTATAGATAACACACTCACATTTAATACCCTCAAATAGATATGAGGTATGGAATAGGCGTATATTGCACGAAAAATACTGATCCAAAGTGTCCCTCTGATTACCAGTCTTTCTCCTGCAAGCTGAAGCAAGTCCGTTCTGTACACAGGCGCTGTGTAATCCGGTCACCAGCAGATCCAGCAAGTTCTTAATATCGCCAACTCTCAACAACTACCATGGCCTTTATGAAGCACCCTATAAGCCAGCTAAAGGGAGAATAGACTTCAAGGCTGACTTTGTGGTACAAATGGGCGTGGCCTAATGCGTTTCATGAGGTCCTCCTCACTTCCTCAGAGGCTGCCCATTCCTCCTAGGATCAAGTGCTTTATGCAACGCTAGCTCCAATCAGTGCTTAGATCACAATAGTTTGTGCACATCTTGTCAGCAGCAACTGTTCAAACAGGTTTACTCATTTGATATAGCATATATTAGTTCACTTATACACTCCACTTGTTCAGTAATTTGTCATAAGTACGTAAATCACATAAAAAACATATAAATGTTTCATCTAAGAGGTACAGACATATATATTACACAAAATGTCATATCTTAAAACAAATGCATATCAATATTGTAAAAACACACATCATATACCTATATTAAAATATATATATATAATTTATTGTTACCTATTAGATGGAAAAAACAGATATTCTTAAATAGACACAGACATTTTCAACATTTAAAAATATTTAAAAAATAAAGCAGCACCAAAAAGCATATATCATAAAGAAATATATATATATATATACATAAACAAATAAATAAATAACCTTTCTTTATGCATAACAGTCCATTTTTAATTAGCTATATGGGGAACTAATATGTCCAATATGTTTGATTATCTTTCTGTTATGTTTTGTATTTATTATTTGGTTATATTGTACAGTGGAGATAGAATATATACACCAAAAGACAACAAATAAGGATGAACATATAAGCCACAATAAAAACTAAGAAGGGACCAACAACACTAAAGCTACCGGGACCAGGGAATAGCAAGACCTATTGATCCATTATAAATGCCACAAGGTCTATATCCCTATTCGTGCCCTTAGGTTCCAGATTGTCAAAAAAGAATATCCAAAAAGTTTCTCGCCGTCTGAGAGTAAGTACTCTATCACCACCTCTCAGATGTGGTTTTACCCAATCAATGGCTTTCACTCTCAGACAGCTATAATCTCTATTATGTACCAAAGAGAAATGAGCAGAAGCCCTGTGTGTGTTCAGAAAATCTTGTTTTCAAGCACTGTTTTGTGCGACCTATATATATTAGGTCACATGAGCAGGAAAGAAGGTACACGACATGTTTCGACTTACAGTTCATAAAGTGATCTATCTCAAATATCTTATTATCTCTATTCACTGTAAATGTTTTATTCTTCTTATCAGCATGAATACATGTCGTGCAATTTTTCTTCCACACTTATAAAAAATTACTGTTCAATGTACTATTAGATGTGTTTATTTGTCGTAAACTACTCGGAGATAAGATAGTCTTAAGACTCCTATTCTTCCTAAAAATGACTTTTCCTTTATCTTTAATAATGTCTCTTAATAGTAGATCCTGTTTCAGGATAGGCCAATATTTATCAACTGCTTTCGCAATTTCTTTATTAGCTGTATTATATTTGGTGACAAGTAAAGGAGGGCCCTTCTATATTAAAATTCTCCTGTTTCCCTTTATTTTGTCTAAAAAGCTGTTCCCTATCCATAGACCTTACTTTACTCAATTTATCCATCAGTAATTTATTTGGATATCCCTTGGCTCTCAGCCTATTGGTCACTATCTCAGATTCTTATTCAAAATCACAGATCTCAGTACAATTTCTCCGTACCCTTTAAAAGGACATGAACTCCAATTTTTTTTCTTTCATGATTTAGAAAGAGTGTCATTTTAAACAACTTTCCAATTTACTTCTATTATCTAATTTACTTCATTCTCTTGATATCATTTGTTGAAAAGCATATCTAAATAGGCTAAGTAGCTGCTGATTGGTGGCTGCACATAGATGCCTCGTGTGATTGGCTCACCCATGTGTACTGCTATTTCTTAATCAAAGGATAGCTAAAGAATTAAGCAAATTAGATAATAGAAGTAAATTGGAATGTTGTTTTTAAAATTGTATTCTCTGTCTGAATCATTAAAGAAAAATTATGGGTTTCATGTCCCATTCCTTCTTATGACAACTATGAGCATGAAGATAGCCGTTAATATCTGTTGATTTTCTAAACAATTTAGTTTTTACTCTACCATCTTCATGGACAAGTTCAAGGTCTAGGAAGGTATTAGTATCTTTGTGATGGAATTCAGTGAATCTTAAATTAAAAAAATTCTTATTGGCATATTCAACCAACCTTTTTATGCTCTCTTTATCCCCTTTCCACACAATCAAAATATCGTCTATAAACTATACAATTTTACGATACTATCTGAAAAAACATTTTTTGAGAATACGTACATATCCTCCCACCACCCCATGTATAAATTTGCAAAATTTGGGGCAAATTTTGTCCCTATCGTGATTCCTGTGGTTTGGAGGTAGTACTTGTTCTCAAAAAGAAAATAGTTCCGCTCTAAAATTAACCTTATTGATTTTTTTATAAATTGCCTTTGGTCCAAACTAATATAGTTGTATCTCTGAATTTTTTTTTTGACTGCAATAATCCCCGTGTGTGGAATATACGTATAAATACGTATAGTCCATGGTTACCTACAGATATTCATCCTTCCATTGGAAAGATTCAAAATATATGGTGTATCCCTTACATAAGATTGTAAACAGGGAACCATTGGCTTTAAAAGGTGATCCACATATTCGGACAGTTTGGTCATCAAGGAACCAATTCCCCAAATGATTGGTCTCCCCGGTGGGTTTTCCAATCCCTTGTGGATCTTGGGGACATGATAAAACACTGCTAGTTTGGGCTCCCTTATTTTTAAGAATTAATATTTGGATTTATTCAAGATCCCTTCTTCTCTTCCTTTCTCTACAAGGATCTCATATTTCCTTTTATATTTCTCAGTGGGATAACAATCAAGGACAGTATACATTTTATCATCATCCAGTAACTGAAAAGCTTCCTTAAAATACTCTAATCTGTCCTGTATAATGATCCCACCGCCCTTATTGGCAGTCCTAATCACAAAATTGGTATTAGGAGGGATTCTTGCTCTTGTTTGGTGAAATTCTTTTTAATGTAGAGATGTAACATGTACAGAACCCACATTTTTTAGGGAACCCAGAGAGGGATGTGATAGAACCACCCGTTTGAGCTATATATAGACCCAAACAAATTCATAAGAAAATTGTTTTTTAAACGAGATTTTGCTAGTAAAAAACCTTGGATTCTGAGAGTGGTAATCAGGATGTGGAAATTAGCCTAGATGGGTCAGTACTTGTTGATACTTCTCAGAATGACAATAAGGAGGATAGGCTGGTTCAGATCCTGTATGACTTGAAAAGGGAATCAGAATTTTTACTGGTAGAATCACACAGGCCTCAAACCAAATTCTATTTTCTGCCCTTTTCAGTCACAAGGACATTATATTAATGTGTTTGCCCAATTGTTACAGAAAGATTTAGATTTGATCTGTGAAAAAAACAGAGGACCTTAAAAAGAATTTGACCAAACAAGAGCAAGAATCCCTCCGCCTCCTAATGAAAGATACCAATATAGTGATTAGGAGTGCCGATAAGGGCAGTGGGATCGTTATACAGGACAGATTAGAGTATCTTAAGGAAGCCTTTCAGTTACTGGAGCACTGCAGCAGTGTTTTATCATCTCCCCAAGATCCACAAGGGATTGGAAAACCCACCGGGGAGACCAATCATTTCGGGAGTTGGTTCCTTGACAACCAAACTGTCCGAATATGTGGATCACCTTTTAAAGTTAATGGTTCCCTGTTTACAATCTTATGTAAGGGATACACCATATATTTTGAATTAGTTAAAATCTTTCCAATGGAAGGATGAATATGTGTGGGTAACCATGGACGTCACCTCCTTTTATATGTATATTCCACACATGTTTGAGATTAGTGCAGTCGTATATTTTTTTCCGGCGATACAACTATATTAGTTTGGACCAAAGAGATATTATAAAAGAATCAATAAGGTTAATATTAGAGCAGAACTATTTTCTTTTTGAGAAAAAGTACTACCTCCAAACCACTGGAACCGCGATGGGGACAACATTTGCCCCAAATTTTGCAAACATATCATAAAATGGTATAGTTTTATAGAAAACATTTTGATTGTGTGGAAAGGTGATGAAAAGACCATAGAATGGTTGGTTGAATATGCCAATACGAATTTTTTAAATTTAAGATTCACTAAATGCCATCACAAAGATACTATTACCTTCCTAGACCTTGAACTTGGCCATGAAGATGGTAGAGTAAAAATTAAATTGTTTAGAAAATCAACAGATATCAATGGCTATGTTCATGCTCAAAGTTGTCATAAGAAGGAATGGAGTAACAATATCCCCTATGGCCAGTATCAAAGGGTACGGAGAAATTGTACTGAGATCAGTGATTTTGATAAAGAATCTGAGATAGTGACCAATAGGCTGAGAGCCAAGGGATATCCAGATGAATTACTGGTGAACAAATTGAGTAAAGTAAGGTCTATGGATAGGGAACAGCTTTTTAGACAAAATAAAGGGAAACAGGAGAATTTTAGTATAGATCAGCAGAAGGGCCCTCTTGTATTTGTCACAAAATATAATACAGCTAATAAAGAAATTGAGAAAGCAGTTGATAAATATTGGCCTATCCTGAAACATGATCCACTAATAAGAGACATTATTCCGGATAAAGGAATAGTCATTTTTAGGAAGAATAGGAGTCTTAAGACTATTCTAGCCCTGAGTAGCTTATGACAAATAGCCCTATCTAATAGTATTTTAAAAACAAAAGGATTTATAAGTGTGGAAGAAAAATTGCATGACATGTATCCATGCTGATAAGAAGAATAAAACATTTACAGTGAATAGAGATAATAAGATATTTGAGAATTTATGAACTGTAAATCGAAACATGTTGTGTACCTTCTTTCCTGCTGATGTGACCTGATATATATAGGTCGCACGAAACGGTGCTTTAAACAAGATTTTCTGAACATTTAAGAAATATAGAGTAGGGTAACATGTACCACAGGGTTTCTGCTCATTTCTCTTTGGTACATAATAGAGATTCTAGCTGGCAATGAAAGCCTTTGATTGGGTAAAACCACATCTGAAAGGTGGTGATAGAGTACTTACTCTCAGATGGCTAGAAACTTTTTGGATATTCTCTCTTGACACTTTGGAACCTAAAGGCATGAATAGGAATATAGACCTTGTGGCATTTATAATGGATCAATAGGTCTTGCTATTCCCTGGTCCCGGTAGCTTTAGTGTTATTGGCCCCTTCTTGGATTTTATTGTTGTTTCTATCTTCATCCTTATTTGTGGTCTTTTGGTGTATATATTCTATCTCCTCTGTGTCCCCCAATGCAAAATATAACCAAATAATAAAATACAAAACATAAAAGAAAGATAATCAAACATATTGGACATATTTGCTCCCCATATAGCTGGACAGATAGCTCAGCATGCTAAGGCACTATGTGGCTAAGCTCTGTAGAAACCCAAGGGTTGCAGGTCTGATCTCCGTTGAGGTTCACTCAGCCTTTCATCCTTCCGAGGTAAACCTGTTTGAACAGATGCTGCTGACAAGATGTGCACAAACTATTGTGATCTAAGCACTGATTGAAGCTAGTGTCGCATAAAGCACTCGATCCTAGGTGGAATGGGCAGCATCTGACAAAGTGAGTAGGACCTCATGTAATGCGTTAGGCCCCACACATTTGTACCACTAAGTCAGCCTTGAAGTCTATTCTCCCTTTAGCCGACTTAGAGGGTGCTTCATAAAGGCCGTGGTAGTTGTTGAGAGTTGGTGATATTAAGAACTTGATGGATCTGTTGGTGACCGGATAACACAGTGCCTGTGTACAGAGCGGACTTGCTTCAGCTTGCAGGAGAAAGACTGGTAATCAGAGGGACACTTTGGATCCGCATTTTTCTCTGTGTGTGATATATGCCTATTCCATACCTCATATCTGTTTGAGGGTATTAAATGTGAGTATGTTATCTATAGTTTTGTCTGCAAATAAAATTATCTTATTGATTTACACTTGGGGGCCGATTTACTAAAGTGCAGATGGACATGATACAATGTAGCATATCATGTCCGCCGCACATCGATAAATGCTGACAGCATATGCTGCCCGCTGCAGATTCGCGGCCAATGCAGATTCACGGCCACTAGCAGGGGGTGTCAATCAGCCCGATCGTATAGGATCAGGCGGATTGAAGACTGCAGCCTCAGAGTTAGCGGACAATTTATGGAGCAGCAGTCTTTCTGGCGAATGTGAAGGCTATCGAGGAAACAGGGATAATTCGGCCCCTTAGAGTGGTTTTGCACTCTATTCTCTTTATGTTGTTTTATGTATTTGTATGCAGTATTAAAAAACAGAAAAAAATGCTTCTATAGGCTTAATTGGCAAGTATTTAGTTTGACCTCCCCTTATACTTAAGCAATAGCAGGGAGTTGGCAAACAAGCTGGATACTCAAGATGTGGTATTCAAGCTGTTATAAATAAATTTGAAGAATCAGGAGAGGTCAAGGACACAAAAAAGGACTGGAAGGCCAAGAAAACTTTCAAAATCTGATGACAAGTTCCTCAGAGTTTCTTCTTTGAGAGACCGGAAGAAGTCCAACAAGGACCTGGTTCAGCACCTGTCAGCTTCATCGGGATGCCAAGTTGACCAGTCTACAGTCTGAAAAAGCTTGATCAGGAATGGTCTTTGTGGAAGAGTAGCAGCCAAGAAACTACTTTTTCATTAGGATAACAGGGTAAAAAGGCTAAGATATGCTAAAGCTTGCAAAGATTGGAATGAAGATCAGTGGAAAAGAGAATTTTGGAATGACGAATCCAAGTTTGAAATTTTTGGGTCCAATCAACTTTATGTGAGAAAAATAATTGGGCTGCATTTTTGCCAGTGGTGTTGGCGATATTGTTCGAATTGTTGGGATCATGAATGCTGAAAAGTACTGACAGGTTTAAATTCATCATGCCATTCCTTTTGGAAAGCACCTGATTGGGAATAATTTTATTTTTCAGCACGATAACGATCCTAAGCACACTGCTAATGCAGAGAAATCATATTTAGAGAGAAAAACAGTTGATAAAACAGTAACAGTCATGGGCTGGCCTCCACAGAGTCCAGACCTGAATACTATAGAGGCAGTATTGGATCACCTGGATAGAGAAAGAAATAAAAGACAACGTAAATCTAAAGAAGAACTCTGGGAAGTGTGAAAGAAACCTGGTATAATATACCAGAAGATTACTTCAGAAAACTTCAGGACAGTCTCCCCAAAAGAGTTCAAGATGTGCTTAGTGCCAAGGGAGGTGACACACAATACTGATTTTGCCTGAAGAAGCCATTTTGTTCTGAAAATTGTGTTTTTTTTTTATATTTTGTGCACATATTTCCTGTATTTTCTGTTTGTATCTTAATAAAGAGACCGAAAAATAAATATGGATAGTCATTAAAACTTTGCTAAAACAACACATCTAATGGTGGCCTAAGACTTTTGCACAATACTGCATATATGAAAAATATAAAATATCCCTCTGAGCTCAAGTAAATGTGCAAATTAAGCTAGCACTAATTAGCTGGTCAATGGTATTACTGATGGAGCCCCCTTAACATAAACTTGTTTCAAAAGCTTTTAACCTAGTACTAAGAATGTTATCAGTAGAAGGTTCAAGCATATCCTGGAGTAAGAAATAAAAGACAAATAAGTGCAAAGGTAGTTTCCTGCACTAAATGTCAGAAAAGACTCTGTATCCTTTTAAATAAAAAGGATAAAGATAAGCTTAATGCCTAATACTCCAAATATGTCCCTCATGACTAAGTCAGAACTGAAGAGGGGAACTTCAGGGTCCTAACCAGGAAAACACTAAAATAAAATAACTAACAATCTTGCACATCTTCATCTACCTCCAGCGGAGGCAAAGACAAGACTGATTACCATAGAGGTGGGAGGGTTTAAATAGAGCTCTGAGGTATGGGAATCTTTGTCTCTTACTAGTGGCAGGAAAGGTAATTCCCAGGGGTAATGGATCGTGTACTGTTAAAACCTATATAAAAGAAATAATTGACAATGCCAGCAGAACCAAATAGGCTCTCCCAAAGCAGAGAAAATCTTTGATGGTGTGGACAAAGTTTATTATACCTTAGAGTGATCAAAGAACTTAATGCCTAATCCATAAAAGTAATGAAAGAGCCTGTATTTAATAAGAGTATAACATACACTTTAGTTAAAATAAAAGGATAATCAAAGGCCCCACTGCCCAGGTTATAAACAGAATTTATCCATTTAACTTGAACTGGAAACACTATGGCATCACTTGTATACCTGTGCAGAAAAAAACATAATGAAACATTACAAGCCATCTTCTCAATGTGTACCAGAAAATATAATTTTTTCTTTTTTTTGGAAATGCAGAAATTACTTATTTCAGCTGTGCATTTATAATATAGAAAATCTGTTCAACTTAGTTTCTCAGTGTTACATTAATTGGCTTTGAATGTATTATTTTAGATAGCTCCTCTTTCTGTTAAAGTAAGGAGAGGGAAACACGTTCTTCTAGAGTGATGTAGAATACTAAAAGTATCACTGCTTTATCACATCACCTTAAACCGTGTGTGATTATCGACAGAGATTGAACAAAAAGAAAAAAAATCAGAGGATACTCCAGTTTTAGCCTTGGAGCATCAGTTCTTGCTCTTCATGTAAAGTTTTAAAATAAGCTTCTTAGCTTCTGACTGTCCTCTTTGTAGCCAGCTCTTCCTCAGTGATATATTTTTAAACACTTCCCTGTTCATAACCAGTTCTGTAAAGTACTGCTGCTAAGAACTTTATAACTGAGGAATTTGTGTTACTCCTGTTTCGTCATGCATGACTTTGTTGCCAAGTTGACGGTCTTTGGTTTCACAAGTGCGCTTCAGAAGAACGTTCAACTGTTAAGTGTAAGGCAGATTGTGAACATCCCCAATATTTTGCAGGAAGTTGCCATATTTTAAATCCATTAACACTAAAAGAATGTCAATATTTAGCCTGTTTACTGGAAAATGTTGTGACTACTTGCCAATGTCGTTACTTCAAGAATAAGTTACTTTAATGGCTACTTATTTCTGCTCTGTTCAATAGATGGTACTATATGGTTTTATAAGATATTGATACATTTGTAGTAAGTTTTATGCACTTGTGTGTAATTATTCGATTTAATAAAATAAATGCTATATAGTGATACATAAAATTTATAACTTGAGAAAGTGTCTGGCACGCAAAAATAACATGCATTTAATCCAGTTTTCTGTCTTATTTTCCTTCTTTGAATTTAATTTGTTTGGAGATGTGCTGAGCCAAAAGTTCCTCCACATGTAACACAGATTCACACATTAATATCAGTCTTCATATGCAAGCAGCATGAATTTGGATACAAATATAATTTATAAAAAACACCCCAACTCTATTGTATTCAGTCTGACATATAGCCAAGCTGACAGAGGTGAGAATGAAATAAAGCAAAATAAGTAGAGAAATGGGAAAAAAAGGATGTGCCAAAAACACTAAAAATCAGGGTGGGGTCTCGTGGACTCTTATCACCATGAAAAAAAGAATTTATCAGGTAAGAAAAAAAATTCATATAGGTGGTAGCAGTCCACGATCCATTACTCCTGGGAACTAATACCCAAGGTGCACCAGAAGCCACAAGTAATTGTAAAAAATAGGGAGGAATTAAACATCCTTTAAACCATAAGTAAAAACACCCAAAAAGTCCTACACAGAAACAACTGCCTAAAACACTTTAATAACAAAAGCGGTTTCAAAAAAAGCAAAAAAAACATGGTAGAATTGAGTAAATGTACACAGGAATGACCAAGTAGCTGCCTTGCAAATTTGTTCCACAGAAGCCTTATTTTTGAATGCCCAGGAAGAAGCTACAGAGCGAGTAGAATGAGCCGTGATACGCTTAGGAGTCTGACCTGCTATTACATAAACTTAATTGCTTAATCCAAAAACCCAGAGCAACAGAAGATGCCCTCTTGCCCCTTGCATTTACCTGAAAAATAAACAAACAAATCAGGAGTTTGTCTGAAATCTTAAGTAACCTCAAGATATTTCAAACCTCTGACAACATCTAAATTATGAAGAAGTCTCTCTAAATAGGCACAAAAATAACCATCAAAATCTCACTGAGAACAACATGCATCAACAACAAAACAGCAACAAGTGCAAAAAACAAAAATGAACAATGAAGAAAAACACACACACACAGGGACATAGAACACACACACTTAGGGACATAAAACACACACACTTAGTGACACAGAACACACATGCACAGTTAGGGACACAGAACACACACACCGCCTGAGGTCCACCTCACTGGGGACCCCCTCCTGTTTAATTAAAATGGGCACAGAACACACATAAGGGCTAGTAAGATTTAATACAATTGAAAAAATAGATTTAATCCAGCATAAAGGTGCTTCAGATATATACATATATATACAAACATATATAAATATTACACACATATAAATGTTTGTGTATAATATATATGCAAACATAATGTGTGTGTAATATTTATATGTTTGTATATATATAAAATATAATAATAATAATAAGAGATGTTTTTCCCTCTGCACCAGATGTGATGTTCAAAGGGAGGGAGGCTGTATTTTCCAGATTAGGGCCTAAAGGCCATGCAGCCACTATGTTTTGGTGTTCATAAGTCAGTCTACATACAAGCCTTTTTTTTAAATAAAATTTATTTTATACTGTTTCATACTATTTCCTTTCCACTTTCTCAGATGCGGTGCTAATAAGTTAGGGCGGCTAAAGTTTAAACCAGACAACATCAGACATAATTAAGTAAGAGTAAGCAGGAAGCAGTTGCATGAATAGTCAGCAAACAAATTAATACATTTCTGCCTGAGTGTAAGACTGTGAAGTGCCGCACGCGGGCAGAGAGAAGGAGGGGGAAACTGCAATTGTTGCACTCGCTGCGCAAATTCTTCTATCTCCATACAAAATTAATCAGTCAGAATGTTGTTGGGGGTGGGTCCTACTGTCACAGCTCAAAAACCGCGGACAGAGAGGAGGAGGGGGAGTCCGCACTTGTTGCACCCAATTAATCAGTCTGTTGTTGGGGGCGGGTCCCTCTTGCCCCCCTGTTCAAACCCCTCTTGCCCCACTGTAGCGACACCACTGCCAGGGCACAATAAATAAAAATTAAAACTAAAATGATGGAAGGGACTACTTCCCTCCTCCCAGGGAGTCACAATGGTTTCATTATGGGCAAACCATCAGAAGCTCAACAGGTCTCTGGTTTGGAGAGCACAGAGGAGGAGCCCATAACCAGCAGTAACTTCCCTGACCATGACCCTCTGGAGTCCACTCACCTGGACGGGAGCTTCCAGGCAGTATGGACCGAGCCCTTTGAGATCTTCACTAGCCCATCCCAGACCAGAGGACCAGTTTGATGACTACTATGGTGAGGTTGAGAGCTGCAGCAGTAAGTGGAGCAGCCAGCGGCTGGAATGACAGCTTTTCCACAGACTCACAACAAGAGGTCACCTCAGGATCAAAGCTGGAGTGATCGGTGCAGGCTGTTTGCCTGTAGTGGCTGCTCCGCTTACTGCTGCAGCTCTCAACCTCACCATAGTCCTAAAACTGGTCCTCTGGGGTGGGCTAGTCACAATCTCAAAGGGCTCGGTCCATACTGCTTGGAAGCTCACGAAAGCGCTCCTGCCTGCTTAGCCGCTATGAAGGAGTGTGAGAAGAAGCAGCAGTGGGAGGAAAGAGTAAGCCAAGAGAAAGCGTCCTGGGAATCACAGCAACAGGAGCCATCCATCTGCACTATACTGGCAAGCTCACTGCGTAAATTCCTCAAGCAGCTGTGCCGTCTCCTGCTGCTGTGATTCCCAGGACGCTTTCTCTTTGAGTGATGAGTTTGTGCCCAGGAGTGTAAGCAGGAGAGTTAAGCAGGGAGCTAAATGTGGAGTTGAGACTTAGGAAACTAACCTGTGTTTGCGAGTACAATTCTGGACCACATAATCCTCAGGGTCAGTCAGTCAGTCAGTGTACACGTAACTTGAGAAGGAAGACTGCTTGCAGGGAGCTGGTCTCATTAAAGTTTTTTATTACCCACTATCTATGCTAGGGACGTATCAATGAATATGCTGTGGAAACTAACTGGTTTCTGCGAGTCCGATTCTGGACCACATAATCCTCAGGCTCAGTCAGTCAGTGTACACATAACTTGAGAAGGAAGACTGCTTGCGGGGAGCTGGTCTCATTAAAGTTTTATTATTACCCACTATCTTTGCTGGGGACGTATCAATGAATTAGCTATTTTAAAAAAAAAAAATGATGATGAGCCTGTCAGTCTGCCACGGCACACCTAAGGATCTGTCACGGCAAACTAGTGTGCAGCGGCACACTGGTTGAAAAACACTGATCTAGCTAACCCTTAGAAGTCTCCCCAGCAGAGGTTTCATCTGAAACCTCTAAAGCAAGCAATACTTTAAGCAAAGAATGGATTAAATCTTAAATAAAACACTGGGAAATGAAACAGTATTAACAGACTGACAAACTCCCTGATCATCAGATAACACTTCCGCCACAAAAAAGGAGCTAAACATTCTCGAGCACGCAAACTTGCTCAGAGTGCAAAAAAATGGAGCTAAAAAGTAACCCATACATATATATGAAAAATATAAAATATCCTTCTGAGCTCAAGTATATGTGCTAATGAAGCTAGCACTAATATGTTGGCCAAGGGTATTCCTGATGGATTTCCTAAACATAATCTTGTCTCAAAAGCTTTGATCCTAGTACTAAGAAAGTTATCAGTAGAAGGTTCAATCATATCCTGGGGTAAGAAATAAAAGACAAATTAGTGCAAAGGAAGTTTCCTGCACTAAATGTCAGAAAATAATATCGTTATCCTTTTTTTTTAAAAAAAGGATAAAGATAAGCTTAATGTCTAATACTCCAAATAGGTCCCTAATGACTAACTCAGTACTGAAGAGGGGAACTTCATGATCATAACCAGAAAAACCTAACATAAAATAACAAACAATCTTGCACATCTTCATTCTTCACCTACCTCCAGCAGAGGCAAAGACAAGACTGATTACCAGGTGGGACGGTTTATATAGGGCTCTGAGGTTTGGGAATCTTTGCCTCCTCCTAGTGGCAGGAAATATGGGTCGTGGACTCTTATCACCTATATGAAACAAAACTGGGTTACAAAGAAAACATTGAGGAAGTGAAAATGGCATACCAAAGGGAAGGTGTATCAGATAAGAATATTATATACTGATAAATCTACAGTGCATTAACTTAAATAGTAAGTAAATAAACAACCAAATAAGTTATTACCTTCTAGGAGCATAATGAGCATATTATCTAGAATCACTCTGAGTACTTTTATCACTTTAAGGAGAAAACATGGTCCTCTATCATGTTTTTCCTATGTCCTTTGTCATCTGATTCCCCTCTGTGTGATTATGCTGAAAACTAAGGCAACAGAAGTACATAGAATGCCCGATTAATTTCTGAAAAAGGGTCAGTTGTGTATAAGGAGATATACATCAGGAAAGTTGCTGTAAAAAAATGCTACATAGGAACAAAAACAATATGACAGCAGAGACAGGCAAACCTTACCATATATGTTATAATTTGGTAAACTGGTTTATATAGAAAGCAAAAAAAATGTTTAAAGGACTATCTCTGTGCTTTTTATCTATCTGCCCTATGACTGAGTAAATGGCATAATGACATTTCCTAGATAAATCAAAACAATCTTAAAAAACATTGAACATATTAATGAAAATTAAACAGGATTTCCAACCAAATGCATACACTTAATTTCTGTAGAAATCAGATATAAATATTTGAAGCAACCAAAACCAATAGATAGTGTTTACGGAACTATAAAAGAAAGATAACCAAAACAAAAAAACAAAATGTATGCTTACCTGATAATTGTATTTCTTTCCGGGCATGGAGAGTCCATGAAACATTCTAATTACTAGTGGGATATTCACTCCTGGCCAGCAGGAGGAGGCAAAGGGCACCCCAGCAGAGCGGATAAGTATCACTTCCCTTACCCATAACCCCCAGTCATTCGGCTGAAAAGAAATGGAAAAAGAAGATAACACAAGGGTATAGAGGTGCCTGAGGACTATACAAAAAAACTGCCGTCTTAAATAGAATAAGGACGGGTCGTGGACTCTCCATGCCCGGAAAGAAATACATTTATCAGGTAAGCATTCATTTTGTTTTCTTTCCTATGGCATGGAGAGTCCAAAAAACATTCTAATTACTAGTGGGAACCAAGACCCAAGCTAGAGGACACAGAATGTATAGGGAGGGAGAACAATACAGGCGGACCTAAACTGAAGGCACCACTGCTTGAAGAACTTTACTCCCAAAAGAAGCCTCAGCTGTGGCAAAAGTATCAAATTTGTAGAATCTGACAATTCTTCCTCAGAAGACACTGAATCATCATCAGATAATTGAGACAAACTGACCAACGCAGCCTTAGCGGAGTCAGCCTTACTAACATCAATATGTTTAGATTTCCTCAGCTGTTTTCTGAGGTGTGGCAGCTTCTCCATTTCTACCAGGGACTTATAGAAAAGAAAGAACATAGTAACCAACCCTGGCTTTCTATATTAGGGGTAGCTATAATGTTAGAAGTTTAAGCAAAGACCACCTCGTCTTCTAACTGCTAATAGCCACCATTACTCTTACTAAAGGGATTGACATGGACAAAGCTAGACCCCAATCCTTGCTTGCAGGGAAAAGTACCCCTAAAATGATTAAAAGAAACCTTTAGACACCATCTTCACCATTCTCCCGTGATCAAGGCAAAGAGAATAACTGGGGGTTATGGGTAAGGGAAGTGATACTTAACAGCTCTGCTGGGGTGCTCTTTGCCTCCTCCTGCTGGCCAGGAGTAAATATTCCACTAGTAATTAGAATGTTTCATGGACTCTCCATGCCATAGGAAAGAAATACAGAATTTCCATTATCTTGGCTCATGTCCTAGTTAATATTCACCAGTGAAATCAACTTGCCTCTAGAGGGAATGTCCAGAACTGACCACTCCCCTTTTTATCATAACAGTGGATCCCCTTACTGACTACTCCATGACTCTGGTATTAGTTAGAATTTTTATCATTTGTATTTAATTCCTAGTTATATTGGCCCACCTAGCTTATACTAACCAGTGAGACAAGTACAAAGCAGTGTAGAAATTGAGAGAAAAAAATAAAACAACAGAAGCATATTTGTGAAATATTTTAAATATTTCTTGTGACATAGCATAAACTATTATCTTTCTTCCATTATTTGCATATGCTGACTTTGGGGCATCAAGCTTGTAGAGAAAGAGGGATGTGTAAGGAGTCTTCCAAACCTGCCCATAAGCCATTCTAGAACTGAAATTACAATGCATTGTATACAATTTTGGTGTCCATGTGAATAACAAATATTTTGCTTTCCTCCATTCCTCTGCTCTACTGACATAAGTGCATAGGCATCTATAAAAAAAAAATAATATTCACTTTCTCCTTACCTGGACAGTAAGAAAGTAAGATTACACTGTGAAACATGCAATTTTACTTGCAAAAGTACTACCTTCAAGGAAAAATCATACAGATACTTCAAATAAAGATGCAAAGGATACTTATAGGAGAGCATCAAGTATCAGAAGATCTTACAGTGGTGTCATTGATCTACTTGAAGGACAGGTATTTGCACAAGCCAGCGCTTGAAGAAATGCATGAGCAAAGGTTCTTGTGCTCATTTAATTCTTGTAATGGGTGAGATAGTAGAGATTTTCAAGTGCTAAAACAAGACCACATAATGTAATAACATAATGCAGACACATTATGCTGAATCCTCCAATTATAAAACATCTCAGATTCTATAGTAATTTGACATAGTAGATTTTTCTTTGCGTGGAGTAAAGTTTAGATAAATTAAGTTTGAATATTGAGCTTTGTGGCAGCTCGGCAAACAATCTGCCAACATCATATATATATATATATATATATATATATATATATATATATATATATAGCATAGATGTAATCGGTTACTACGAGTGGTTAGAGAGCTAAGACTATGGGAACCAGGACCCTCCTTAAACATAGAAAGGGAGCAAGCAAGACCTTAAGCAAGTCTCAGAAGAAACCTTTATTGATAACAAAGCTGGTAAAAATTAAGTTGGCAAGTTTCAAAGGAACAGAAGCTGCTATGACTGGCACAGACAGGTACTGCTGGAGCTAGTGCAGATAGGTACTGCTGGAGCAGACAGGTAATGCTTGGACTAGTACAGACAGGTATTGCTGGGACTGGAACAGACAGGTATTGCTGGAGCTCGTGCAAACAGGTACTGCTGGAGCTAGTGCAGACAGATACTGCTGAGACAGGTATTTCTGGGACTGGTACAGACAGGTATTTCTGGGACTGGTACATACAGGTATTGCTGGGACTGGTACAGACAGGAACTGCTGGAGTTGGTGCAGCCAGGAACTGCTGGAGCTGGTGCAGACAGGAACTGCAGGAAAAGATGCAGAAAGAAACTGGGGACTGCAGACTGGAGTCTCTCACTCACCAGGCTGTATTTGATATGGTAAAACACTGCATGCTGGAGTCTCTCACTGAGTAGGCTGTAGCAACTACCTGCTGGAACAAATGCAGAAAGAAACTGCAAACAATGAAGACTGGAGTCTCTTATTCACCAGGCTGTATTTGATATGGTAAAACACTGCAGGCAGGAGTTTCTCACTGAGCAGGCTGTAGCAAATACCGCTGAAAAACAGCAGGCTGAAGCAGGTCAAACAGGCCAGGGACAAAATCGGATTTAACAAGAGCTTGGTACAGGGCAGCCAGAGACTCATCATCAAGTAGGGTTGCCAGGTGTCTGGTATCTGACCGGACATTCGGGTATTTCCGTTTGTTGTCCGGTATTATCTTTAAAAAAATACCAGACATTCAAATATCTAGTATTTTTGGATCCTTAACATTAACTTTGTCAGACAAGGCAGTCAATAAGGCTGCTAGGCCCAATAGAATCAAATAAACCATTTTCCTTAACACACTTGCAGTAAGGCACTGGGGTGGGAGTGAAGCTGAGTAGTCCTCTTCTCATCCTGGATAATATATGAGTGACATTTCAGTCACGTGAACTTGGGAGGATGGGTAGCACAGCCGCTCCTTCTGACCCTGCTGGAAGTGACACCATGTCAGTCACGTGATGCTGTAGTCCAGTGCGGGTGCTCTCTGTCTAGTAAACTTGCAAGGGACTGGGAGTGAGTCACGTAGACTGGCTGAGCCTACAAGTGAGGGAGATTAACAGGCTGCCAGATTGTAGGAGCAAGCCATGCTAATCTTTCACCATGAGGTATAAATATTTAGTGAAGTCCTTAGATAGCAAGATAGTGACAATATATATATATATATATATATATATATATATAATAGTATATATACAGTATATATACTAACACAATTTTCTTTTACCCATTTTCTCTCACCTGTCCCCCCCCCCCCCCCCCCCCCCGGCTATCTGTCCAATATTTTTGTGGCAGACAACTAGCAACCCTATCAACAAGAGGCAAAGTCCAAAAACAATCCAACGTCCTGCAACAGGAAATCCAACTAACAGGTAGTTACATGAACAAAGACTGTGGCAAAGAAGTTTCACAACAAAGTCAGAGCACTGAGCTTAGGCGGTAGCAAAGTTTTAAAAAAGGAACAATTGTTTAATGAAGCACACCTGAGGGATCAGGTGTGAAAAGAGCAAAAAGAGAATCAGGAGGCTTCACCATCAACATAATCATCCTAAAAAGTCAAAGCACTGGCCTGTAAATCAGACCTCTACTGTGACCTATTGCTTAGGAAATATGTCCATAAAAACACTTGAAGCAAAATAACAGTACATACATCAGCTGCCTACCTGCTTGGGACTCATTAAAGGTTGAATGGTGGATAATCTTAATTATGTCTAAATTACAGAAGCTTACAAAGTGGAGAGAAGAGGTAATAAAAGTAGAAGTGGTTTATTCTGTCCATTCTCCCTGAAACATGGGGGATTTCACTGGTGAGTTTATCTAGAGGATCTAAGATAAAGGAATATTAACATCTATTCATTTACAGTAATTTAATTTAACCTTTAACAGCGTTTGCCATCAAAGTTGGCTTTACCTTTAGGATTTATTGGCTGTAAATTTACAGGTTCACACTCCAAGATTTAATTTAAGAACTCACTTTAATTACCATGCCTCATTTTCTCCAGTAATGGTCTTAAAAGAAAGAATAAGTAATCTGTGTGTACTGGTGAATGCTATTTTATAGGTATAAAAGAAAACTTTCATTGTTTAAAACAGTCAATATACCAAATGAGTCAAGTGCCAACCCACTACTGAAAACAGGATGTTGGATGTTTAGAATACAAATACACTAAATTAAAGCCCCTTTTAATAAACAGGTATATAAAGTTGTCGATAGCACTTATTTAAAATATTTGAGATTCACATTGCACTGTCATAATATATAAATAGACAATGAAGTGCAAACATTAACCATCAACGTTCTTATCAGTGTTACATGACAGTTTTGGAACTTCTACCTGAACTTAGGTGCACTCTAACAAAAGTTTTTGGCTTCCTCTTTATCTTTTTTGATGCAACATGTAGTAAAATCAGAGCAATTAAAACAAGACAAAAGAAAACAGATGTATTTTTTTTAAATAATGATCAAGGATTTAATTAATCTTGTTTCAATATCATTACAGAAAATGTTATGGTACAGAGTTCTTCAATATTTTCTTTGCTTTTTTTAAATTCCACATGAATGCTGGTACACTGTAATCTGTACAAGATCAGTTTTTGATTTATTTTTTTCTGTACATTTTTTTTTAAATGTATTGGTTAAAAAGGCTGTCAGCACTTAAGGAAGCAATTTTTGTTGTTTAAATAAAAGGTATTCAGTTACTGCCCAATAGTACTGAGCGGATGGGATTGCCAGGATGAGTCTCCTTCTCTGTAACAAGTTAAGAGTCTTGATCCAGGAGCAACCACTTTACTTTTGGCACTGTGCACATCAACACCAGATACAAGATAAAGAACAAGCAGAGCTCTCTTGTGAAGCGGTTATGAAGCATACTGAGGGAAGTAGCAGTGTCATCTAAGCTAGTATAAAGTAAGCAGACAGCCTTGTTTAAGAGCTTTAAGTATTTGTAGTTTAAGGATGAGAAAAACACAACTGGTGCAGGCATCTACTGCTGTCTACTAAAAGCTACTGCTATTAGACCTAGCATTTTAACACACAAAGCAATTGCAATGAAGGAAAAGTTGCCTTGATATAATCAGAATAAGGTTTATAAGAGTTTTTTTATTCTTTTTTTTTGGAAAATATTTTTTTTTTCAGTTTTTTTCGTCAAAGTAAATTTTTCGAAATTTTGTTCAAGATGTTGACTACACTGATCAACTTTATCCAAATCATAAAAACTAGCTGTGCCGTTGCATATTACAGGATACAGTCAATGATATGTGGACATGCATCAAAGCTCCTTTCTTTAAGGTGTCATCATAGTCTTCCAATGACCATGACATCCACTACTTCTCCCTTGTGAAGCTCCACATACTGCTCTGTCTTTGGAGGTAGCATCAACAGTCCATTGGCACTGCGCATACTCATCAGGCGACTACTCATCTGATTACCTGTATGGGAGACACAAGGAATTGTTCTGAATGCAAGTCAAATGAAAAAACAAAATGTATGCTTACTTGATAAATTCATTTCATTCATGGTGGTGACAGTCCACAAACCACTACTCCTGGGATTCTACTCCTGGCCACTGGGAGGAGGCAAAGATTCCAAAAGCTCTACAAGCACTTAATCCCTTATTCCAGCCTGACGTATAGCCAAAAAAAGGAGAAGCAGAAAGGTAGGAAAAAAGAGGTTCAAAGTAAAGCTGCAGTCAGAGTCCAAAATAAATTTTCATGACTCAAATAAGGCATGTAATTTAAACAACTTTCCAATTTACTTTTATCACCAATTTTGCTTTGTTCTCTTGGTATTCTTAGTTTAAAGCTAAACCTAGGGCATTCATATGCTAATTTCTTAGACCTTGAAGGCCGTCTCTAATCTGAATGTATTTTGACAGTTTTTCACCACTAGAGGGCAATAGTTCATGTGTTTCACATAAATAACATTGGGCTCATGCACGTGAAGTTACCCAGGAGTGAGCACTGATTGGCTAAAATGAAAGTCTGTCAAAAGAACTAAAATAAGGGTGCAGTTTGCAGAGGCTTAGATACAAGGTAATCACAGAGGTAAAACGTGTATTATTATAACTGTGTTGGTTATGCAAAACTGGGGAATGGGTAATAAAGGGATTATCTATCTTTAAAAACAACAACAATTCTGGTGTTGACTGCCCCTTTAAGTAAAAATTGAAAATGGGGAATCTTGTAAACTCTCTCCACCATGAAAGAAATTAATTTATCAGGTAAGCCTAAATTTTGTTTTCTTTCATAAGGTTGTGAGAGTCCACAAGCAATTACACTTTGGAAATAATACCCAAGCTGTAGAGTCCACGAGTAATTGGGCAGGACAAAAATCTTTTTAAAGTAGGCAACTAAATATGAGACTCTGCTGCCTAAAGGATTTTCCTACCAAACACATCAAATTGGAATAAAACAGAAAACGTATGTAGAAAAAAACATGTAGCTGCCTTGCAGATTTGTTCAACATAAGCCTCAATCTTGAAAAATCAAGAAGAGGAAATTGATCTAGTAAAATGTTCAATAAAAAGCTAAAGAAACGGCTGTGGTCTTCTGACCCTTACATGAACCAAGTACAACCAAGAACAATTCTAAAGCTCTCACAGCATCAAAAATAAAAAACCTTTCAATTGAATTCTTTGGATTAATACAAGGAAAAAAATCACAAATCTTTAAAATCATCTTATATTGATGAAAAATAAGATGAGGACGATCACAAGAAAAGCAAACCATTTAGAAACTCTTCTAGCAGAAAATGTTGCTAAAAGCAACAAAACATTCCAAGACAGAAACTAAATGTCAAAGTCAGAGTGGAAACTCTTGAAGGAGGTGCGCTCAGGATTAGGGTAGTCAAGGTCTGTCCAAAACATCGAATGGGAGGCAGCTCTTCTGATACGTGGAGGGACGATGGAAGTATCTATAGCGGGAGAAAGGAAGGCGCCAATAGGGTAATAACGTTAACAACCCAGACAGAGTATGGGAAGGGTGAGAACAATACAAGCGGAGCGACACTGTGACGTGCCTGAAAGTGCAGACCGGGACCTCAGCAGCAAATCCTCGGTCAGGAGCGTGTTCAGTGTGACCAATCAGGATCCCAGTGTAGTGACACACCTTCCTCTCTGTGTTCCGAGAATCTGTGCACTTACAGGAGGAAAAACGGGTGACAGTAGACAGGGTATAGAGCTCCGGTCACTCAAATTAGCACAGTCCAAAGTAGGAAAGAGGGGAGATCAGACTCCAGCAGGGTAAAAATAAAACAAATTTATTAAAATGTTTTAAAATCAAGCAACGCGTTTCTCGGCTACACAGAGCCGTTTCATCAAGCTATCAGATGAAACGGCTCTGTGTAGCCGAGAAACGCGTTGCTTGATTTTAAAACATTTTAATAAATTTGTTTTATTTTTACCCTGTTGGAGTCTGATCTCCCCTCTTTCCTACTTTGGACTGTGCTAATTTGAGTGACCGGAGCTCTATACCCTGTCTACTATGACTCTAACGTGCTAGCAGATAAGACTTTGGCCCCTATTTAACAAAGGTTTGTCAGGCCTGATCCGACAGTGCGGATCAGGTCCGACAGACCTCGCTGAATGCGGAGAGCAATACGCTCTCCGTATTCAGCATTGCACCAGCTGCTCTTGTGAGCTGCTGGTGCAACTCCACCCTCTGCAGTCAATCAACCCGATCGTACTTGATCGGGTTGAATTGCGGTGATGTCTATCCGCCTGCTCAGGGCAGGCGGACAGGTTATGGAGCAGCGGTCTTTAGACCTGCAGGCTCGCCATAAACACGGGCCCTTTATCTGGTCCCTTTATCTGGACCTTCTTCCAAAATAGAAAAAACTAAAACCCTGATTTTCAAAATCCTTTGAGAAATTTTACTTGTAACAAGCTTTATGGCCTGAAAAAGCTCACTATAGCATCAACGAAACCTCTTTGTGTTAAAAAGTAGGTATTCCATATTAAAGCCTTCAAGATAAGAGAGCATGATAAAAGGGACCTTGAAACAGTAGGTCCTGTCAAAGAGAAAGGCCATGGAGAAAGTGATCTGAATCAGATTTGTAAACCAAGTTCTGTGAGGCCTGGCTGCCGCAATCAGAATTACTGAAGAATGTTCTATTCAGCCAGAGCTATGACTCCTGAAAACAGAAGTCATCAGGTCTATCTATGGAGGCCCCATTAATCCACGATCTAGCTGGCAGCTAAATCAATCCTGTGAAGGAGATTGCTAACTTATGAAAAATGCCACCAAGTGTTCCTTTCTGGGAAGAGAAACACAGAAAATTATACAAAATTTTTTTCTGTGTCCAAAGCAGGAAAACAAGGGCAAGATTATGAGTGTAGCGCAAACATTTGCGTGCAGGTTAAATTGGGCTCGTATTACGAATTGAAAGTAAATGCGATCGATTGAGTGCAATTCAAGTTAACGCTCGCCAGGTTAGCGCGTACTCAGAGCTGTGTTTAACTGTTTCGCGAAACAGATATGAGGTCTCAGGAGTTAGAAAAAAAAAAAGGCAGGCAAAGGCCTTTAACATAGAGATATTAATATTTCCCATTCCAATGTTCTCTATTTATTCATAAATAAAATATTTCTACATATATCTGATGGTATTTTGGTACAATATATATCTATACCTATATATATAGGCATTCCTTATTAATTATAATAAGGTATAGATATATTCAGATATATATAGGAATATATATATATATTCTGCTATGTGCAGAACATTGGAATGTTAAAAAATTTCAGGAAATACACTATAACACTTTATTAAATATGAACATTACACAAATATGCTTTTACATGTTTTCATCTACTTAACTGCAAAGGCTCCAATACACATATATTTTCGGGGCTGGGCTGACCTTTCTTGGCGGGATCAAACTGATATGCTTCAGGAAAGTTTCCCTTTGTGAAAAGCAGAACTGGGCTAAAAGAGGCTGCTCCTAGGTAGTGACTCGCCATAAACAAGCTATTGAGCTGCTGTTCGTTCCTGCTAGAGCGCTTTTCTCTTTGTATGCACTTATATACTGTATATGTCTATATATATGTATTTATATGTGTATATATATATGTGTATATGTCTGTAAATACATATTTAGATATATAATTACATAAATACATATGTTATATATATATATATATATATACATACACACATATCCCTCTTTAGACATGTATATGTATGTATCTCTATGGTAAATCCCTTTGTCTGACTTTTTTTTTTTCACCTGAGACCTCACATCTTTGAACCCTAATAACTTTTTTTGTGTGCAGTACTTTTGGTAAATAATTTTTATTAGATGGTGTTATTATGAGTGTGTCTGTACTTTGTAATGTATTTTTGATGTGTTTTGTGCAAACAGTTAACCATAGATCTGAGGACATGATAATCATTCTAGCGTAAATCATGATTGTGCTCAAGCGATTGTGTTTACTTTCCAGTAATACCAGCAGTAAATCCGACGAGCAGAAACAACCGCGATGAACCCCTTATCATTTGCATACAACTGTTAGCACTCCACTAAAATTATGGCCCTAAATAAGGGGTAAAATAGTAGAGATATGCATTCAGCAGTTTAGTTTACTGCTGAATGTGGAAGTAGCAGGTTGCTTTCGGTATTAGGCTCTTTTCGGAGCGGAATATCCTCTTGTGCAAGTGAAACACACAAAGATCTGTGCAAATCCATATCTTCACTTGAACAAGAGGATATTTGGCTATGAAAAGAGACAAATAAAGAAAGCAGCCTTTTACTTCCGCATTCGGAACACATCTCTACTATTTATGTTTACCTTTTATTTGAAACTGCTGAATGCACATCTCTTTAAAATAGTACCTATGTTTCTATTTTGAAAATAAGAATTCTGAGAAACTTGTTTAAAGACTATAATTCAGGAATAGGCCTAAAATTACCCTTTCCTGAGACAATGGGAAAAAAATACCCTGGCCTTGCTCCAATACTGGAACTATTATAGTCATAGGTTTCAGATCGAGAACTGACCGAGATAAAGCTTTTGCTTACACAAGATCCTTTAGAAAATGAAACACAAGACACCTTTCTTGAATAGGCCTTGATTTGAGACCTATTGTGAAATCCTGGGAAACTATGTTTAGAACCCAGAGATGGAAAGACAGTGACCAGATCTTCTGAAAAAAGGCCTAACCTTTTCCCATACCTTCATGCTGATTTGAAAGAGGAAGACGGTTCTAGATTGCTTGGCTTTGTTCCAACTGGTATTAAATTTACAGGTTATTGTAAGGAGGAGGAATATTTTAGGCTCTTGGATTAATAAAAGGAATGAAAATTTACTATTTCTTCTATTTTCCCCTTGGACATGATGTTCTGAGGGAGAAAAGGTAATTTTCCGCCAGCCAAAGTGGAACGGATAGTTCTTGGAAAGGAGAGATAAAACTCTATCTCTGGAAACCATGATTGCTGACTATGACTTAAACCAAAAAGTACTGATCACCACTGTTAAAAAACAAAATTTATGCTTACCTGATAAATTTCGTTCTTTCCTGATATGGAGAGTCCACGACATCATCACTTACTAGTGGGAATATCACTCCTGGCTAGCAGGAGGAGGCAAAGAGCACCACAGCAAAGCTGTTAAGTGCCACTCCCCTACCCACAATCCCCAGTCATTCGACCTAAGGGAAATGGGAAAGGAATAACACAAAGGTGTAGAGGTGCCTGAGGTATAGTCAAAAATAACTGTCTTAATAAAGAGTGGGGTCGTGGACTCTCCATATCTGGAAAGAAATACATTTATCAGGTAAGCATACATTTCTTTTTTCTTTCCTAATATATGGAGAGTCCACAACGTCATCAATTACGAGTGGGAACCAATACGCAAGCTAGGGGACTCAGATGACTAGGGAGGGAGAACAAGACAGGCAGACCTAAACAGAAGCCACCACCGCTTGAAGAACCTATCTCCCAAAAGAGGCCTCAGCCGAGGCAAAAGTATTAAATTTGGAAAATTTGGAAAAAGTATGCAGAGAGGACAAAGTTGCAGCCTTGCAAATCTGTTCCACAGAAGCTTCATTTTTGAAAGCCCAAGAAGAGGAGACAGCCCTAGTGGAATGAGCTGTAATTCTTTCAGAAGGCTGCTGTCCAGCTGTCTCATAAGCAAAACAAATCATACTTCTCAACCAGAGGGAAAGAGAAGTATCCTTCTGACCCTTACGCTTTCCTGAGAAACAAACAAACAGGGCAGAAGACTGGCAAAAATCCTTAGCCGCCTGTAGGTAGAATTTTAGAGCATGCACAACATCCAAGTTGTGCAACAGACGTTTTTTATGAGGAGGATTGGGACAGAGAGAAGGAACAACAATTTCCTGATTAATATTTCTATCCGAAACCACTTTAGGAAGAAACCCCAATTTAGTACGAAGAACCGCATTATCCGCATGAAAGATAAGGTAAGGCGAATCACACAGCAAAGTCGAGAGTTACGAAACTCTCCGAGCAGAAGAGATAGCAATAAGAAACAAAACCTTCCAAGATAGCAACTTAATATCTATGGAATGCATTGGCTCAAACAGAGCCTGCTGCAAAACTTTAAGAACAAGATTAAGGCTCCAAGGAGGAGCAACAGGCTTAAAAACAGGCCTGATTCTGACCAGAATCAAAAAGATTGAACATCTGGCACATCCGCCAGATACTTGTGTAACAAAATAGATAATGCAGAAATCTGACCCTTCAGAGTACTGACTGACAAACCCTTCTCCAGACCTTCCTGGAGAAAAGAAAAATTCTAGGAATCCTGACCCTACTCTAAGAGTAGCACTTGGATTCACACCAATAAAGATATTTACACCACATCTTATGATAAATATTTCTAGTAACAGGCTTGCAAGCCTAAATCAGGGTCTCAATGACCGACTCATAAAAACCACGCTTAGATAGAACTAAATGTTCAATCTCCAAGCAGTCAGCTTCAGAAAAACGAGATTTGGATGAGGGAATGGACCCTGAGTCAGAAGGTCCTTCCTCAGAGGCAACCTCCAAGGTGGAAGAGATGACATCTTCACTAGGTCTGCATACCAGATCCTGTGAGGCCATGCAGGAGCTATTAGAATTACCGACACTCTCTCCTGATTGATATGAGCAATGACTCGTGGAAGGAGAGCAAACGGAGGAAACAGATATTCTAGACTGAAATCCCAAACGTCTATCAGGGCAGCCTGCGGATCTCTTGACCTTGAACCATACCTTGGGAAGCTTGGCGTTCTGCTGAGAGCCACCAAATCCAACTACGGCACCCCCTACTTGAGGGTTAACCATTGATACTACTGCAGCTGAAAGCTACTGCTTGCTGAGCCTATTCATACTCTTCAACCTAAGAGCGTGTAACTACTTACCTTTGCAAAGAGGATTTGACTGCTAAACTTTACCTCTCTTTTCACTGAGGATCACTTCAGGGAACTTTAATTACTTCAGTGCTTTGGAGAATAAACTTGTATTTGCAGAACTCTGAATACTATCTGCTTCAACCTCTGTTACGTACCGACGTCATTCAGCCTCGCTTTGGTGCGAATCACTTCTGCAGAGGCTCCTCACTCGCTGCCCTGAACGCTGCACAACTCTGCAAGCAGAAAGCCCTTGAGAAGGGTGAAACGCGTAGAAACTGTGCATATTGTGAAGACAAGGATTTGATTTGCAGACCTCACAACGGTATCACATCTTCAGACCACTGAGCCAGTTGAAAAGATAACTGGTGAGAAAGTTCCGATATATCTGCGTACTGTTGTACTGAAGGGCAGAGTGTGGATTTCACCAGCCGGAGTAAAGAACCACAAAGTTTCTCTATACTTGCGCAAGTATCATCTGGTAACCGGGTGACGTCACACGCACAGCGTGGAAAGACCCGGACGAAGGGAGCACATTGGTGCAGTATCACATAGGAGGAGGATTATCGGAGCTCACAATCCTTGGTCGAGAGGTGAGGTAAGAGAGCCCCCGAGGTGGAGAAGGCTCACAGAATTAAGTCTAATATCACTGAAGTGCAAAGAGTGTATTTTTTCCATAACCGGACACAATAAAAGTTGTTTTGAGAGCAAGAGGGGCTAATAATACGTTACCTGAAAAAAGCCTGAGTGCTATTGGGACTGTTTATGTGTATAATACAGGATCGCTAACGCTGCACATCTTAAGAACACTGTTCAAAACTTTTTGGTTTATGATAACCGGTTTTAATATCATTTCTATCAAATAATTGGCTTCTTATACTATCGATTTAATGGTTTATGATTTAATGGTGTATTATCACAAATGTTAATATCATATTGACTTATCCCAAGCAATATTAATTAATCCAATTACGATTAGATGAATTGTTAGTTTTAAGAGTGAATGAATGTGGAATGCCTGATATAAAAAAAAAATTATGCAGTTATTTTATGTGCAATTATGAAATTAATAAATATATTAATTTTTAGATGTATGGTTTGACTAATTTCTGAGAAACTCTTTGAAAACATAGGCACTATCTAAGAAAGTAACATTTATTTAAAGGAATATCCCTCTTTTTTATAAATACTTAAATAAGATAAATTATAGTCTATCTTCAGCTGGGCAACCTTAGAAGCATTTTTAAGGCTAGTATATTTGCCATTCTTTTCAATAAAAACCCACAGCTATTTAGCGCCATCTGTATACTTTTAGATTTTCCATTACTTTAATAACTACCTAGGAAGGAGGTAGTAATTTCAGGGTAGGGTAGGTGGGTAGAGTTTTAAGCGCTGTACTACATATATACTTTTTACTGAGTAACCTGGAGAACACCTCAGGATGGAGAGCCCACTCCCGGGATGAAATGTCTGTCCGCTCAGAAAATCCGAGCCCACTCCTGGAATATTGATGGCAGATAGACAGCAATTGTGAGCTTCCTCCCACTGAACAATCAGAGTCACTACCTTCATGGCTAAGGAACTCCGAGTTCCTCCCTGGTAGTTGATGTAAGCCACTACAGTGATGCTGTCTGACTGGAACCTGATAAACCAGGCTAAGAACAACTGAGGCCAAGCCATCAAGGCAACTCCAAGATGTTTATGGGGAGAACAGACTTCTCCCGAGTCCATAGTCCCTGCACCTTTAACGAGTCCCAGACTGCTCTCCAGCCCAGCAGGCTGGCATCCGTGGTCACAATCACCCAGGAAGGTCTCCTCGGAAGCATGTGCCCAGAGACAGATGCTACTGAGAAAGCCACCAAGGGAGAGAGTCTCTTGTTGACTGATCTAGATCTATCCTTAGACAGATCCGAATGGTCTCCGTTCCATTGTCTGAGCATGCATAACTGCAGAGATCTGAAATGGAATGATGTCCATGGAAGCAACCATCAGACCAATAACCTCTATACATTGAGCCACTGATGGCCGAACAGAAGACTGCAGAGAGAGGCAAGAACATTTTTGGATTTTCTGACCCCTGTCAGAAATATTTTCATAGATAGGGAATCTATTATGGTCCCTATGAAAACTACCCTTGTAGCTGGAACAAGGAAACTCTTTTCCAGATTCACTTTCCATCCATGGGAACGTAGAAAAGACAACAAGATCTCTGTATGAGAGTTTGCTTGTTGAAAAGATGGCACCTGAACCAATATGTCGTCCAGGTATGGCGCTACAGCAATTCCCCAAGACCTGATTACTGCCAAGAGAGCCCCCAGAACCTTTGAGAAAATTCTGGGAGCTGTGGCAAGGCCAAATGGAAGAGCCACAAACTGAAAGTGTTTTTCTGGAAAGGCGAATCTCAGGAACTTGTGATGACCCCTGTGAATGGGCACATGAAGATACGCATCCTTCAGGTCTATGGTCGTCATGAACTGAACCTCTTGGACTAAAGGAAGATTGGAACGAATAGTATCCATTTTGAAGGATGGTACTCTGAGAAACTTGTTTAGACACTTCAGGTCTAGAATGGGTTAGAAAGTTCCATATTTCTTGGGAACCACAAACAGATTTGAATAGAAACCTAGGCCTTGTTCCTGTAGTGGAACTGGAACTATCACTCCCAGATACTGAACACATTTCAAGAACGCCTCTCTTTTTATCTAGTCTGCAGATAATCTTGAAAGGTGGAACCTGCCCCTGGAAGGAAAGGTCTTGAATTCTAATTTGTAACCCTGAGATACTATGTCCACAGCCCAGGGATCTGGGACATCTTGTATCCATGCTTGATAAAACTGAGAAAGTCTTCCCCCAACTTGATCCTATCCCGGACCGTGGGCAAACCCTTCATGCTGATTTCTCAGCTGCAAGTTTCTTTGATTACTTCCCCTTGTTCCAAGACTGATTGGGTTTCCAAGAAGACTTGGACTGTTCCTGCTTGGAAGAGGAAGGGGAAGACTTTCCTCTGAAGTTACGAAAGGAAGAAAAATTACTCTGACGACCTTTAGGGCTATTCTTTTTGTCTTGTGGAAGAAAAGCCCTCTTTTCCACCCGTAATATCAGAAATTACTTCTGCCAGACCAGGTCCAAACAAGGTCTTACCATTGTAAGGAATCGCCAGCAGCTTGGACTTAGAGGAAACATCGGCTGACCAAGATTTCAGCCACAATGCTCGCTAGCACAGTGAAGCCAGATTATTTTGGTTCCCAATTTAATAACCTGCATAGAAGTGACGGTAATAAAAGAATTGGCTAGCTTAATAGTCTTAATCCTGTCTAGGATCTCCTCTAAGGGAGTCTCTGCCTGAAGAGAATCAGACAAGGCGTCAAACCAATAGGCTGCCGCACTTGTCACAGTGGCAATACACACTGCAGGTTGCCTTTGGAGACCTTGATGAACATACATTTTCTTCAAATAAGCCTCCAGCTTTTTATCCATTGGATCCTCAAAGGAGCAGCTATCCTCAATAGGAATAGTAGTCCTTCTACTTTATGCACCGTTTGCCATGACTCTTTAATGAAATCAGCGACAGGAAACATCTTTTTAAAGACAGGAGACGGGGAAAAAAAGTATCCCTAGCTTCTCCCATTCCTGTGCTATAATCTCTGTAGCACGGTCTGGCACAGGAAACACCTCCACAGAGAAAGGAACATCAAAGTATTTATTAAGTTTACTTGATTTCTTAGGATTAACAACAACAGAAGTATCAAAGTTGTCCAAGGTAGCCAAAAACTCCTTTAACGGTACACAAAGGTGTTCAAGCTTAAATCTGAAGGATACAACTTCAGCATCAGAGGAAGGAATTATACTCTACGAATCTGAGATTTCACCCTCAGAAGCCACCAACGTATCTTCCTCATCAGAATTATGAGGAAGAGCAACTTGGGTAGCAGAAACCTTACTATCTGAGTCTCTAAATTTCCTCTTGCGTTTCCCTTGTAGCAAAGAAATGGTAGCTAATACCGCAGATACTGCAGAAGATACCTGGGCAGCAATTTCTGCTTGCAAAAAAAACGCAGGGCACTGCATGTGACACAATTAAGGCTTGGGACATTTGAGGAGAAGGCTGGCCTGAAAAGCCTCATCCTGAGAGACGGTTGGCTCAGAAACAAAGAGTTTATCTTTATGCTTTAAAGTCCTCTCTATACATGAGGAACAAAACTGCAAAGGAGGTACAAGTTGATTATCTAAACATAGTAGACACATGTTCAAGGGGACAGATTCATCTTCCATGTTTAGGAAAGGAGATGGCAAAAATAAACAAGTCAGAAAAAAATATATATATATTTTTTTAATACTGTCTCTTTAAGAAATCAGTAGAACGGGAAAACTTTTTACATAGGCAACCCGTGCCCTCTGCTTAGAGCAAAAGTTCCCAATACACTCAAGAAGTCTGCTAAATAATCATTTAGTTTCACTTTAAAACGTCTCTAAAATGAGCCTCTATACCTCAGCTTGCACTGAGGTGCGTACCTGCCCCCTCCGATAGTCTCAACAAACAAGGACGACGTCCAGACCCAACCGGTCTCACAGTTGCTTCCACCGCTCAGAAAGCTGCGCAACAAATATTAGGTGTGCTTTAGGACAGACAAAGTTAGTCAAAATGAAAACGAGATTGGAAGCGTGTTTAACACAGAGTGAAAACCGTACCGCCAAATAACTCCAAGAATAAAATAATTAAAGTGCTAATGGACAATTTGCCATAAAAGAGTAACCACCATAGAGGGATAACTCCTTAATGTTTCAGTCATCAAAGAGGGTTAATACCTTCCTGACTATGGAAGAGGTTAACCCCTTAAGTCTCCGCCGTCACATACAATAAAGTGCCTGCTCACTGCCAAACCAATCCTCCATTAAGGATTTGTGTGTCCCATAAAAACCAATGCAGATGTTAGAGTTTTTTCCATAACCCCTTCAGTGCCAGCATCCTAGCCCCAAAAGACAAAAGGAACTTACCTGCACATCTAGCTGTCTGGCACAGTATGAAAGGACGCCATTTCTTACAGAGACCTGTGGAAAGAAGAAAGAACAGAGTAAGATTACTCTGGCTTTCTATAATAGGGCAGCAACATGTTAGGAAAACGCAGCGAGGCCCACCTCACAAGTTCCTAACTGCTTTAAAGCCACCACTGCCCTACTGAAGAGACTAACGTGGAGTACGGCTAGACCCAAAAATCTAGCTTGAAGTGAAGAAATTCAATTTTCTTCAGACACCAAAACTTCACCTCCTCCATGCACCAAGGCAAAGAGAATGACTGGGGTTTGTGCAAGGGGAGTGATACTTAACAGCTTGTCTGTGGTGCTCTTTGCCTCCTCCTGCTGGCCATGAGTGATAATCCCAACAGTAATTTATGAAGTCGTGGGCTCACTATATCTTAGGAAAGAAAAAGGGTCGCAAATGCAGTGAGCTACTGATGGAAAAAGAAGCAGGATACCAGGACAGACACACCTTCTGGAGTTTATTCTGCATGATTCCACCAGCAATAAACACATTAGGATAGATGTACAGTTAAAAAGACCATAAGTAAAAAAGCCTGCACAAAAAAACAACAACATGATAAGAGAAAATTAAGACCCCCTAAACACTGATTACCATCAACAATGCTCCTAGAACCTTTTTTAAAAAAAGGATCTGCAGCCAAATCAAACAGAAAGACAACAACAAACAGTGAACATCTAAGAATGCCAACCAGACCAAAGAAAACAGAATTTATGCTTACCTGACAAATTACTTTCTCTTACGGTGTATCCAGTCCACGGATTCATCCTTACTTGTTAGATATTCTCATTCCCTACAGGAAGTGGCAAAGAGAGCACACAGCAGAGCTGTCCATATAGCTCCCCCTCAGGCTCCGCCCCCCAGTCATTCGACCGACGGTTAGGAGAAAAAGGAGAAACCATAGGGTGCAGTGGTGACTGTAGTTTTAAATATAATTTTTTTTATCCTGACTTAAAAGCCAGGGCGGGCCGTGGACTGGATACACCGTAAGAGAAAGTAATTTATCAGGTAAGCATAAATTCTGTTTTCTCTTACAAGGTGTATCCAGTCCACGGATTCATCCTTACTTGTGGGATACCAATACCAAAGCTTTAGGACACGGATGAAGGGAGGGAACAAGTCAGGTAACCTAAACGGAAGGCACCACTGCTGGCAAAACCTTTCTCCCAAAAATAGCCTCCGAAGAAGCAAAAGTATTGAATTTGTAAAATTTGGCAAAAGTATGCAGTGAAGACCACGTTGCTGCCTTACAAATCTGTTCAACAGAAGCCTCATTCTTGAAGGCCCAAGTGGAAGCCACAGCTCTGTTGGAATGAGCTGTAATTCGTTCAGGAGGCTGCTGTCCAGCAGTCTCATAAGCCAATCGGATGATGCATTTCAACCAGAAGGAAAGAGAGGTAGCCGAAGCTTTTTGTCCTCTCCTCTTACCAGCATAGACAACAAACAAAGATGATGTTTGTCTGAAATCCTTAGTTGCTTGTAAATAGAATTTCAAAGCACGAACCACATCAAGATTGTGTAAAAGCCGTTCCTTCTTAGAAGCTGGTTTAGGACACAGAGAAGGAACAATGATTTCCTGGTTAATGTTCTTATTAGAAACTACTTTAGGAAGAAAACCAGGTTTGGTACGCAAAACTACCTTATCTGCATGGAACACCAGATAGGGTGAATTACACTGCAAAGCAGACAATTCAGAAACTCTTCGAGCAGAAGATATAGCTACCAAAAACAAAACTTTCCAAGATAAGAACTTAATATCTATGGAATGTAAAAGGTTCAAACGGAACCCCTTGAAGAACTGAAAAAACTAAATTTAGACTCCATGGAGGAGCCACAGGTTTATAGACAGGCTTGATTCTGACTAACTCCTGTACAAACGCTTGAACATCTGGTACTGCTGCCAGACGTTTGTGTAAAAATATCGACAGAGCGGATATCTGCCCCTTTAAGGAACTAGCTGATAAACCTTTCTCCAATCCTTCTTGGAGAAAAGACAATATTCTTGGAATCCTAATTTTACTCCACGAGTAACCCTTGGATTCACACCAACAAAGATATTTTCGCCATATCTTATGGTAAATTTTCCTGGTGACAGGTTTTCTAGCTTGGATCAGAGTATCTATGACTTATTCAGAGAACCCACGCTTGGATAAGATTAAGCGTTCAATCTCCAAGCAGTCAGCTGCAGAGAAACTAGATTTGGATGCTTGAATGGACCCTGAATTAGAAGATCCTGCCTCATTGGCAGTGTCCATGGTAGGACAGATGACATGTCCACTAGGTCTGCATACCAAGTCCTGCGTGGCCACGCAGGCGCTATCAGAATTACTGAGGCCTTCTCCTGTTTGATTCTGGCTACCAGCCGAGGGAGAAGAGGAAACGGTGGAAAGACATAGGCCAGCTTGAAGGACCAAGGCGCTACTAGAGCATCTATCAATGCCGCCTTGGGGTCCCTGGACCTGGATCCGTAAAGAGGATGTTTGGTGTTCTGACGGGACGCCATCAGATCCAACTCTGGAATGCCCCATAGCTGAGTCAGCTGAGCAAACGCATCCTTTAAATCCACGGTAGTCATATACTGACCTTCCTGGATCATCGGTAAGATTGTCCGAATGGTCTCCATCTTCAAGGATGGAAGTCTGAGGAATTTGTTTAGAATTTTTAGATCCAGGATTGGTCTGAAAGTTCCTTCCTTTTTGGGAACCACAAACAGGTTTGAGTTAAAACCCAGTCCTGGTTCTGTAATTGGGACTGGATATATCACTCCCATCTTGATTAGATCTTCTACACAGCGTAAGAACGCCTCTTTCTTTGTCGTGTCTGAAGACAGACGAGAAATGTGGAACCTTCCCCTTGGAGGAGAGTCCTTGAATTCTAGAAGGTATCCCTAAACAACTATCTCTAATGCCCAGGGATCGTGAACATCTCTTGCCCAAGCCTGAGCAAAGAGAGAGAGTCTGACCCCTACCAGATCCGGTCCCGGATCAGGGGCTACCCCTTCATGCTGTCTTAGTAGCAGCTGCAGGCTTCTTGGCCTGTTTACCCTTGTTCCAGCCCTGCATAGGCTTCCAGGTTGCCTTGGGCTGTGGGGAGTTACCCTCTTGCTTTGCGGTCGCAGAGGTTGAAGTAGGACCGCTCCTGAAGTTGCGAAAGGAACGAAAATTAGCCTTGTTTTTAGCCTTAAACAGCCTATCTTGAGGGAGGGCATGGCCCTTTCCCCCAGTGATATCCGAAATAATCTCTTTCAATTCGGGCCCGAAAAGGGTCTTTCCCTTGAAAGGAATATTCAATAACTTAGTCTTAGATGACACATCAGCCGACCATGATTTAAGCCAAAGCGCTCTGCGCGCCATGATGGCAAAACCAGAATTTTTCGCCGCTAGCTTCTTTAAAAGCACAACTGTCTTCAATTGGTATGGTTGTGCGCTTGGCTAATGTTGAAACTTCCCCCTCTACCTTAGGGACCGTCTGCCATGCGTCCCGCCTGGGATCCGTTATGGGGAACATTTTCTTAAAGATAGAGGGGGGGGGGACAAAGGGTACACCTGGTCTCTCTCATTCCCTATCCACAATATCCGCCACCCTCTTCGGGATCGGAAACGCATCAGTGTATACAGGGACTTCTAGATATCTGTCCATTTTACACAATTTCTCTGGGACCACCATGGGGTCGCAATCATCCAGCGTAGCTAATACCTCCTTAAGCAGCACGCGGAGGTGTTCCAGCTTAAATTTTAATGCTAAGGAATCTGATTCTGCCCGCTGAGAAACCTTTCCTGTATCAGAAATTTCTCCCTCGGACAACCCATCCCTCACTGTCCCTTCAGAGCGTTGTGAGGGTACAACAGATAAATCCTCCAAAGCTTCTGATTGCTCATACTCTGTTCTTAAGACCGAGCTATCACGCTTTTTAGGAAAAACTGGCAGTTTGGATAAAAATGCCGCAAGGGAATTATCCATGACGGCTGCTAATGGTTGTAATGTAATAGGGGCCAGCACGCTAGAGGTACTAGGCATCGCTTGCGCGGGCGTAACTGGTGTCGACACATGGGGAGAGGAAGGTGGGCTATCCTCATTACCTTCTGTTAAAGAATCATCTTGGGATACATTTATAAGTGAAACATCGTGATCTTTAAAATGCTTAGACACATTAGCACACTTAAAACACAAATGTAAGGGGGGTTCCAACATGGCTACTAAACACATAGAGCAACGTCTATCTGTAGGCTCAGACATGTTAAACAGACTTAGACAGCACTTAAATACAGAAAAAAACAATTTTCAAAAAAACAGTACTGTGCCTTTAAATAATAAAAAGCGCACACTTTTTTACTAAATCTCCAAAATTAACCCGATCTTTATGAAATTTTCACCATATGATCCTAATGCTTTGAAATGATTGCGCAGAGAATTTCTGTCAATTAACCCCTTAATGGCCAAACTGGAGCAAAGTAAAGCTGGCAACCGGTTAGCAAACTACAGCACCATGCCACAGCAATCTGCTGTGGCCCTACCTTCCTTGGGGATTAGTTTTGATCGAAAGTAAGCCTCTATGAAGTCCTCAAGTAATCTTTGGACCCTCCACATGAAGCTGCATGAAGCTGTCTGCAATAACAACTGTGCAATTGAGGCTTGAAATTTAGGCCCCCTCCTTCTCCACTCTGGAGTTGTGGGGCCTTCACAAGCCTAAATAGGTGTCTAAATATATGCCATGTGGAAAAAAAACCCATAAAACGTTCCCAATGAAATAAAAACTTGTAAAAAGATCAGATTTTTGTTATAAAATAATCGATTGCCCCTTAACAGTGTCCACCAGTGTTTTGAGCCCTTTTAAATAAGCCTTCCTTCTATACTAAGTCTCAGAATATGGCTTACCTTTCCCACATGGGGATTCATGTCAGTCTTCTAGCATTACTAAGTCTTGACTAGAATAAAATGACTGAAACATACCTTATAGCAGTTAAGCCTGCAAACTGTTCCCCCCAACTGAAATGTTCTGGTACTCCCCAGTCCTGTGTGGGAACAGCAATGGATTTTAGTTACAACATGCTAAAATCGTTTTCCTCTCAGCAGAAATCTTCATCACTTTCTGCCACAGAGTAAATAGTACAAACCGGCACTATTTAAAAATAACAAACTCTTGATTGAAGAAATAAAAACTACAAATCTAACACCACATTCACTTTACCCTCCCGTGGAGATGCTACTTGTTAGAGCGGCAAAGAGAATGACTGGGGGGGGGGCGGAGCCTGAGGGGGAGCTATATGGACAGCTCTGCTGTGTGCTCTCTTTGCCACTTCCTGTAGGGAATGAGAATATCCCACAAGTAAGGATGAATCCGTGGACTGGATACACCTTGTAAGAGAAAGGTAATCCTAATGGATAAGGATGTGCAGGTATAGGTCCAAATACAAACTGCTTCCAATTCGAGACCAAGTACCCTTATAATACAGTCCAGAATTCTTAAGCCTAAAATAAACAGAAAAAAAAAACTTTGGTCTATGGAATAAAGATCTAGTTTAGCCCTGAGACAAAAACAGGGGCAACCAATACCACAGATACTGATAAAAACCTGTTAAGAAAAGCAGAGGCTGCATTTACTAAAACATTTACAAAGTGAAAACACATAATATATTACTATTAAAAATATACATGGTAAAAATTAAGCATCTACAAAGAGATTTCCCCTAAAGGATCTTCTTGCTACACTGAGAACTGTAAAAATAAAAATTCTGTAAAAGTCCTGTTAGACTGTGTTAGGAATTTAAACACGCAGAGTAAAATATATATATATATATATATATATATATATATATATATATATACACACAGGGAGTGCAGAATTATTAGGCAAATGAGTATTTTGACCACATCATCCTCTTTATGCATGCTGTCTTACTCCAAGCTGTATAGCTGAAAGCCTACTACCAATTAAGCATATTAGGTGATGTGCATCTCTGTAATGAGAAGGGGTGTGGTCTAATGACATCAACACCCTATATCAGGTGTGCATAATTATTAGGCAACTTCCTTTCCTTTGGCAAAATGGGTCAAAAGAAGGACTTGACAGGCTCAGAAAAGTCAAAAATAGTGAGATATCTTGCAGAGGGATGCAGCACTCTTAAAATTGCAAAGCTTCTGAAGCGTGATCATCGAACAATCAAGCGTTTCATTCAAAATAGTCAACAGGGTCGCAAGAAGCGTGTGGAAAAACCAAGGCGCAAAATAACTGCCCATGAACTGAGAAAAGTCAAGCGTGCAGCTGCCAAGATGCCACTTGCCACCAGTTTGGCCATATTTCAGAGCTGCAACATCACTGGAGTGCCCAAAAGCACAAGGTGTGCAATACTCAGAGACATGGCCAAGGTAAGAAAGGCTGAAAGACGACCACCACTGAACAAGACACACAAGCTGAAACGTCAAGACTGGGCCAAGAAATATCTCAAGACTGATTTTTCTAAGGTTTTATGGACTGATGAAATGAGAGTGAGTCTTGATGGCCAGATGGATGGGCCGTGGCTGGATTGGTAAAGGGCAGAGAGCTCCAGTCCGACTCAGACGCCAGCAAGGTGGAGGTGGAGTACTGGTTTGGGCTGGTATCATCAAAGATGAGCTTGTGGGGCCTTTTCGGGTTGAGGATGGAGTCAAGCTCAACTCCCAGTCCTACTGCCAGTTTCTGGAAGACACCTTCTTCAAGCAGTGGTACAGGAAGAAGTCTGCATCCTTCAAGAAAAACATGATTTTCATGCAGGACAATGCTCCATCACACGCGTCCAAGTACTCCACAGCGTGGCTGGCAAGAAAGGGTATAAAAGAAGAAAATCTAATGACATGGCCTCCTTGTTCACCTGATCTGAACCCCATTGAGAACCTGTGATCCATCATCAAATGTGAGATTTACAAGGAGGGAAAACAGTACACCTCGCTGAACAGTGTCTGGGAGGCTGTGGTTGCTGCTGCACGCAATGTTGATGGTGAACAGATCAAAACACTGACAGAATCCATGGATGAAAGGTGGCTATATTCGTCACTGATTTGTTTTTGTTTTGTTTTTGAATGTCAGAAATGTATATTTGTGAATGTTGAGATGTTATATTGGTTTCACTGGTAAAAATAAATAATTGAAATGGGTATATATTTGTTTTTTGTTAAGTTGCCTAATAATTATACACAGTAATAGTCACCTGCACACACAGATATCCCCCTAAAATAGCTATAACTAAAAACAAACTAAAAACTACTTCCAAAACTATTCAGCTTTGATATTAATGAGTTTTTTGGGTTCATTGAGAACATGGTTGTTGTTCAATAATAAAATTAATCCTCAAAAATACAACTTGCCTAATAATTCTGCACTCCCTGTATATATATATTTATATATATATATATATATATATATATATACATACATAGGCACGGAAAATATTGTGTACACTAAATAATAGTATAGGACATAAAATATCTTCAATGCTACCAAGACACAAAGGTTTACATATAAAGAAACAATATGTGAACTGCTGTACATGCAGTAGACATATACAACCTAATAGGAATTGTATATAAAACCATATTTTCCTGTACACACCTATTATATACATATATATATATGTATATATATATATATATATATATATATATATATATATATATACATACATATACATATATATAAAAATACACACACACACACATATATATATATATATATATATATATATATATAGGAATGCACATGAAAAAATATATGTATTTGTAGTCTAGAAAAAACATATACAGATTCTCATATTAGTAATGAATATAAATGTAATATTAATCTGGATAATCATACAGTAAGTGAAATAAATATAATGCTATAACTCTATAGTAAATAAGCATTTCCTTACTCACTTAAAAATAAACAGCATATTATATACTGTATACTTATATATAATCTTCATAATTGCAAATAGGTATTATTATTATTCTTTTTCTTTCATGTAATTAGCAAGAGTCCATGAGCTAGTGACGTATGGGATATACATTCCTACCAGGAGGGGCAAAGTTTCCCAAACCTCAAAATGCCTATAAATACACCCCTCACCACACCCACAATTCAGTTTTACAAACTTTGCCTCCGATGGAGGTGGTGAAGTAAGTTTGTGCTAGATTCTACGTTGATATGCGCTCCGCAGCAAGTTGGAGCCCGGTTTTCCTCTCAGCGTGCAGTGAATGTCAGAGGGATGTGAGGAGAGTATTGCCTATTTGAATGCAGTGATCTCCTTCTACGGGGTCTATTTCATAGGTTCTCTGTTATCGGTCGTAGAGATTCATCTCTTACCTCCCTTTTCAGATCGATGATATACTCTTATATATACCATTACCTCTGCTGATTCTCGTTTCAGTACTGGTTTGGCTTTCTACAAACATGTAGATGAGTGTCCTGGGGTAAGTAAATCTTATTTTCTGTGACACTCTAAGCTATGGTTGGGCACTTTGTTTATAAAGTTCTAAATATATGTATTCAAACATTTATTTGCCTTGACTCAGAATGTTCAACTTTCCTTATTTTCAGACAGTCAGTTTCATATTTGGGATAATGCATTTGATTTAATCATTTTTTCTTACCTTCAAAAATTTGACTCTTCCCTGTGGGCTGTTAGGCTCGCGGGGGCTGAAAATGCTTAATTTTATTGCGTCATTCTTGGCGCGGACTTTTTTGGCGCAAAAAATTTGTTTCCGTTTCCGGCGTCATACGTGTCGCCGGAAGTTGCGTCATTTTTTGACGTTATTTTGCGCCAAAAATGTCGGTGTTCCGGATGTGGCGTCATTTTGGCGCCAAAAAGCATTTAGGCGCCAAATAATGTGGGCGTCTTATTGGCGCGAAAAATATGGGCGTCGCTTTTGTCTCCACATTATTTAAGTCTCATTTTTCATTGCTTCTGGTTGCTAGAAGCTTATTCTTTGGCATTTTTTCCCATTCCTGAAACTGTCATTTAAGGAATTTGATCAATTTTGCTTTATATATATGTTGTTTTTTCTCTTACATATTGCAAGATGTCTCACGTTGCATCTGAGTCAGAAGATACTACAGGAAAATCGCTGTCTAGTGCTGGATCTACCAAAGCTAAGTGTATCTGCTGTAAACTTTTGGTAGCTATTCCTCCAGCTGTTGTTTGTATTGATTGTCATGACAAACTTGTTAAAGCAGATAATATTTCCTTTAGTAAAGTACCATTGCCTGTTGCAGTTCCTTCAACATCTAAGGTGCAGAATGTTCCTGATAATATAAGAGATTTTGTTTCTGAATCCATAAAGAAGGCTATGTCTGTTATTTCTCCTTCTAGTAAACGTAAAAAATCTTTTAAAACTTCTCTCCCTACAGATGAATTTTTAAATGAACATCATCATTCTGATTCTGATGACTCTTCTGGTTCAGAGGATTCTGTCTCAGAGGTTGATGCTGATAAATCTTCATATTTATTTAAAATGGAATTTATTCGTTCTTTACTTAAAGAAGTACTAATTGCTTTAGAAATAGAGGATTCTGGTCCTCTTGATACTAATTCTAAACGTTTGGATAAGGTATTTAAAGCTCCTGTGGTTATTCCAGAAGTTTTTCCTGTTCCTAATGCTATTTCTGCAGTAATTTCCAAAGAATGGGATAAATTGGGTAATTCATTTACTCCTTCTAAACGTTTTAAGCGATTATATCCTGTGCCGTCTGACAGATTAGAATTTTGGGACAAAATCCCTAAAGTTGATGGGGCTATTTCTACCCTTGCTAAACGTACTACTATTCCTACGTCAGATGGTACTTCGTTTAAGGATCCTTTAGATAGGAAAATTGAATCCTTTCTAAGAAAAGCTTATCTGTGTTCAGGTAATCTTCTTAGACCTGCTATATCTTTGGCTGATGTTGCTGCAGCTTCAACTTTCTGGTTGGAAACTTTAGCGCAACAAGTAACACATCATGATTCTCATGATATTATTATTCTTCTACAGCATGCTAATAATTTTATCTGTGATGCCATTTTTGATATTATCAGAGTTGATGTCAGGTTTATGTCTCTAGCTATTTTAGCTAGAAGAGCTTTATGGCTTAAAACTTGGAATGCTGATATGGCTTCTAAATCAACTTTACTTTCCATTTCTTTCCAGGGTAACAAATTATTTGGTTCTCAGTTGGATTCCATTATTTCAACTGTTACTGGTGGGAAAGGAACTTTTTTACCACAGGATAAAAAATCTAAAGGTAAAAGCAGGGCTATTAATCGTTTTCGTTCCTTTCGTTTCAACAAAGAACAAAAGCCTGATCCTTCATCCTCAGGAGCAGTTTCAGTTTGGAAACCATCTCCAGTCTGGAATAAATCCAAGCCAGCTAGAAAGGCAAAGCCTGCTTCTAAGTCCACATGAAGGTGCGGCCCTCATTCCAGCTCAGCTGGTAGGGGGCAGGTTACGTTTTTTCAAGGAAATTTGGATCAATTCTGTTCACAATCTTTGGATTCAGAGCATTGTTTCAGAAGGGTACAGAATTGGTTTCAAGATGAGACCTCCTGCAAAGAGATTTTTTCTTTCCCGTGTCCCAGTAAATCCAGTAAAAGCTCAAGCATTTCTGAAATGTGTTTCAGATCTAGAGTTGACTGGAGTAATTATGCCAGTTCCAGTTCCGGAACAGGGGATGGGGTTTTATTCAAATCTCTTCATTGTACCAAAGAAGGAGAATTCCTTCAGACCAGTTCTGGATCTAAAAATATTGAATCGTTATGTAAGAATACCAACGTTCAAGATGGTAACTGTAAGGACTATCTTGCCTTTTGTTCAGCAAGGGAATTATATGTCCACAATAGATTTACAGGATGCATATCTGCATATTCCGATTCATCCAGATCATTATCAGTTCCTGAGATTCTTTTTTCTGGACAAGCATTATCAGTTTGTGGCTCTGCCGTTTGGCCTAGCTACAGCTCCAAGAATTTTTACAAAGGTTCTCGGTGCCCTTCTGTCTGTAATCAGAGAACAGGGTATTGTGGTATTTCCTTATTTGGACGATATCTTGGTACTTGCTCAGTCTTTACATTTAGCAGAATCTCATACGAATCGACTTGTGTTGTTTCTTCAAGATCATGGTTGGAGGATCAATTTACCAAAAAGTTCTTTGATTCCTCAGACAAGGGTAACCTTTCTGGGTTTCCAGATGGATTCAGTGTCCATGACTCTGTCTTTAACAGACAAGAGACGTCTAAAATTGACTGCAGCTTGTCGAAACCTTCAGTCACAATCATTCCCTTCGGTAGCCTTATGCATGGAAATTCTAGGTCTTATGACTGCTGCATCGGACGCGATCCCCTTTGCTCGTTTTCACATGCGACCTCTTCAGCTCTGTATGCTGAAGCAATGGTGCAAGGATTACACGAAGATATCTCAATTAATAAAGGAAGAAAAAATGTAATCAGCTGCACTGGCGGTTGTAGTATAAAAATCAAAAATTTATTAGTTCTGTTTAAAAACAAGGTACAAGCAGGCTAGGCAGACAGAACATCCTAACATGTTTCGTGCCCAACACGGCACTTAATCATAGGACAGGTGTTCAAGGTATGGCCTCTTCCTTTTAAAGGGGCCATATCCAATAGAATGCTAAGTACAAATTTAAAAAGACAGTACTTGGGAAACCTATGCACTAAATGGGAAACACGGGGAGACAAGTATAGGGGCCAAATGTGAAAGTGAAAAAGGACATCATATGAATCACCCCATAATGTAGTGCAAAAATTGATAAGTAAATACATAAATAAATTGCCTTAAATAATGCTAATATATTATGTCTAATAGCAATCACACTACTACAACTCTAATTTAAGCCTAAAGTTCTTTTAGAGCAACATCAATAGTAATGATGTAATAGATTAAATGCACAATAAAACTTGCTATAATATGTATATTAACTATGGTGCTTTAAAAACCTATCATTATCTATTTATGATTGGATACAAGAGTATACAGATATATATAACGGTACTTCCTTGATGGTACCCTAAAACATTAAACATGACGGTACCATTCATTTAAAGTTAGTATTGTATGCTCCTAACATGAAACATTGCATATCAAGAATAGATAAGACCAAAACAGAAACAGAAATGAGAAAAAGTCACTTATTCAAAGTAATAAGACATATCCCACTCTCTATTTAAACCTGAGGGAGTTACAGTTCTGAGTTTGTGTATCCAATATAACTCACGTTTCTGTAATAATTTACATTTATTCCCCCCTCTAATTGGAGCTTCTATTTTGTCTATCACCATAACAGTTAATAGTGCCTCATGAGTGAAGTGTATTTGATTAAAGTGTCTCGCCACAGCGGAATCCTTGTTATAATTCTTGGTGTCATTAATGTGTTCCCTGACCCTAGATCTAAGTTCCCTCGTCGTTTGTCCGACGTATTGAAGGGAGCAAAGATTACATTCAAGTAGGTAAACAGTGAATTCACTTCTGCAGTTGGCATAAAAGTTAACCATAAAGTTTTCCCTGGTTACAGAGCTGGAGAAGCTATTGCTTTGTTTGATGACACCACAAGTAATGCAAAACCTTGCTCCACACTTAAAAGTGCCTTTTCTCTTTAACCAATTGGCTGCTTGTTTTCTATTGCTAGTAACCAAGCTAGGAGCCAGTTTGGTAGCTAAGGTAGGGGGCTTTTTAGAGACAAATTTGCAAGACTCAGAGATATTACACAGAAGTTCATCACTATTCAAAATGTGGAGATTGTTTCTTAAAATCTTACAGATGTCATTAAATTGTTTAGAATATTCTGTAGAAAATACCACAGAGTCTCTATTAAATTTGCTCTTCTCCTTTTTATGACCAATAACTTCTGATTGTTTTTTATCTCTGATATTATCAAATGATTTCTGTAGCTCTTTTTCTGAATAACCCCTCATTTTGAGCCTATTGGTAAGATCCACTGACTGTATGTGAAAATTACTATCGGAGTTGGTATTCCTCCTCATACGAATATATTGAGCTCTCGGAATGGAGCGAATAAGATGAGGTGGATGACATGACTTAGCATGGAGTATAGTATTCCCTGCTGTGGGCTTGCGGAAAGTATCAGTGAGTATGATACCACTATCAGCATCTCCTGTTAGTGTTAAATCCAAAAAGCATATTTTATATGGATCTATTTGTCCACGGCGATGGGGGCCAAGTTTGCCCCCTCGTTTGCCAACTTATTTGTTGCATGGTGGGAGGATATGTATCTTTACACTACCCTGAATCCCTTTGCAGAATCAATAATTAAATACATGAGATTTATTGATGACTTGATCTTTATAGTACAAGACCCATTAGATTTCAATAATTTTTTACACTATCTTAATGATAATCAGTTGAATCTTAGATTCACGGGACAAATAGATCCATATAAAATATGCTTTTTGGATTTAACACTAACAGGAGATGCTGATAGTGGTATCATACTCACTGATACTTTCCGCAAGCCCACAGCAGGGAATACTATACTCCATGCTAAGTCATGTCATCCACCTCATCTTATTCGCTCCATTCCGAGAGCTCAATATATTCGTATGAGGAGGAATACCAACTCCGATAGTAATTTTCACATACAGTCAGTGGATCTTACCAATAGGCTCAAAATGAGGGGTTATTCAGAAAAAGAGCTACAGAAATCATTTGATAATATCAGAGATAAAAAACAATCAGAAGTTATTGGTCATAAAAAGGAGAAGAGCAAATTTAATAGAGACTCTGTGGTATTTTCTACAGAATATTCTAAACAATTTAATGACATCTGTAAGATTTTAAGAAACAATCTCCACATTTTGAATAGTGATGAACTTCTGTGTAATATCTCTGAGTCTTGCAAATTTGTCTCTAAAAAGCCCCCTACCTTAGCTACCAAACTGGCTCCTAGCTTGGTTACTAGCAATAGAAAACAAGCAGCCAATTGGTTAAAGAGAAAAGGCACTTTTAAGTGTGGAGCAAGGTTTTGCATTACTTGTGGTGTCATCAAACAAAGCAATAGCTTCTCCAGCTCTGTAACCAGGGAAAACTTTATGGTTAACTTTTATGCCAACTGCAGAAGTGAATTCACTGTTTACCTACTTGAATGTAATCTTTGCTCCCTTCAATACGTCGGACAAACGACGAGGGAACTTAGATCTAGGGTCAGGGAACACATTAATGACACCAAGAATTATAACAAGGATTCCGCTGTGGCGAGACACTTTAATCAAATACACTTCACTCATGAGGCACTATTAACTGTTATGGTGATAGACAAAATAGAAGCTCCAATTAGAGGGGGGAATAAATGTAAATTATTACAGAAACGTGAGTTATATTGGATACACAAACTCAGAACTGTAACTCCCTCAGGTTTAAATAGAGAGTGGGATATGTCTTATTACTTTGAATAAGTGACTTTTTCTCATTTCTGTTTCTGTTTTGGTCTTATCTATTCTTGATATGCAATGTTTCATGTTAGGAGCATACAATACTAACTTTAAATGAATGGTACCGTCATGTTTAATGTTTTAGGGTACCATCAAGGAAGTACCGTTATATATATCTGTATACTCTTGTATCCAATCATAAATAGATAATGATAGGTTTTTAAAGCACCATAGTTAATATACATATTATAGCAAGTTTTATTGTGCATTTAATCTATTACATCATTACTATTGATGTTGCTCTAAAAGAACTTTAGGCTTAAATTAGAGTTGTAGTAGTGTGATTGCTATTAGACATAATATATTAGCATTATTTAAGGCAATTTATTTATGTATTTACTTATCAATTTTTGCACTACATTATGGGGTGATTCATATGATGTCCTTTTTCACTTTCACATTTGGCCCCTATACTTGTCTCCCCGTGTTTCCCATTTAGTGCATAGGTTTCCCAAGTACTGTCTTTTTAAATTTGTACTTAGCATTCTATTGGATATGGCCCCTTTAAAAGGAAGAGGCCATACCTTGAACACCTGTCCTATGATTAAGTGCCGTGTTGGGCACGAAACATGTTAGGATGTTCTGTCTGCCTAGCCTGCTTGTACCTTGTTTTTAAACAGAACTAATAAATTTTTGATTTTTATACTACAACCGCCAGTGCAGCTGATTACATTTTTTCTTCCTTTGCTATTATTGCGGCGGAACCGGCCGCATTTTCGGCTTGCACCCCCTGTGGCCTCACACCAATTACATTCCCCCTGTGACTTCCGGTGGCGTCTACAGCCAGCAACGGACTGGAGCGGCAGTCGTCTATGGATATCTCAATTAATATCTTTAAAACCGATTGTTCGACACTCTCTAACATGGTGGACAGATCACCATCGTTTAATTCAGGGGGCTTCTTTTGTGCTTCCGACCTGGACTGTAATTTCAACAGATGCAAGTCTCATAGGTTGGGGAGCTGTGTGGGGATCTCTGACGGCACAAGGAGTTTGGGAATCTCAGGAGGTGAGATTACCGATCAATATTTTGGAACTCCGTGCAATTTTCAGAGCTCTTCAGTTTTGGCCTCTTCTGAAGAGAGAATCGTTCATTTGTTTTCAGACAGACAATGTCACAACTGTGGCATACATCAATCATCAAGGAGGGACTCACAGTCCTCTGGCTATGAAAGAAGTATCTCGAATTTTGGTTTGGGCGGAATCCAGCTCCTGTCTAATCTCTGCGGTTCATATCCCAGGTATAGACAATTGGGAAGCGGATTATCTCAGTCGCCAAACGTTGCATCCGGGCGAATGGTCTCTTCACCCAGAGGTATTTCTTCAGATTGTTCAAATGTGGGAACTTCCAGAAATAGATCTGATGGCGTCCCATCTAAACAAGAAACTTCCCAGGTATCTGTCCAGATCCCGGGATCCTCAGGCGGAGGCAGTGGATGCATTATCACTTCCTTGGAAGTATCATCCTGCCTATATCTTTCCGCCTCTAGTTCTTCTTTCAAGAGTAATCTCCAAGATTCTGAAGGAATGCTCGTTTGTTCTGCTGGTAGCTCCGGCATGGCCTCACAGGTTTTGGTATGCGGATCTTGTCCGGATGGCCTCTTGCCAACCGTGGACTCTTCCGTTAAGACCAGACCTTCTGTCACAAGGTCCTTTTTTCCATCAGGATCTGAAATCCTTAAATTTAAAGGTATGGAGATTGAACGCTTGATTCTTGGTCAAAGAGGTTTCTCTGACTCTGTGATTAATACTATGTTACAGGCTCGTAAATCTGTATCTCGAGAGATATATTATAGAGTCTGGAAGACTTATATTTCTTGGTGTCTTTCTCATCATTTTTCTTGGCATTCTTTTAGAATACCGAGAATTTTACAGTTTCTTCAGGATGGTTTAGATAAGGGTTTGTCCGCAAGTTCTTTGAAAAGACAAATCTCTGCTCTTTCTGTTCTTTTTCACAGAAAGATTGCTATTCTTCCTGATATTTTGTACAAGCTTTGGTTCGTATAAAACCTGTTATTAAGTCAATTTCTCCTCCTTGGAGTTTGAATTTGGTTCTGGGAGCTCTTCAAGCTCCTCCGTTTGAACCTATGCATTCATTGGACATTAAATTACTTTCTTGGAAAGTTTTGTTCCTTTTGGCCATCTCTTCTGCCAGAAGAGTTTCTGAATTATCTGCTCTTTCTTGTGAGTCTCCTTTTCTGATTTTTCATCAGGATAAGGCGGTGTTGCTTACTTCTTTTGAATTTTTACCTAAAGTTGTGAATTCCAACAACATTAGTAGAGAAATTGTGGTTCCTTCATTATGTCCTAATCCTAAGAATTCTAAGGAGAAATCGTTGCATTCTTTGGATGTTGTTAGAGCTTTGAAATATTATGTTGAAGCTACGAAATCTTTCCGAAAGACTTCTAGTCTATTTGTTATCTTTTCCGGTTCTAGAAAAGGCCAGAAAGCTTCTGCCATTTCTTTGGCATCTTGGTTGAAATCTTTAATTCATCTTGCCTATGCTGAGTCGGGTAAAAGAATTACAGCTCATTCTACTAGGTCAGTTTCTACTTCCTGGGCGTTTAGGAATGAAGCTTCGGTTGACCAGATTTGCAAAGCAGCAACTTGGTCCTCTTTGCATACTTTTACTAAATTCTACCATTTTGATGTATTTTCTTCTTCTGAAGCAGTTTTTGGTAGAAAAGTACTTCAGGCAGCGGTTTCAGTTTGAATCTTCTGCTTATGTTTTTCGTTAAACTTTATTTTTGGGTGTGGATTATTTTCAGCAGGAATTGGCTGTCTTTATTTTATCCCTCCCTCTCTAGTGACTCTTGTGTGGAAAGATCCACATCTTGGGTAGTCATTATCCCATACGTCACTAGCTCATGGACTCTTGCTAATTACATGAAAGAAAACATAATTTATGTAAGAACTTACCTGATAAATTCATTTCTTTCATATTAGCAAGAGTCCATGAGGCCCGCCCTTTTTTTGTGGTGGTTATGATTTTTGTATAAAGCACAATTATTCCAATTCCTTATTTTATATGCTTTCGCACTTTTTTATCACCCCACTTCTTGGCTATTCGTTAAACTGAATTGTGGGTGTGGTGAGGGGTGTATTTATAGGCATTTTGAGGTTTGGGAAACTTTGCCCCTCCTGGTAGGAATGTATATCCCATACGTCACTAGCTCATGGACTCTTGCTAATATGAAAGAAATGAATTTATCAGGTAAGTTCTTACATAAATTATGTTATTTATAAAGCGCCAACAAATTCCGCAGCACTGCCCATGGGTACAAAGATAAAAAGTACAACGGAGAAACAATACAATAAAAAACAAAATTTTACAGACAAATACAGGGGGGGGATTGAGGGCCCTGTTCCCATGGGAATTTACAATCTAGATGGGTAGGAGGATAGGAAACAGGAGGTGGGGACCACAAAGGTGAGAATGATAAATGAGGGCAACTGTTAGGTAAGTGAAATTCATTTGTTACTTAGTCGGATGATAAGCTTCCCTGAACAAAAAGGTATTTAGGGAATGTTTAAAGGAGGAGAGGTTAGAGGAAAGTCTGACAGCTCGAGGAAGTGCGTTCCAGAGGGTTGGTGCCACACAACAAAAGAAGTCCTGTAGTCTAGCATGAGAGGAGGTGATGGTAGATGACGCAAGGAGCAGGTCATTGTTGGATCTTAGGGGGCGGGCTGGAGTATATTTGTTGATGAGTGAGGACAGGTAGGCTGGGGCAGCATTGGTGAGGGCTTTGTAGGTCAGAGTGAGAATTTGGAATTTAACTTTGCTGTGAATGGGGAGCCAGTGAAGGGATTCACAGAGAGGTGCAGCAGAAACAGAGCGTCAAGAGAGGTGGATTATCCTGGCAGATGCATTTAGGATGGATCAAAGAGGAGATAGGCGGGAGGCCAGTTAGTAGGTTATTACAGTGTTCAAGTTGGGAAATTACCAGGGAGTGGATTGGCTGTTTAGTATTTTCAGCGCTCAGAAACGGACGAATTTTGAAGATATTGCGTAGGTGGTTGGCAGGATGAAGAGAGCAATTGGATGTGTGGAATGAAGGACAGATTTGAGTCAAGTGTGACTCCAAGGCAGCGGACTTGGGGTGATGGGGAGATAGTGGTGCCGTCAACAGTGATAGAAAAATTAGAAACTGGAGTAGAGTTAGAGTGGGGGATTAGAAATTAGAAGTAGTTTGGTCTTGGACATGTTTATTTTTAGGTGGTGAGAGGCCATCCAGGAGGAAATGCCAGATAAGCAGTCGCTGATGTGAGAATTGACAGAAGGAGAGAGTGCAGGGGTAAATAGGTAGATCTGGGTATCATCAGCAAAGAGATGATAGTTGAAGTATAAAAGAAATACTATAAATGTAATAGCTACATATAGACTGTAACATAAGGCAATCATCAAAGAACCCACACAGAGTCAGTTTTGCAGCAACACAGACAATTTGGGCAGATGAGACATTCTGCACAAATACTACAACAGAATAAGAAAACTCCTCAGATTTGTGCTTATGCTACATAAATGACTTAATGTCCATATGACATAACTTGCATTAACATTGTAATAACCACATAAGGTTTTGTGTGTGATTGCTGAGCAGAGTTTCTGTGCTGGATTTGAACGTGTGTCTCCCTACTGAGCTATTCAGAACCTTTTAAACACTGGATTTATAGTCAGGGAAAAAAACATCTGAAGCCCCCTGATTGTCATACACAGAACTAAATTCCTAATAGGAAGTAAAAGATTATGGCATGCAAAATTAGAGATACACAGCTTTGACACAGTTGATATAACAATTCTGGAACAAATTTGAATAGTACAAACAACAGTGTGGACAGTTTTTGTTCCATAATACAGTGTAAAAACAGTGTACAGGTATACCTCACTTTACAGCGCTTCACTAATACAGCGCTTTGTGGAGCTGAAGTTTAAACTCCAAGGATTTTGAAACAGTGCTGTAATCATTGTGAGATTGTGAGAAAAATAACTAGCACCGTTTTATTATGCTTAGTTCACTCTGTTTACATCATTACAGTGCAATATGTGTCCCAGTGCTATAGTCTGGCAAATTGTACTACAGTAATTGTCACTAATTTACAGGTACAGTATTTATTGAATACTAATTGAATACTGTGCTGTGTTAGTGTTAAACTAAACATAGCATTATTGCACCCCTAATATATGTTAGTTCAAACATGTTTTCAAGTCTTTAAACACACTGGCAAGTGAAAAGAAAGCTAAAACTCCTTTGTTTCACTTTTTAGGCGGTTTTTCACTTTACAGCGGGGCTCCGGTCCCTAACGCGCTGTATGAGCGGGGTATATCTGTACAGATAATGAAAAAACAAGTAGAGAGCTCTCTACAAATGATCTGACACTCTTTAAGTTTAGTGTTAATACACTAAAGAAAAACAGACAAAAAATGCTAAATAAACCCTCCTGGCAGCATCTTGCATGAGTACTCACCCCTTAATAGAAACTTAATATTTGATTAGATGCATCAAAGTGGAATAATTATAAACCTAGAACACTGTTGCACTGTTTATCTACACTGAGAAGGCCTCAGGAAATTTGAAAAAGACCGGGAAGATTTGTGTGTGTGTGTTGGGGGGGCAGGGCTAATGGCCGGAGTGAGGGCATAAAAAGAAAATGCCAAAAATGTAATGTACTGAGCAAAATAAGCATTAAAAATCCATACAAACTAGAAAGAACACAACTAAACTGTTAACTGCACAAAATGCAACCAGATATCTTAAGGGGAAAAAAAAGTCTCCACAGAGCTGCCAGAGAGTTAATAAAGCCATTCAGTATAGTCTGTAATGTTTTAAAAAACAGTATAAAGAATTCAGAAACCTGCAAAATAGGCAAAAAGGAGGAGAGGAGAAACAGAGTGAGTCCCCTGGCTTTTTTGTACCTGACTAAGAACCTACAAATAGCCTCTGGGCAGTGTGTGTACTAAGGTAAAGCATTTACCTGCAAAAACACCCCTTCACCTGCTTACCAGGCATGCAGCTGCAGCAGTTTGGGACTCTTTGCCTCCTCCTAGTGGAAGAGCAGGGTAATTCCTATGAGAAATGGATCATGAACTTTCACCACTTGTATGAAAGAAAGTATATTTACTGAAATCACAGTTCATCACAATAAAATATTTACATGTTTCAACAGTATAAAACTGTCTTTTTCAAGAGATGAAATATCATCCAAACAGAACTATATATAGCAATATAGCTCTGTTTGGATGATATGTCATCTCTTCAAAAAGAAAGTTTTATACTGTTAAAACAGGTAGATATTTTATTGTAATGAGCTGTGATTTCAGTAAATATACTTTTTATTAAATGGACCCCTGCTTTGGAGTTTTTCAATAAATATCAGAAGATTTTTATAAACTCCCATCTGGGAGTATATTCCACTTAGTAGTTAGGGTTGGTTGTGTGTTCTACACCATCTGTGAGCTTATCTTTGCTGAGGACCTTTCCAAAGGAATGACTGGAGGACTGTGAGGTGATCCCTTGAAGTGGCTGGCACCGCTTTATTACTTAACGTCTTGTGCAGCTGAGGGAGAAGCTGAAGCTGGCTGCCGGTACCTTAGAAGGGAAGTTTATTTAACACTTCACTGATTGAGAACCCAAATATTTGTTGGTGTTCAAATCCTGCAAGGCCAAACCAAATTGCTTAGGATTGTTCCTGCTTGATTCTGACTATCACTCTTGATAGCAACACAAATGGAAGAAAGATGTAAATCAGGTATGGGAAAAAGAAGAAGGCTGCTTAGGAGCTGCCTAAAAATATCCTTATAACTGATTCTTTATCTCTATCACATCCTCTGTCACAGGAGCAGGGTCCTGAGACTAAGAAAGACCACCCTCAGAAGAAGAATCATCAGTAATAAACACTCCTATAATCAATGAGTAACTTATAAGGGCTGCTCCTAAGGGAAGCATAATAGCTCACACTTCATTACTAGCAGAGTGAATATACTCCTTACATGTCAAAGAAAGTCCTGGTGCACACTCTAAAAAGAAGGTAGCACATCAAAACCCTGTTTAGAGTTAGAAACAGATTGAGCACATAAGTTACATAACTGAGCAGGGACACACACCTGAGAATCCTTACAAAGCAAACACAAAACGGAAGGGGTTAAAGTTTCAGTGGATCTCCTTTCTAAAGTATCAGCTGACAGACCAGAGATCTGAGTTGCACTAGTTTGATCTAAAGTAATAGTAAGGTAATAGCGTAAGTATCAGATATAGACTGTAGCAAATAAGTAGTAAGAAGCAAACAGTTAATTAACCAGAAAGGGGTGAAAAAACAGTAATGGCACATAGTAAAACTGGTTTAACCTTGAAAGGGAAAACAGTAAAAAAAATAATAAAGTACTTAAAAAAAATAAAAAATAATAAAATAATTGTAAAAGATAGTAAAGGTTACATAGCAAATAAAATAGTAAACAAATGGTTAAATAAATGAATACGCTAAATCAGGGGTGTCCAAACTTTGCTCTCCAGAGGTTTTGGAACTACATTTCCCATGATGCTCAGCTAGATAAAATGCTGGCTGAGCATCATCGGAAATGTAGTTCCAAAACCTCTGGAGAGCAAAGTTTGGACACCCCTACGCTAAATGGAAACAAAGCTGATATGTTCAGAGTACCTCACCATATCCACCAGCACCAGCTGAGAGATTACAGTCGCACAGGAACAGGAAAGGGTTATAAATGGTTAACCATTAGTGTGCCTGCAGTACAAGTTAGTGCTAAAGCCAAGAAACCTGAAGGTGCAAAGTACTTACCTGTCAGCACCTTTGTCCACTGTGCTTACCTCAGCTGCAGCAACTTGCTTCCAGTAGATGCGCCCATCCTAGGCAGCATAAGCACAATGCCAAGGATCGGATATAATTAACAGCATTCTACAGCCCAGTGAATTGGTGAATGAATCCACCTTTCACCTGGGAAGGTCTGTGGGACCTACAAGGAGCAGCACACTGTTAACCAGGGGATTGGTGGATAAATCCAAATTTCACCTGGGAGGCATCTGAGAAAACATTCTTCACTGCCAGGCTGAAAACTTTTTGAGCACCCCTCTGACCAACAGGGAACTGCGAGGAGCAAATGGGCCTCAGTTCAGTTAAAGATAAGGGGTCAGAGTACAAGTGGAGCGCTAATTAACACTCCTGCTCGAGTGTTAACTGCGCTAGAAGTGTTTTTTGTGCTCGTCGGGTTGTGCTCGTACTATGAGTTGAAACTAAACTGTTGATCGCTTGCACACTAACCCGATGAGAGCAAAAAGCAGAAGTTAGAATATTGTGTGCGTGTTCACGTATTCCCCCATAGAAGTCAATGGGGGAAAAAAGTGGAAAAAAGTAAATTTATGCTTACCTGATAAATTAATTTCTTCCACATATTCATCCTTTACTTGTGGGATATTATCCTCCTGCTAACAGGAAGTGGCAAAGAGCACCACAGCAGAGCTGTCTATATAGCTCCTCCCTTAGCTCCACCCCCCAGTCATTCGACCGAAGGTACAAGAAAAAGGAGAAACTAAAAGGTGCAGGGGGTGACTGAAGTTTAAAATAAAAAAATATAATCTGTCTTAAAATGACAGAGCGGGCCGTGGACTCGTCGTACCATAGAAGAAATTAATTTATCAGGTAAGCATAAATTTTCTTTTCTTCTATAAGGTACAACGAGTCCACGGATTCATCCTTTACTTGTGGGATACAATACCAAAGCTACAGGACACGGATGAACGGGAGGGACAAGACAGATGGCTAAACAGAAGGCACCACTGCTTGAAGAACTTTTCTCCCAAAAATAGCCTCCGAAGAAGCAAAAGTATCAAATTCGGAAAATTTGGAAAAGGTATGAAGCGAAGACCACGTCGCAGCCTTACAAATCTGTTCAACAGAACCATCATTTTTAAAAGCCCATGTGGAAGCCACCGCTCTAGTAGAGTGAGCTGTAATTCTTTCAGGAGGCTGCTGTCCAGCAGACTCGTATGCCAAACGGATGATGCTTTTCAGCCAAAAAGAAAGAGAGGTACCCGTAGCCTTTTGACCTCTACGTTTTCCAGAATAGACAACAAACAAAGAAGATGTTTGACGGAAATCTTTGGTCACTTGCAAGTAAAATTTTTACCACGTCCAGGTTGTGCCACAGACGCTCCTTCTTAGAGGAAGGATTAGGACACACAGAAGGAACCACAATTTCCTTATTAATATTCTTATTGGTAACAACCTTAGGAAGAAATCCAGGTTTGGTACGCAGTACCACCTTATCAGCATGGAAAACAAGATAAGGCGAGTCGCATTGCAATGCAGATAGTTCAGAAACTCTTCGAGCCGAAGAGATAGCAACTAAAAACAGAACTTTCCAAGATAGAAGTTTAATATCTATGGAACCCCTTGAAGAACTTTAAGAACTAAATTCAAACTCCATGGCTGAGCAACAGATTTAAACACAGGCTTGATTCTAACTAAAGCCTGACAGAACGACTGAACGTCTGGAACATCTGCCAGACGCTTGTGCAGTAAAATTGATAAAGCAGATATCTGTCCCTTTTATTGAACTAGCTGATAGCCCCTCTACTCCAATCCTTCTTGGAGAAAGGACAAAATCCTAGGAATCCTGATCTTACTCCATGAGTAGCCTTTGGATTCGCACCAATAAAGATATTTACGCCATATCTTATGATAAATTTTCCTAGTGACAGGCTTTCGAGCCTGAATCAAGGTATCTATGACTGACTCAGAGAATCCCCGCTTGGATAAAATCAAGCGTTCAATCTCCAGGCAGAAAGCCGCAGAGAAACTAGATTTGGATGCTGGAACGGACCTTGAATCAGAAGGTCCTGTCTCAGTGGCAGAGTCCATGGTGGAAGAGATGACATGTCCACCAGGTCTGCATACCAAGTCCTGCGTGGCCATGCAGGTGCTATCAAAATCACCGAAGCTCTCTCCTGTTTGATTCTGGCAATCAAACAAGGAAGGAGAGGAAATGGTGGAAACACATAAGCCAGGTTGAACGACCAGGGTACTGCTAGAGCATCTATCAGTACTGCTTGAGGATCCCTTGATCTGGACCCGTAGCAAGGAAGTTTGGCGTTCTGACGAGACGCCATCAGATCCAATTCTGGTGTGCCCCATTGATGAATCAATTGTGCAAACACCTCCGGATGGAGTTCCCACTCCCCCGGATAAAAAGTCTGACGACTTAGAAAATCCGCTTCCCAGTTCTCCACCCCTGGGATATAGATTGCTGATAGATGGCAAGAGTGAGTCTCTGCCCATCAAATTATTTTGGTAACCTCTATCATCGCTAGAGAACTCTTTGTTCCCCCCTGATGATTGATATATGCTACAGTCGTGATATTGTCCGACTGGAATCTTATGAATCTGGCCGAAGCCAGCTGAGGCCACGCCTGAAGCGCGTTGAATATCGCTCTCAGTTCTAAAATATTTATCAGGAGGAGAGCCTCCTCCTGAGTCCACACACCCTGTGCTTTCAGGGAATTCCAGACTGCACCCCAGCCCAAAAGGCTGGCGTCCGTCGTCACTATGACCCATGCTGGCCTGTGGAAACACATTCCCTGGGACAGATGATCCTGTGACAACCACCAAAGAAGAGAGTCTCTGGTCTCTTGATCCAGATTTATTTGAGGAGATAAATCTGCATAATCCCCATTCCACTGTTTGAGCATGCATAGTTGCAGTGGTCTGAGATGCAAGCGAGCAAACGGAACTATGTCCATTGCCGCTACCATTAGTCCGATTACCTCCATACACTGAGCCACTGACGGCCGAGGAATGGAATTAAAAGCTCGGCAGGTGGTTAAAATCTTTGATTTCCTGACCTCCGTCAGAAAAATGTTCATGTCTACCGAATCTATCAGAGTTCCCAGGAATGGAACTCTTGTGAGAGGGATAAGTGAACTCCACCCGTGAGATCTTAGAAAAGCCAACACGATGTCCGTGTGAGATTTGGCTAGTTGGAAAGTTGACGCCTGAATTAAGATATTGTCCAGATAAGGCGCCACTGCTATGCCCCGCGGCCTTAGAACTGCCAGAAGGGACCCTAGCACCTTTGTGAAAATTCTGGGAGCTGTGGCCAACCCGAAGGGAAGAGCCACAAACTGGTAATGCTTGTCCAGAAAGGCGAACCTGAGGAACTGGTGATGATCTTTGTGGATAGGGATGTGTAGATACGCATCCTTTAAGTCCACGGTGGTCATATATTGACCCTCCTAGATCATTGGTAAAATAGTCCGAATGGTCTCCATCTTGAAGGATGGGACTCTGAGGAATTTGTTTAGGATCTTGAGATCTACAATTGGTCTGAAGGTTCCCTCTTTTTTGGGAACCACAAACAGATTGGAGTAAAATCCCTGCCCCTGTTCTGTTTTCAGGAACTGGGCAGATCACTCCCATGGTATATAGGTCTTCTACACAGCGTAAGAACGTCTCTCTTTTTGTCTGGTTTACAGACAATTGAGAAAGATGGAATCTCCCCCTTGGAGGAGAATCTTTGAAATCTAGCAGATACCCCTGGGTTACGATTTCTAAAGCCCAGGAGTCCTGAACGTCTCTTGCCCAAGCCTGAGCAAAGAGAGAAAGTCTTCCCCCTACTAGATCCGGTCCCGGATCGTGGGCTACCCCTTCATGCTGTCTTGGTGGCAGCAGCGGGTTTCTTGGCCTGTTTACCCTTGTTCCAAGTCTGGTTAGGTCTCCAGACTGACTTGGATTGAGCAAAATTCCCCTCTTGTTTTGCAGCAGGGGAGTAGGTAGAGGGACCACCTTTGAAGTTTCGAAAGGAACAAAAATTATTTTGTTTGGTCCTCATCTTATTTGTCTTATCCTGAGGAAGGGCATGGCCTTTTCCTCCAGTGATGTCTGAAATGATCTCTTTCAGTTCAGGCCCGAATAGGGTCTTACCTTTGAAAGGGATAGCTAAAAGCTTAGATTTTGATGACACATCAGCAGACCAGGACTTAAGCCATAACGCTCTACGCGCTAAAATGGCAAAACCTGAATTCTTTGCCGCTAATTTAGCCAGTTGAAAAGTGGCATCTGTAATGAAAGAATTAGCTAGCTTGAGAGCCCTAATTCTATCCAGAATATCATCTAATGGGGTCTCAACCTGAAGAGCCTCTTCCAGAGCCTCGAACCGAAAAGCAGCTGCAGTAGTTACAGGAACAATGCATGCTATAGGTTGCAGAAGAAAACCCTGATGAATAAATATTTTCTTTAGGAGACCCTCTAATTTTTATCCATAGGATCTTTGAAAGAACAACTGTCCTCAATAGGTATAGTTGTACGCTTAGCCAGGGTAGAAATAGCTCCCTCCACCTTAGGGACCATCTGCCACGAATCCCGCATGGTGTCTGATATGGGAAACATTTTCTTAAAAGTAAGAGGGGGAGAGAACGGAATACCTGGTCTATCCCACTCCTTAGTAACAATGTCCGAAATCCTCTTAGGGACCGGAAAAACATCAGGGTAGGCAGGAATCTCTAGATATCTGTCCATTTTACACAATTTCTCTGGAACTACAATAGGGTCACAATCATCCAGAGTCGCTAAAACCTCCCTGAGCAATAAGCGGAGGTGTTCTAGTTTAAATTTAAAAGCCGTCATATCTGAGTCTCTCTGAGGGAACATCTTTCCTGAATCAGAAATCTCTCCCTCAGACAGCAAATCCTTCACCCCCAACTCAGAACATTGTGAGGGTACATTGGATATGGCTAATAAAGCGTCAGAGGGCTCAGCATTTACTCTCACACCAGACCTACTGCACTTCCCCTGCAACCCAGGCAGCTTAGATAAAACCTCTGTGAGGGTAGTATTCATAACTGCGGCCATATCTTGCAGGGTGAAAGAATTAGACGCACTAGAAGAACTTGGCGTCGCTTGTGCGGGCAATAATGGTTGTGACACTTGGGGAGAATTAGATGGCATAACCTGATTCCCTTCTGACTGAGAATCATCCTGCGATATACTTTTATTAGCTAAAATATGTTCTTTGCAATTTATTGCCCTTTCAGTGCATGAGGGACACATTTTAAGTGGGGGTTCCACAATGGCTTCTAAACACATTGAACATTGGCTTTCCTCAATGTCAGACATGTTGTACAGGCTAGTAATGACCACAAACAAGCTTGATAACACTTTATTTAGTGAAAAAATAACAATCTTAAAAAACGGTACTGCGCCTTTAAGAGAAAAAAAGCATACACGTTCTGCAAAACTGCTTTAAAATACACCAATCGTTTCAAATTTTTGATATAAGATTCAATTTATGCAGTTAAGTTTGCACCACAAGAACAAGAAACACTTAACCCTTTATTGTGCAAACCGGATAGATAATAGGCCTAAATCCGGAAAAAACACCCCCTGCCCTCAGGGAATGGAAAAATGGGGTTAAAGCTTCGATTTGGCCCAACACTTCCACAAGGGCCCTCCGGAGTTGGAGCTTGCTGCTTGCTTTGTAAAAACAACTGCGCATCTGAGGCGCGAAAATAGGCCCCGCCCATCTCACTCAATGTTTTATCAGCCTAAATGAACTGCACCAGAGCGGTTCCAAACTAGCCACGTGGGTTCTGAGACCCAAACAAGAAGCCAAGTGTACCCTCAATAAAGTCTTCCAAAAAAACGTTATTGCCCAAAAAACGTTAACAGTACTCCCAGTTCACAAAACGTTTGCCCACAAACATTTAAAACTCAGTGTCAACCATTTTTTATTAGCCCCTTATGCAAGCATAGTAATACCCTTCTATCTCTCTTAGGATTACTGCTTACCCTTACCCTCATGGGGATACTGTCAGCCTTTCTGAAATACCACAGTCTCTCCAGAAAAAATGACTGAACATACCTCACTGCTATATAGCATGAAAACGTTCCTCACACTGAAGTTTCTTGTACCCCTCAGCCATTCTGTGGGAACTGCTCTGGATCTTAGTGACAAATGCTAAGATCATCAGCCTCCAGGCAGAAGTCTTCATCCATCTGCTGCCTGAGAGTAAATAGTACACACCGGTACCATTTAAATAAAAAAACAACTCTTGCTTGAAGAAAATAAAAACTAACATTTTATCACCTCTTTCACTTTACCCTTCCTAGTACTTAGAGTAGGCAAAGAGAATGACTGGGGGGTGGAGCAAAGGGAGGAGCGATATAGACAGCTCTGCTGTGGTGCTCTTTGCCATGGTACTATATATCTATACCTATATATCTATATGATTATATATAGGTATAGATATATAGATATATATAGGAATATCTATTTAAAAATACTTAGAACATTTTCTGCAGAACAATGGAATGTGAAAACAGAATTTATGTTTACCTGATAAATTACTTTCTCCAACGGTGTGTCCGGTCCACGGCGTCATCCTTACTTGTGGGATATTCTCTTCCCCAACAGGAAATGGCAAAGAGCCCAGCAAAGCTGGTCACATGATCCCTCCTAGGCTCCGCCTTCCCCAGTCATTCGACCGACGTAAAGGAGGAATATTTGCATAGGAGAAATCATATGATACCGTGGTGACTGTAGTTAAAGAAAATAAATTATCAGACCTGATTAAAAAACCAGGGCGGGCCGTGGACCGGACACACCGTTGGAGAAAGTAATTTATCAGGTAAACATAAATTCTGTTTTCTCCAACATAGGTGTGTCCGGTCCACGGCGTCATCCTTACTTGTGGGAACCAATACCAAAGCTTTAGGACACGGATGAAGGGAGGGAGCAAATCAGGTCACCTAGATGGAAGGCACCACGGCTTGCAAAACCTTTCTCCCAAAAATAGCCTCAGAAGAAGCAAAAGTATCAAATTTGTAAAATTTAGTAAAAGTGTGCAGTGAAGACCAAGTCGCTGCCTTACATATCTGATCAACAGAAGCCTCGTTCTTGAAGGCCCATGTGGAAGCCACGGCCCTAGTGGAATGAGCTGTGATTCTTTCAGGAGGCTGCCGTCCGGCAGTCTCGTAAGCCAATCTGATGATGCTTTTAAGCCAAAAAGAGAGAGAGGTAGAAGTTGCTTTTTGACCTCTCCTTTTATCAGAATAAACAACAAACAAGGAAGATGTTTGTCTAAAATCCTTTGTAGCATCTAAATAGAATTTTAGAGCACGAACTACATCCAAATTGTGCAACAAACGTTCCTTCTTTGAGACTGGATTCGGACACAAAGAAGGCACGACTATCTCCTGGTTAATGTTTTTGTTAGAAACAACTTTCGGAAGAAAACCAGGTTTAGTACGCAAAACCACCTTATCTGCATGGAACACCAGATAAGGAGGAGAACACTGCAGAGCAGATAACTCTGAAACTCTTCTAGCAGAAGAAATTGCAACCAAAAAACAAAACTTTCCAAGATAATAACTTAATATCAACGGAATGTAAGGGTTCAAACGGAACCCCCTGAAGAACTGAAAGAACTAAATTGAGACTCCAAGGAGGAGTCAAAGGTTTGTAAACAGGCTTGATTCTAACCAGAGCCTGAACAAAAGCTTGAACATCTGGCACAGCCGCCAGCTTTTTGTGAAGTAACACAGACAAAGCAGAAATCTGTCCCTTCAAAGAACTTGCAGATAATCCTTTCTCCAAACCTTCTTGAAGAAAGGATAGAATCTTAGGAATTTTTATCTTGTCCCAAGGGAATCCTTTAGATTCACACCAACAGATATATTTTTTCCATATTTTATGGTAGATTTTTCTAGTTACAGGCTTTCTGGCCTGAACAAGAGTATCAATGACAGAATCTGAGAACCCTCGCTTTGATAAAATCAAGCGTTCAATCTCCAAGCAGTCAGTTGGAGTGAGACCAGATTCGGATGTTCGAACGGACCTTGAACAAGAAGGTCCCGTCTCAAAGGTAGCTTCCATGGTGGAGCCGATGACATATTCACCAGGTCTGCATACCAAGTCCTGCGTGGCCACGCAGGAGCTATCAAGATCACTGATGCCCTCTCCTGATTGATCCTGGCTACCAGCCTGGGGATGAGAGGAAACGGTGGGAATACATAAGCTAGGTTGAAGGTCCAAGGTGCTACTAGTGCATCTACTAGAGTCGCCTTGGGATCCCTGGATCTGGACCCGTAGCAAGGAACCTTGAAGTTCTGACGAGAGGCCATCAGGTCCATGTCTGGAATGCCCCACAACTGAGTAATTTGGGCAAAGATTTCCGGATGGAGTTCCCACTCCCCCGGATGAAATGTCTGACGACTCAGAAAATCCGCTTCCCAATTTTCCACTCCTGGGATGTGGATTGCAGACAAGTGGCAGGAGTGAGTCTCCGCCCATTGAATGATTTTGGTCACTTCTTCCATCGCCAGGGAACTCCTTGTTCCCCCTTGATGGTTGATATACGCAACAGTCGTCATGTTGTCCGATTGAAACCGTATGAATTTGGCCTTTGCTAGCTGAGGCCAAGCCTTGAGAGCATTGAATATCGCTCTCAGTTCCAGAATATTTATCGGGAGAAGAGATTCTTCCCGAGACCAAAGACCCTGAGCTTTCAGGAGTCCCCAGACCGCGCCCCAGCCCACCAGACTGGCGTCGGTCGTGACAATGACCCACTCTGGTCTGCGGAGACTCATCCCCTGTGACAGGTTGTCCAGGGACAGCCACCAACGGAGTGAATCTCTGGTCCTCTGATCTACTTGTATCGTCGGAGACAAGTCTGTATAATCCCCATTCCACTGACTGAGCATGCACAGTTGTAATGGTGATGAATGATGAATTCGCGCAAAAGGAACTATGTCCATTGCCACGACCATCAAACCTATTACTTCCATGCACTGCGCTATGGAAGGAAGAGGAACAGAATGAAGTACTTGACAAGAGTTTAGAAGTTTTGATTTTCTGGCCTCGGTCAGAAAAATCCTCATTTCTAAGGAGTCTATTATTGTTCCCAAGAAGGGAACTCTTGTTGACGGAGATAGAGAACTTTTTTCTACGTTCACTTTCCACCCGTGAGATCTGAGAAAGGCCAGGACAATGTCCGTATGAGCCTTTGCCTGTGGAAGGGACGACGCTTGAATCAGAATGTCGTCCAAGTAAGGTACTACTGCAATGCCCCTTGGTCGTAGCACCGCTAGAAGGGACCCCAGTACCTTTGTGAAAATTCTTGGAGCAGTGGCTAATCCGAATGGAAGTGCCACAAACTGGTAATGCTTGTCCAGAAAGGCGAACCTTAGGAACCGATGATGTTCCTTGTGGATGGGAATATGTAGATACGCATCCTTTAAATCCACCGTGGTCATGAATTGACCTTCCTGGATGGAAGGAAGAATTGTTCGAATGGTTTCCATTTTGAACGATGGAACCTTGAGAAACTTGTTTAGGATATTGAGATCTAAGATTGGTCTGAATGTTCCCTCTTTTTTGGGAACTATGAACAGATTGGAGTAGAACCCCATCCCTTGTTCTCCTAATGGAACAGGATGAATCACTCCCATTTTTAACAGGTCTTCTACACAATGTAAGAATGTCTGTCTTTTTATGTGGTCTGAAGACAATTGAGACCTGTGGAACCTCCCGCTTGGGGGAAGCCCCTTGAATTCCAGAAGATAACCTTGGGAGACTATTTCCAGCGCCCAAGGATCCAGAACATCTCTTGCCCAAGCCTGAGCGAAGAGAGAGAGTCTGCCCCCCACCAGATCCGGTCCTGGATCGGGGGCCAACATCTCATGCTGTCTTGGTAGCAGTGGCAGGTTTCTTGGCCTGCTTACCTTTGTTCCAGCCTTGCATTGGCCTCCAGGCTGGCTTTGCTTGAGAAGTATTACCCTCTTGCTTAGAGGATGTAGCACTTGGGGCTGGTCCGTTTCTGCGAAAGGGACGAAAATTTGGTTTATTCTTAGCCTTGAAAGACCTATCCTGAGGAAGGGCGTGGCCCTTGCCCCCAGTGATATCAGAAATAATCTCTTTCAAGTCAGGGCCAAACAGCGTTTTCCCCTTGAAAGGAATGTTAAGCAATTTGTTCTTGGAAGACGCATCCGCTGACCAAGATTTTAGCCAAAGCGCTCTGCGCGCCACAATAGCAAACCCAGAATTTTTCGCCGCTAATCTAGCCAATTGCAAAGTGGCGTCTAAAGTAAAAGAGTTAGCCAATTTGAGAGCATGAATTCTGTCCAAAATCTCCTCATAAGAAGAATCTTTATTGAGCGCCTTCTCTAGTTCATCGAACCAGAAACACGCTGCTGTAGTGACAGGAACAATGCATGAAATTTGTTGTAGAAGGTAACCTTGCTGAACAAACATCTTTTTAAGCAAACCCTCTAATTTTTTATCCATAGGATCTTTGAAAGCACAACTATCTTCTATGGGGATAGTGGTGCGTTTGTTTAGAGTAGAAACCGCCCCCTCGACCTTGGGGACTGTCTGCCATAAGTCCTTTCTGGGGTCGACCATAGGAAACAATTTCTTAAATATAGGGGGAGGGATGAAAGGTATGCCGGGCCTTTCCCATTCTTTGTTTACAATGTCCGCCACCCGCTTGGGTATAGGAAAAGCTTCGGGGGGCCCCGGGACCTCTTGGAACTTGTCCATCTTACATAATTTCTCTGGAATGACCAAATTCTCACAATCATCCAGAGTAGATAACACCTCCTTAAGCAGAGCGCGGAGATGTTCCAATTTAAATTTGAATGTAATCACATCAGGTTCAGCTTGTTGAGAAATTTTCCCTGAATCTGAAATTTCTCCCTCAGACAAAACCTCCCTGGCCCCCTCAGACTGGTGTAGGGGCACTTCAGAACCAATATCATCAGCGTCCTCATGCTCTTCAGTATTTTCTAAAACAGAGCAGTCGCGCTTTCGCTGATAAGTGGGCATTTTGGCTAAAATGTTTTCGATAGAATTATCCATTACAGCCGTTAATTGTTGCATAGTAAGGAGTATTGGCGCACTAGATGTACTAGGGGCCTCCTGTGTGGGCAAGACTGGCGTAGACGAAGGAGGGGATGATGCGGTACCATGCTTACTCCCCTCACTTGAGGAATCATCTTGGGCATCATTTTCTCTAAATTTTGTGTCACATAAATCACATCTATTTAAATGAGAAGGAACCTTGGCTTCCCCACATACAGAACACAGTCTATCTGATAGTTCAGACATGTTAAACAGGCATAAACTTGATAACAAAGTACAAAAAACGTTTTAAAATAAAACCGTTACTGTCACTTTAAATTTTAAACTGAACACACTTTATTACTGCAAATGTGAAAAAGTATGAAGGAATTGTTCAAATTTCACCAAAATTTCACCACAGTGTCTTAAAGCCTTAAAAGTATTGCACACCAAATTTGAAAGCTTTAACTCTTAAAATAACGGAACCGGAGCCGTTTTTATATTTAACCCCTATACAGTCCCTGGTATCTGCTTTGCTGAGACCCAACCAAGCCCAAAGGGGAATACGATACCAAATGACGCCTTCAGAAAGCTTTTTCTATGTATCTGAGCTCCTCACACATGCATCTGCATGTCTTGCTTCCCAAAAACAACTGCGCAATAGAGGCGCGAAAATGAGGCTCTGCCTATAATTAGGGAAAGCCCCTAGAGAAAAAGGTGTCCAATACAGTGCCTGCCGGTTATTTTACATAATTCCCAAGAATAAAATAACTCCTCAAAGATATGAAGTATTAAAAACGCTTATATATCAATCGTTTTAGCCCAGAAAATGTCTACCAGTCTTAAAAGCCCTTGTGAAGCCCTTTATTCTTATGTAATAAAAATGGCTTACCGGATCCCATAGGGAAAATGACAGCTTCCAGCATTACCTAGTCTTGTTAGAAATGTGTCATACCTCAAGCAGCAAAAGTCTGCTCACTGTTTCCCCCAACTGAAGTTAATTCCTCTCAACAGTCCTGTGTGGAAACAGCCATCGATTTTAGTAACGGTTGCTAAAATCATTTTCCTCTTACAAACAGAAATCTTCATCTCTTTTCTGTTTCAGAGTAAATAGTACATACCAGCACTATTTTAAAATAACAAACTCTTGATTGAAGAATAAAAACTACATTTAAACACCAAAAAACTCTAAGCCATCTCCGTGGAGATGTTGCCTGTACAACGGCAAAGAGAATGACTGGCGAAGGCGGAGCCTAGGAGGGATCATGTGACCAGCTTTGCTGGGCTCTTTGCCATTTCCTGTTGGGGAAGAGAATATCCCACAAGTAAGGATGACGCCGTGGACCGGACACACCTATGTTGGAGAAATATTTACAGTAAATACAAAGTTTAACACTTTATTAAATATGAATAGTGCATACATATGTTTTTACATGTTTTCATCTACTTAACTGCAAGGGGCTCCAATGCAATTCTATATATGTGTACATATGTATTTATATATGTATATATGTCTGTAAATACATATATACACATATAAATACATATGTATACATATGTCTGCCTTTTTTTTTTTCACCTGGCAACTCATATCTTTTAGCCTTTATAGCTTTTGTGTACAATATTTTTTTTTTATAATTTCTATTAGTGTTATTATGAATGTATGTGTTTTGTGCAACTTTTTTGTTTTGCAACACAGTTAACCGGAGCTCTGAAGTGCGCTCAAGCGATCTCGTTTACTTTCAACTCGTAATACCAACAGGAAGCCTGACGAGCACAAACACCTGCGATAAATTCCTTATCGCTTGCACGCAAACAGTTGCGCTCCACTCGTAATCTAGCCAAAGATCGGTTATGACAAGTTATGACAGCACTTCAAACTTTCCCCTAACTCCATCAAGGAGGCAAACCGTGGACTTTCACCATCTGATGAAAGAAATAGGAACTGTGAACTATAGAGTAACAACTTACAAGATTCAAGGCAGCATTGTTCTTTGACATAAAGATCAAATCAGATTAATGACCTAGTTGATTTTGAGGCTATAAATTAGAGTGAAAGATTGTGGTGGAACAGTTTATCTAGATTAAAAATAACAATTTACCAACTAATAAGCTTAAGTAGGTATCATTAATATAGTTTATGGTGTACGTTAACCTAAAATTGTAAAGTTCAAGGTTCATATTGTGCATTTAATCAAATTAGAGGTAAAATGGTGCATAATTGAAAAGCAAAAAAAAATGCATGTAAGTATTATGTTAATCACCCCATAATTGATACCTAGGAATCTTGAAATTTTCAGTTACCAATAAATATTTTTAATATATTACTTTTTAATTCTAAAAGCAGAATTTCCACGTTTGTTTGAACTAATGTCTAGTTGCTTATGCCTCCATCTTCCTACCTATAGGATGCTAAAAATGTACCTGCATCTTCCATGTGAAATATAATTTTTTTTCTAAGGAAGGAAATCATGTATTCAGATCAAGGGGGAGCAAAACGTCTTCTCTACATATATCTTAATAATAATACATTTAATTTATATGTCATAATGGAAAAATATATATAATTATTCCTAATGCAACAAGAAAAAAAACTGCTATTACAGTCTGCATATACAGAATAATAGTTAAGACTCACATCCTCATTCAGTGAAACTGGATCCATGCGATTATATGTTTATATCAATATGTTCCATTAAAATTAATCATAACTGCTAAATGTATGGATGAAAGGGGACAAAGTAAAAAAAAAAGCTTCCAATATCATCAAATAATATCTAGAGTAAAATGCCCCTAGCTGGTTATTTTGTAGGAACTGCCGGTAACTTGCTTGTAGTGTTCATAGTCAGTGAGATGGCTGAAACTAACCTGTACTCTGTGCCCAAGGCAGTGGCTCTTGGTGATGCCAAGTCAATATGCAGCGATGGTATTCTGGGCGTGGATCTAGTTTCACGTCACATGATAACTACAAGAAAACAAAGAACTCGTTTAAGAGAATATCTACTAAAGTATGAATGGTTTGAGAGAGTTTACAGTCACGTTATTTCGTATGCATGAAAGAGTTTGGAATTCCTGGAAAGAACAAAAAAAAAAAAGGAGATTATAAGGAATCTAACCATTTACTAAAACCTGATATGCGTCCTGTTAATGCTTAAAGGGATAGTCTAGTCAAAAATAAACTTTCATGGTTCAGTTAGAGCATGCAGTTATAAGCAACGCTCTAAATTACTCCTGTTATAAATTTTTCTTGGTCTTTTCTTTCTCTTGGTCTCCTTGTTTGAATGTAAGCTTAAAGGGACAGTAAACCCCAAAAAATGATTTTATTATTTAGATAGAGAATGCAATTTTTAAAAATTTTCCAATTTACTTCTATTATCAAATTTGTTTTGCTCTCATGTTATTCTTTGTTGAAGGGATACCTAGTTAGGTAGAGTGCACATGCCTGAAGCACTACATGACAGGAAATAGTGCTGCCATCTAGTGCTCCTGCTAATGTATAACACTGCTGCCATATAGTGTTGTGGACACGTGCACACTCATGAGTTTACAATCCAGCTTTTCAACAAAGGATAACAAGAAAATAAAGAAAATTTGATAACAGAAGTAAATTGGAAAGTTGTTTAAAATTGTATGCTCTATCTGAATCAAGAAAGAAAACAAATTGGGTTTTATGTCCCTTTAAGAGCCACCTCATTTTTGGTTCAGAATATGGGTAGTGCTTAATAATTGGTAACTACATTTAGACACCAATCAGAAACTGCTACCCAGAAATGGGCCGGCTCCTATGCTTACATTCCTGCTTTTTAAAATAAAGATACAAAGAGAATGAAGAAAAATTGAAAATTAGAAAGTTGCTTAAAATTGCATGCTCTATCTGAATCATAAAAGTTTAATTTTGATTAGATGTAGTTTTCAGAGATTTCTGATTCTTATTGTTTCCACCTTTTATCAGGCAGTAAAACAAGTGTTGTGTGATTAAGCAGAAATGTCTGTTTGTCAGTGCAATACTGATAAGCCGTTGTTACATGGTAATACAACACAAATATTATTAATTTATAAGTGTGTTTATTATTACAAGACTGTCCTGTAACTATGCATCCCAATCTCTAAAATGATCCTCCAGCACTGCAAGATTCCAAATAAGAATCTACAATGTCCAGTTTTGTTGCATCTTTCTAAGGGGAATTTTAAGCACTTCAGGAAGTGAGACAAAGACAATATAGCACTGCATGACAGAGTTTTGTTGCATTTACCTTTTGTGCTTGTTTTTTAATTTACTTTGAGTTTTACTTTCCACATTGCTTTTTTCAGGTAAAGTTTGTTTAAAATTCACAATAAACATATTTACTGACAGAAAAACATAATTTATGCTTAGCAGATAAATTCCTTTCCTTCCTGGCAGGGAGAGTCCACGACTTCATTCCATACTGTTAGGAAATACAACACCTAACCACCAGGAGGCAGCGAAGACACCCCAGCTAAAGGCTTAAATATCCCTCCCACTTTCCCTATCCTCCAGTCATTCTGCCGAAGGAACAAGAAAAAGAAGGAGAAACATCAGGGTATAAAAGGTGCTAGAAGAAATAATATAAAAAGGGCTGCCCATCAAAAAATAAATTACGGACGGGGTCTTCCTGCCAGGAAGGAAAGGAATTTATCTGGTAAGCATAAATTATGTTTTCCTTCCATAAGGCAGGGAGAGTCCACAACTTAATTCCTTACTGTTGGGAAAACTATACCCAAGCTCCAGAGGACACTGAATGAATAATGAGAGGGAACAGAAAAAAAGAGACGGACCCTATTCTGAGGGCACCACAGCCTGCAAAACTTTTCTCCCGAAAGCTGCTTCAGCCAAAGCAAACACATCAAACTTGGCTGTCGTCCCGATGTCTCATAAGCTAAGAGGAAGACACTCCTCAACCAGAAAGATACAGAAGTTTTAGTAGCCTTCTGCCCCTTATGCTTTCCCGCATAGATGACAAACAAAGAGGAAGATGTCTAAATTCCTTAGAAGCCTGAAGATAGAACGTCTAGATTGTGAAGAAAATGTTCCTTTGCTTAAGAAGGAATAGGACATAAGGAAGGAACAACAATTTCTTGATTAATGTTACGATTTGACACCACTTTAGGGAGGAACCCGAGTTTAGGTAAAACCGCCTTATCAGCATGAAAAGCCAGATAAGGGGGATCAACCTTATGCCACGAAAAGCCACGCTCTTCACACCAGTACAAGTAAGTCCTCCACACTTTATGGTAGATATGGTGAGTAACTGGCTTACGAGCTTGAACCAGAGTGTCGATAGCACTCTAAGAGAACCCTCTTTTGGTTAAGACTAAGTGTTCAATCCCCATGCAGTCAGCCTCAGAGAATCTAGATTTTGATGAACAAAGGGACCCTGTATCAATAGATCTCTGCGACAAGGTAACCTTCACTGAGCGGATGAGGACAGCCCCACCAGATCCACAAACCACGTCCTTCGTGGCCACGAAGAAGCAATCAGAATCATAGATGCTCGTTCCTGCTTGATGCAAGCCACCACATGAGGGAGAAGCGGTAATGGAGGAAAAAGATATATGAGACTGAACCTCCATGGTACTGAAAGGGCATCTATCATTTCCACTTGAAGATCCCTCGACCTCAACGCGTACCTGGGTAGCTTGGTATTGAGGTGGGACGTCATGAGATCTATCTTCGGTGTCCTCCACTCGCTGCATAGCTCTGCAAACACCTCGGGGTGAAGAGACCATTCCCCTGGGTGAAAGGACTGCTTGCTGAGGAAGTCCGCTTCCCAGTTGTCCACACCTGGAATGTGGATCGATGACAGCGTACATTTGTGAGTCTCTGCCCACTCTAGTATCTACTTCTCTCATCGCCAAGGAACTTCTCGTTCAACCTTGATGGTTGATATAGGCAACCGCGGTTATAATGTCTGATTGGAATCTGATAAACTGGGACGAACCCGGAAGGGGCCAAGCCTTCAAGGCATTGAAGATTGACCAGAGTTCCAAAATAAAGATCAGAAGGGAGGACTCCTCCTGAGTCCACAGACCTTGTGCCTTTTCTTGGCACCCCAAACAGCTCCCCAGCTGGAAAGGCTTGCGTCCGTAGTTAAAATCTCCCAGGACGGTCTCAAAAAGCATGTGCCTTGGGACAGATGATCTGGACAGAGCCACCAGGAGATTGAGTCTCTCGACAGGCTGTCCAGCACAATCTGTTGAGACAGATCTGAATGGTTGCCGTTCCAGATTGGAATCTGGCAAAAGGAATGATGTCCATACAGGACACCATGAGTCCGATTACCTCCATACACTGAAGGTCTCGAGGAGGCCTGGAGTTTAAGACATGCAGAAGTTAGTTTGCAATGTCTATGATCTGTGAGGAATATTCTTATGGATATGGAGTCTATTATAGTTCCCAGGAAATTCACCCTTGTACTTAAAGTAAGAGAACTCTTTCCAAGTTTATCTTCCATCCATGTGATCGAAGAAGACTGAGAAGAGACTCTGAATGTTCTTCTGCTAGATGAAAAGATGGTGCTTGTACCAAGATATTGTCCAGGTAATGCACTACTGCAATACCTTGTGCTCTAGCAATGGCTAGAAGAGCCCCCAGAACCTTTGTAAATATCCTTGGAGCAGTAGCTAGGCCAAACGGAAGAGCTATGAACTGGAAGTGCTGATCCAGAAAAGCAAACCTCAGGAACTGAAAAGCTTCCCTGTGAATCGGGACGTGAAGGTATGCATCCTTCAGGTCTATTGTGGTCATAAAATTTCCTTTCTGAACCAGAGGCAGGATTGACCATATTGTTTCCATCTTGAAAGAGGGAACACTCAGAAACTTGTTTAAGCACTTTAGGTCCAGAATGGGACGGAAAGTTCCGTCCTTCTATAGAACCATGAAAAGGTTTGAATAAAACCCCAAACCTCTTTCTGCTGCAGGTACTAGGACACATACTCCTAGAGAGGAGAGATCCAGTACACAACCTAAGAAGGCAGCCCTCTTTTCTGGTCTTGTTGAAAGACTGGAGAGTAGGAATCTGCCCCTGGGCGGATGAGACTTGAATACTATCCTATATCCTTGAGATACAACCTCCAGGATCCAAGGATCGTGTACATCCTAGAAACAAGCGTCTGAAAAAAGAGACAGTCTGCCCCTATATCCAATCCTGTATCGAGGGGCTTCTTAGTCTGTTTGGACTTATCCCAGGAGTGAGCGGGCTTCCAAGTACTCTTGGGTTGCTCGGACTTGGAAGAGGACTGCTGTCGTTGCGACTTGTCAGCACGAAAGGAACGAAAATTAGACAGTTGCTATCCCTTAGGCCTATTATTCTTATCTTTCGGTAGGAAGGCATCTTTCCCTCTGGTAACCGTAGAGATAATGGAGTCCTACCCTGGACTGAATAAAATCTTCCCCTTGAAGGGAAGAGAAAGGAGTCTCGATTTAGAAGTCATTTCCACAGACCAAGACTTCAACCAGAGAGCCCGGAGGGTTAGAAACGCAAAGCCATCAGCCATTGCAGTTATGCAAATCTGCATATTCGCATCACAGATGAAGGAGTTAGCAATTCTCAGTGTCTTAATTCTCTCCTGAATATCCTTGAGGGGAGTCTCCACCTCAATGAGATCCAACAGAGTCGCACCAGTAGGTAGCTGCTCCAGCAAAACCCTGTATTCATCAGAAAAGTTTCCATTTTTTTATCCATAGGCTCTCTAAAAGAAGAACTATCTTCCAGAGGGATAGTAGTATGCTTAGCCAGCATGGAATGTATTTGCCTGCGCATCGCTACAGAAAGTAAAATGGCGCCATAAACAAATTGCACTAGGCTTAGGACAATAGCGTTCCTATCTGCCTCAGGGAGGATCTAGAGGTTACTGATCCAGGATACCTGCAACCCCTGCAAAGTGTACCTGAATACTAGCGTGCGTGGTCTCTGATCCTAGAATTAAAAAATTCGGCCACTGCCAATGAGAGAGAGCGCATCAGCACAAAAAACTTCCACTAGAAGCTAAGTCAACGAGTGCCCACAATGTTGCATCTCCTCATTCCCCCCCCCCCACCCACTGGAGGTTACCCAGCAATAAAATAATTCCCTTACCCACAGATATACCACGTTTAGACAACAAACCATGGGGACAAGGGATACAGGGACTCACGGTTAGAAGTCTTCTCACCAGTCCCAGGTCTGACAGTAGTAATCCTTATACTGACAGGCAGGGCCACCATCAGGGGTGACTACAGTCAGGGGCCCACTGACATAGCAAGTGTAATGTACTTTTTTTTTTTTTACTTGGGCCCCGTAGTGTCCAATCCGATGACGTCACCCACACAAGCCCCGTCCAGAGACTCTCAATTTTTCTGGTGAAATTTGTGAAAGACCCCAGGGCCATGACAGGAGGCAGGATGTATTTTGATTGGACACATGCTGCTGCATCTGAAGGGCAGGAACTGGGTGGGACACCATCAGCAGGCATTGGCAGCACGGCATGCACTTGACAGACAGAGCCTCAGCCTGGATCAAAAAAAGTAGGACAGCTTTGGCACTGGCACATTTTATTATTTTCCCCATACAGTATACTACTAATACTGCAGTATATCTCCCCATTTGCAGCAACAGAATGCTAGCTCACCTAGCTGAGAGCTCATTTCTTTTTATACGTTCCTAACTTAAGTCTTTATTTATATGTTTTCAATTTCTATAATTCTATTTTAGGTTAGAGACAAATATATTTTCCTTTTGACAACATTTAAAAAATTGGAAGATAGTAATGAGGCCTTTCATTGAGAAGGATGTACATTCCTGATATGGTATAAATGGCATATGAGTCAGGCAAGACAAATATGTTGTGCGTTTTATTCTGGACTGTCTACAATTATTATAATGAATTCCTAATCATTAATATGCTAAATAGGTATTTATTGGGCATAGAATTAAAAAAGCAGGCAGTTTCATTCATGGCTACTTTTTCTAAATATATAATATATATTGAAAGTCTCTATCCATGCTGGCATTCCAGTGTTAATAATACCAGAAAAATAAAATTCGCATCATGCCATGCAGTAAGCATTTACACCTATATTACGAGTTTTGTGTTATGGTTTAACGCTGAAAAAATGGCCATTTCAGCTATACCGCAAACATTTTAGCCTGTAATGCAACGTCAACCCCGCACTAAAAAAAATGACGTTTTTGCGTGGGATTTTCATACTGCCGGTATTACAGTTTGTGTGGTGAGGCTAAAATGCTTGCGTTCCAGCCTATACCGACACAATCCGTTCCGCTATGTGAGACCAGTAGTTATGAGTTTTGCGCAACAAAACTGTTACACAAAACTAAACTAAATGTGACTAAATGTTACAAAGTACACTAACACCCATAAACTACCTATCAACCCCTATTCTGCCGCCCTCTTGCATCGCAAACACTAAATTAAAGTTATTAACACCTAATAAAAGTTATTAAACCCTATTCCGCTGCTCCCCGACATCATTACCACTATAATAAAGTTATTAACCCCTATTCCCCCACACCCCAACATTGCCCACACTATAATAAAGCTATTAACTCCTATTCCGCCGCTCCCCGACATCGCCGCCACTAAATAAAGTTATTAACCCCTAAACCTTTGGCCTCCCTCATGACCGCCACTAAACAAACCTATTAACCCCTAAACTGCCAGCCCCCCACATCGCAAAAAACATAATTTATGTAAGAACTTACCTGATAAATTCATTTCTTTCATATTAGCAAGAGTCCATGAGCTAGTGACGTATGGGATATACATTCCTACCAGGAGGGGCAAAGTTTCCCAAACCTTAAAATGCCTATAAATACACCCCTCACCACACCCACAATTCAGTTTAACGAATAGCCAAGAAGTGGGGTGATAAGAAAGGAGAGAAAGCATCAAAAATAAGGAATTGGAATAATTGTGCTTTATACAAAAAAATCATAACCACCACAAAAAGGGTGGGCCTCATGGACTCTTGCTAACATGAAAGAAATGAATTTATCAGGTAAGTTCTTACATAAATTATGTTTTCTTTCATGTAATTAGCAAGAGTCCATGAGCTAGTGACGTATGGGATAGCAGATACCCAAGATGTGGAACTTCCACGCAAGAGTCACTAGAGAGGGAGGGATAAAATAAAGACAGCCAATTCCGCTGAAAAATTAATCCACTACCCAAATCAAAAGTTTCAATTTTTATAATGAAAAAAACTGAAATTATAAGCAGAAGAATCAAACTGAAACAGCTGCCTGAAGTACTTTTCAACCAAAAACTGCTTCTGAGGAAGATAAAACATCAAAATGGTAGAATTTAGTAAAAGTATGCAAAGAAGACCAAGTTATTGCTTTGCAAATCTGATCAACAGAAGCTTCATTCTTAAAAGTCCAGGAAGTAGAAACTGACCTAGTAGAATGAGCCGTAATCCTCTGAGGCGGGGATTAACCAGACTCCAAATAAGCATGATGAATCAAAAGCTTTAACCAAGATGCCAAAGAAATGACAGAAGCCTTCTGACCTTTCGTAAAAACCAGAAAAGATAACAAATAGACTAGAAGTCTGTCTGAAATCTGAGTAGCTTCAACATAATATTTCAAAACTCTTACCACAATGTAAGAATCTTACTAAAGAATTCTTAGGATTAGGACACAAGGAAGGGACAATAATTCCTCTACTAATGTTGTTAGAATTCACAACTTTAGGAAAAAATTGAAATGAGGACAGCAAAAACCACCTTATCCTGATGAAAAATCAGAAAAAGGAGATTCACAAGAAAGAACAGATAATTTCAAAAACTGTTCTAGCTGAAGAGATGTCTAAAAAGAACAATACTTTCCATGAAAGTAATTAATGTCCAAAGAAAGCATATGCTCAAACAGAAGAGCCTGTAAAGCCTTCAGAACCAAATTAAGACTCCAAGGAGGAGAAATGGGCTTAATGACAGGCTTGATACGAACCAAAGCCTGAACAAAACAATGTATATCAGAAAGATTTAGCAATTCTTACTGTGAAACAGCACAGGAAAAGCAGAGATGTGTCCTTTCAAGGAACATGCAGACAAAACCTTATGAAGAAACTATAAAAACCTAGGAATTCTAAAATAATGCCAAGAGAATTCATAAGAAGAGCATCATGAGATGTAAATCTTCCAAACTCGATAATAAATCCTACTAGACACAGATTTACGAGCCTGCAACATAGTATTAATCACTGAGTCAGAGATACTTCTATGACTAAGTACTAAGCGTTAAATTTTCCTACCATCAAATTAATAATTTGAATTCCTGATGAAAAAAACGAATGTTAAGATATAAGGTCTGACCTTAATGGAAGTAGCCAAGATCGGCAACTGGACATCCGAACAAGAACCATACACCAAAACCTGTGTGGCCATGCTGAGCCACCAGCCACACCAAAGATTGCTCTCTGATAATTTTGAAAATCACTCTGAAAAGAAGAACCAGAGATGAAAAAATATAGGCAGATTGATAATTCCAAGGAAGTGTCAATGCATACACAACTTCCGCCTGAGGATCCCCGGACCTGAATAGGCCCCTGGGAAATTCCTTGTTTAGATGAGATGCCATCAGATCTATTTCTGGAAGCCCTCACATCTGAAAAATTGAAAAACATATCTGGGTAAAGAGACCATTCTCCCGGATGTAAAGCTTGATTAACAGAGATAATCCGCTTCCCAATTGTCTATACCTGGGAAAAAGACCACAGAAATTAGATTGGAGCTGGATTTAGCCCAAGCAAATATCCGAGATACTTCTGTCACAGCCTAAGGACTGATAGTCCCACCCTGATGATTGACATACGCCACAGTTGTGAAATTGTCTGTCTGAAAAAACAATAAACGTCTCTTCTTCAAAAAGAAACCAACTGAAGAACTCTGAGAATGCACGGAGTTCCAAAATATCAAATGGTAATCTCGCCTCCTGAGATTTCCAAACCCCTTGTGCTGACAGAGATCCTCAGACAGCCTCCCAACCTAAAAGACTCGCATCTATAGAGATCATGGTCCAGGTTGAAAGAACCGAAGAGACCTGTAGAACTAAATGATGGTGATCTTAACCACCGAATCAAAGATAGTTAAACATTAGGATTCAAAGATATAAAAAGTGATATCCTAGAATCCCTACACCATTATTCAGAATAAAAAACTGGAAAGGTTTCCTATGAAATGAGCAAAGGGAATCGAATCCAATGCTGCAGCCATGAAACCTAAAACTTCCATGCATATATAGCAACTTGAAGGAAATAATAGAGACTGAAGGTTCCGACAAACGGAACCCAATAAACTTGTCACTTGTCTGTTAGAGACAAAAACATTGACACAATCTATCTGGAAACCTAAAAAACGTGACCCTTGTGAGAGGAATCAAGGAGCTTTTGATAAAAAGATCCTCTAACCATGTCTTGAAGAAACAACAAAGTTGAATCGTATGAGATTCCGCAGAACGAAAAGATTGAGCCAGTACCATGATTCCGTCCAAATAAGGAACACTGAGAACCTTGAAAAGATTCTTAGAGCTGTCGCTAGACCAGAAGAAAAAGCAACAAATTGGTAATGCTTTGTCAAAAAAAGAGAATCTCAGAAAATAAAAATAATCTGAATGAAAACAGAAAATGAAGATATGCATCTATTGTATCTATTGTAAACAAATAATGCCATTACTGAACAAAAAGGCAGAATAGACCATATAAACTCCATTCTAAAAGATGGTATACTTATATGACAATTCAAAAAGATTTTCTATCTTTGGAACAATGTCTTGAATAAAACCCCAAAACCCAGTTCCTAAAATGAAACTGGAATAAATACCCCAGAAAACTCCAGGTCTGAGCAGTGCTTGAGCCGCACTTCACCAGTACCCAAAACATATAGGTCTGAAACACACTTCAGGAAAGTGTTAGTCTTACTGGAATAGCTGGAATATGATAGAGAAAAAAGACTTCTCACAGACGGTTTTACTCTAAATCCTATTCTGTACCCAAAGTCTAAGAAGTTTGGACCGAATAGAACCAAACACATTTCAAAAAAGTCTTAACCTGCCCCTTACCAGCCAAGCTGGAATAAGAACCGCAAATTTGGGGAGCTGACTTTGAACTTTTAAAAGGCTTAATTGAATGAAGAAATAAACTTCCAATTATAAACATGTTACTTGGGGAAGAATTCAGGATTCCGTTCCTTAGTAAGAACAGAAAACTAATATAAGCTTAAAGTTTTAGTCTTAGAACTCAATCTTGAAGCCCAGAGTAACAGTTAAAGAATTGAATCCAATTATGAACCAAATAATTGATTATCTTGGAAAAAAAGAAATATGGATTTTAGAAATCACAAAGTTCTTCTAGCTAAAATAGCTAAAGACATAGATTAAAACTCATTTGCGAAAATATTTAATAAAATGACAACACAAATGAAATTATTAGCATGTTAATCAAGTTAAAGGACCAGTCAACACACTGAACTTGCACAACAAATGCAAGATAACAAGACAATGCAATAGCACTTAGTCTGAACTTCAAATGAGTAGTAGATTTTGTCCTTTTAACAATGCTAAACAAATCATAATCCGATACTTGATCTTAAAGTATCCAACCAGAAAGATGAAGCAATTGCAACATCAGCCAAATAAATTACAGCTCTAAGAAAAGTACCTGAAAATAATTTTCCTTAAATAAGATACAACCATCTGAAGGAAAAAAAAATACTATTTACTATAAGAATAATATTATATTTAGCAGAAGTAGAGATAGCCCCATTAACTTGGGGAATCTTTCCTCAAAACTGAAAACTAACTGCCGGCAAAGAATACAATTAAAAAACCTTAAAGAAGGACTAAAAGAAAATTCTCAGCCTATTCCATTCCCTAGTATCAAGAACTGGAAAAAAACCTCTGAAGAAACCACAGAAGATAAATAAGCAGAATTTAAATGTTAGCTAGTCTTTAAAATCAGAAGAACTAGTTACTTCAATATCCAAAATAATCAACACCTTTTGAACAAAGAACAAATGTACTCTATTAAAAAATAAAAAAGTAGATTTGTTAGTGTCAATATCTGATGAAGAAAAAATCTGAATGAGAAAAAACACCATCAGAGAAGGATAATTCATTATGTTGTTGGTCATTTGAAACTTCATCAACTAAAAAAGAAGTGAAAAAGACCTAAAAATTTTATTAGAAGGCGGGATGTCAGACAAAGCTTTTAAAATAGAATCAGAAAAACATTCTTATAAATTTCTAAGTATATCTTGTACATAAGATGTAAAAAGAATAGCAATATATAAAGCATAAATACTAATGGATTCTGCATGTAAAAGTTTATCATGATAACTTATTACAAACCATAGCTAAAGATAAACATTCATAACATTAAAATAAATGAACTTAGCTTTGGTAGGACTGATATCAGTCAACAGGAATCCCTCAGCATTTCTTGATACAGGAACAGTGTTTAAAATATCTTGCAATATGTAATAGAAAAAAACAACATATAAAGCAAAATTATCAAATTCCTTAAATGACAGTTTCAGGAATGGGAAAAAAATGCAAAACAAACAAGCCTCTAGTAACCAGAAGCAACAAAAAAATGAGACTTAAATAATGTGAAAAAAAGTGGCGCTAAGTATAACGCCCACATTTTTTGGCGCCAAGTATGACGCCCACATTTTTTGGCGCAAAAAAACGTCTGTAACACACATGCGTCAAAAAATTACGCAACCATGAACAAACTTCCGGCGTCAACTATGGCGCCGGAAATGACAAAAATTTTGCGCCAAAAAAGTTTGCGCCAAAAATGACGCAATAAATAAAAGCATTTTCTGCCCTCGCGAGCCTAACAGCCCACAAGGAAAAAAGTAAAGTTGAATATTTTTAAGGTAAGAAAAAATATTAATTCATAAGCATTTTCCCAAAAAAATGAAACTGACAGTCTGAAAGAAGGAATACTGAATATCCTGAATCATGGCAAATATAAGTTTAAAACATATATTTAGAACTTTACATATAAAGTGCCCAACCATAGCTTAGAGTGTCATAAATAAAATAAGACTTACTTACCCTAAGACACTCATCTACATATAGTAGATAGCCAAACCAGTACTGAAACGAGAATCAGTAGAGGTAATGGTATATAAGAGTATATCGTCGATCTGAAAAGGGAGGTAGGAGAAGAAATCTCTACGACCGATAACAGAGAACCTATGAAATAGATCCCGTAGAGGAAGACCATTGTATTCAAATAGGCAATACTCTCTTCACATCCCTCTGACATTCACTGCACTCTGAGAGGAAAACCGGGCTTCAGCCTGCTGCGAAGCGCATATCAACGTAGAATCTAGCACAAACTTACTTTACGACCTCCATGGGAGGCAAAGTTTGTAAAACTGAATTGTGGGTGTGGTGAGGGGTGTATTTATAGGCCTTTTAAGGTTTGGGAAACTTTGCCCCTCCTGGTAGGAATGTATATCCCATACGTCACTAGCTCATGGACTCTTGCTAATTACATGAAAGAAAACTAAATGAAACTATTAATCCCTAAACCTAACAACCCACTAAACTTTAAATTAAAATTACAATATCCCTATCTTAAAATAAATAAAAATGTACCTGTGAAATTAAAAAAACCTAAGTTTAAAGGAATATTAAACCCAATTTTTGTCTTTCATAATTCAGATAGAGCATACAATTTTAAGCAACTTTTTAAATTTCTCCTATTTTGAATTTTTCTTTGTTCTCTTGGTATGTTTATTTGAAAAGCAGAAATTTAAACTTAGGAGACGGCCCATTTTTGGTGCAGCACCTGGGTAGTGCTTGCTGATTGGTGTAGCCAATGAAGCCACCAATCAGCAAGCGCTACCTAGGCGCTGAACCTAAAATGGGCCACTCCTAAGCTTACTTTCAAATAAAGATACCAAGACAACAAAGAAAAATTGATAGGAGTAAATTACAAAGTTGCTTGAAATTGAATGCTCTATCTGAATCATGAAAGAAAATATTTGGGTTTAATATCCCTTTAAACTATAAATTAACCTAACATAACTATTATACTAAAATTAAAATAAATATCAATTAAATAAACTAAATTACACATTAAAAAAACCTAACACTACTAAAAAAAAATTATTCTAAAATTACAAAAAATAAAAAATACTAAATTACAAAAAATAACAAACACTAAATAACAAAAAATAACAAAAAATAA